>NC_133758.1:53328939-53631969 GCF_036562045.2 Rhinolophus sinicus
ATTTGATGATTTTTTTGTTCTGTTTCATTAAAAACTGCCATTGGGATTTTGATGTGGATTGCATTATATCTGTATATTGCTTTGGGTAATACAGCTATTTTAACTATGTTGATTCTTCCAGTCAATGAACATGGAATGTTTTTCTATTTCTTTGTGTCTTCCTCAATTTCTTTTTGAAATGTCTTATAGTTTTCAGTGTACAGGTCCTTCACATCCTTTGTTCAGTTTATTCCTAGGTATTTTATTCTTTTTGTTGCAATTGCAAAAGGAATTCTTTTTCATTACTTTTTCTGAAATTTCATTGTTAGTGTATAGGAATACAATGGATTTTGTACATTGATTTTGTAGCTGGCAACTTTATTATATTCATTTATTGTTTCTGATAGCTTTTTGGTGGAGTCTTTAGGGTTTTCTACGTAAAGAATCATGTCACCTTCAAAAAGTGACAATTTAACTTCTTCATTCTCAATTCATATCCCTTTTATTTATTTCTCTTGCCTGATTGCTCTGGCTAGGACTTCCAATACTATGTTGAAAAGCAGTGGTGAAAGGAGACAACTCTGTCTTGTTCTGAACATAGGCAATGGGCTTCAGTTTTTCACCGTTAGTTATGATATTGGCTTAGGGTTTGTCATATATGGCCATTATTATGTTAAGGTATTTTCCTTCTTATTTTTTAAAGTTAACTGGGGTGACAATTGTTAGTAAAGTTACATGAATTTCAATTCAGGTGTACAATTCTGTATTACATCTTCTATAAATCACACTGTGTGTTCACCCCGCAGAGTCAGTTCTTCTTATGTCACCATATATTTGATCCCTTTTACCTTCGTCTACCACCCACATCCCCTCTTACCCTCTGGTAACCACTAAACTATTATCTGTGTCTATGAGTTTTCGTTTCTCATTTGTTTGTCTTGTTCTTTTGTTGTTTTTGATTCATATACCACATATCAGTGAAATTATATGGTTCTCTGCTTTTCCTGTCTGACTTACTTCGCCTAGCATTGTAATCTCAAGATACATCAATGTTGTCACAAATGGTCCTATATCATCTTTTCTTACCGCCGAATAGTATTCCATTGTGTGTATATATCACAACTTCTTTATCCATTCATCTATCGAAGAACATTTTGGTTGTTTCCATGTCTTGGCCACCGTAAATAAAGCTGCAATGAACATTGGAGCACACGTGTCTTTATGGATAAATGTTTTCAGATTTTTTGGGTAGATACCCAGGAGAGGGATTGCTGGGTCATATGGTAATTCTATTCGTAATTTTTTGAGGAACCTCCACACTGCCTTCCATAACGGCTGCACCAGTCTGCATTCCCACCAACAGTGTATGAGGGTTCCTTTTTCTCCACAGCCTCTCCAACACTTGTTACTATTTGTCTTGTTGATGATAGCCATTCTGACTGGGGTGAGGTGATATCTCATTGTGGTTTTGATTTGCATTTCTCTGATGATTAGTGATGTTGAGCATTTTTTCATATGTCTATTTACCATTTGTATGTCCTCTTTGGAGAAATGTCTCTTCAGGTCCTCTGCCCATTTTTCAATTGGGTTGTTTGTTTTTTTCTTCTTCAGTTGTGTGAGTTCCTTGTATATTTTGGATATTAGCCCCTTATCGGGGCACTGTTTGTAAAAATCTTCTCCCATTCAGTTGGTGGCCTCTTTATTTTGTCGATGGTTTCCTTTGCTGTGGAGAAGCTTTTAAGTTTGATATAGTCCCATTCATTTATTTCAGCTTTTACTTCCCTTGCTTTAGAGTCAAATTCATAAAATGCTCTTTGAACCCAAGGTCCATAAGTTTAGTACCTATGTTTTCTTCTATGCTGTTTATTGTTTCCAGTCTTATGTTTAGGTCTTTGATCCATTTTGAGCTAATTTTGGTACATGGTGACCAATAGCAGTCTAGTTTCATTCTTTTGCACATGGCTTTCCAATTCTCCCAGCACCATTTATTGAAGAGGCTGTCTTTTCTCCATGTTCTTTGCTTCTTTGTCAGAAATGATCTGTCCATATTTATGTGGTTATTTCTGGGTTCTCAATTCTATTCCATTTGTCTATGTGTCTGGTTTTGCGAGTACCATGTTGTTTTGATTATTGCTGCCCTGTAGTACCACCTAAAGTCAGGGAGTGTGATACCTCCAGCATTCTTCTTTTTTCTTAAGATTGCTTTGGCTATTCGAGGTCTTTTGTGGTTCCAAACAAAACTGATAATTTTTTGTTCTATTTCTTTTAAAAATGCCATTAGGATTTTGATGGGGATCGCATTAAATCTGCATATTGCTTTGGATAATTTGTCCCTTTTAACTATGTTGATTCTTCCAATCCATGAGTACAGAATGTTACTCCATTTCTTTGTGTCTTCTTCAATTTCTTTAAAAAATGTCTTATAGTTTTCAGCATATAGGTCTTTCACATCCTTGGTTAAGTTTATTCCTAGGTACTTTATTCTTTTTTGCTGTAATTGCAAAAGGAATTGTGTTTTTTTATTTCTTTTTCTGAGATTTCATTGTTAGTATATAGGAATGCAATGGACTTTTGTACGTTGATTTTGTAGCCGGCAACTTTACTATATTCATTGATTGTTTCTAATAGCTTTTTAGTGGAGTCTTTAAGGTTTTCTATATATAGCATCATGTCATCTGCAAAGAGTGATAATTTAAATTCTTCATTCCCAATTTGGATGTCTTTTATTTCTTTCTCTTGCCTGATTGTTCTGGCGAGGCCTTCCAACACTATGTTGAAAAGCAGAGATGATAGGCAACAGCCCTGTTGTGTACCTGAAAGTGTAGAGCTAAGGGCTTCAGTTTTTCACCGTTAATTATGAGATTAGCTGAGGGTTTGTCTATATGGCCTTTATTATGTTAAGGTATTTTCCTTCTATACCTATTTTATTAAGTATTTTAATCACAAATAGATGTTGTATCTTGTGAAATGCTTTTCCTGCATGAATTGATACAATCATATGATTTTTGTCCTTCATTTTCTTTATGTAATGTATCACATTGATGGATTTGCATATGTTGAACCATCTTTGTGCCCCTGGGATGAACGCCACTTGGTTGTGATAATCTTTTTAATGCATTGTTGCATTCGATTTGCTACAATTATGTTTAGGATTTTTGCATCTGTATTCATCAGAGCTATTGGTCTGTAGTTTTCTTTTTTGTGTTGTCCTTACCAGGTTTTGGTATCAGGGTAATGATGGCCTCATAAAATGAGTTAGGGAGTATTGTCTCTTCCTCAATTTTTTGGAACAGTTTGAGCAGGATAGGTATTAGATCCTCTTTGAAGGTTTGATAAAATGAACTAGTGAAGCTATCTGGTTCCAGGGGACTTTTGCTTTTGGGAAGGTTTTGGATGACTGATTCAATTTCCTTACTGGTGATCGGTCCATTTAGATTTTCCAATTCTTCATGATTCAGCCTAGGGAGTTTATACGTTTCTAAGAACTTGTCTGTTTCTTCCAGGTTATTGAATTTGGTGACATATAGTCCTTCATAGTATTCTTGGATGATCCTTTGTATTTCTGTGGAATACGTGTTAAGTTCCCCTCTTTCATTTATGATTTTGTTTGTTAGTGTCATCTGTCTTTTCATCTTAGTGAGGCTAGCCAAGGGTTTGTCAATTTTGTTAATCTTTTCAAAGAACCAGTTCTTTGTCACGTTAATTTTTTCTATTGTCTTTTTGTTCTCTATTTCATTTAGTTCTGCTCTGATTTTTATTATTTCCTTTCTTCTGCTGACCTTGAGTTTCATTTGTTCTTCTTTATTATTTGGGATTTTTCTTGTTTCTCGAGATAGGCCTGTAATGATATATATTACCCTCTTAAAACTGCTTTCGCCCCATCCCAAAAATTTTGGTAGCATGTATTTTCATTGTCATTTGTTTCTATGTATCTTTTATCTCTCCTCTTATTTCTTCTTTGACCTGGTTGTTCTTTAAAAGTATGTCATTTAATCTCCACATATTTGTGGTTTTTCTTGCTTTCTTTTTGCAGTTAGTGTCCAATTTCAAAGCCTTGTGATCAGAGAATATGCTTGGTATGATTTCGATCTTCTTAAATTTGCTGAGGCTAGTTTTATGTCCCAACATGGTCTATCCTTGAGAATGTTCCATGTACACTAGAAAACAATGTATAATCTGATGTTCTATGATGACGGTCTCTATAAATGTCAATTTATCCATTTTATCTAATGTGTCATTTACAGCTCCTATTTCTTTATTTTCTGTTTGGATGATCTATCCATAGCTGTCAATGATGTACTTAGTTCCCCTAGTATAATTGTGTTTTGGTCAATTTCTCCCTTTAGTTCTGTTATTAGTTGCTTGGTATATTTCGGTGGTCCCTAATTGGGGGCATAAATATTGATGATTGTTATGTCTTCTTGTTGTATAGTCCCCTTTACCATTATGAAATGTCCATCTTTGTCTCTTGTTACCTTTATTACCCTGAAGTCTATTTCATCTGATATCAGTATGGATACACCTGACTTTCTCTGGATACCATTTGCCTCGCATGCCAATTTCCACCTTTTCACTTTGAGTCTATGTTTGTCCTTGTAGCTGAGATGTGCCTCTTGGAGACAGCATGTGGTTGGGTTTAGTTTTTTTATCCAATCTGCTACTCTGTGCCTTTTTATTGGTGAGTTCAGTCCATTTACATTTAGAGTGATTATTGGTATGTGGGGATTTCCTATCATTCTATCTTTAGTTTTCTGGTAAGACTGTGTCTCCATTGTTTCTTTGCCTTTTTGTTGTTGTCTATTATTTCTGTGTGGTGGTATTCTATGATTTTTCCCTTTGTTTCCTCTTTTATTACGTTACATGTTTCAGTTCTGTTGTGTTTTTTGTTTTTTGTTTTTTTTGGAGTGGTTACCATTAAGTTTATGTAAAAGAAAGTTTGATATTTAGAGTATTCCATTTTCTTCAGCGTGCTTACTTTCACCATTCCCATATTCTGGTTCAGGACTTTACTCTCCCCCCTTTTATGTTTTGGTTGCCACAAATTGTCCCTGTTGATGTTGGTCAAATAGCCTCCTTTAGTATTTTTTGTAGTGCAGGTCATGCGTTAGAAAATTCCCTCAGCTTCTGTATCTCTGGAAAGGTCTTTATTCCTCCTTCATATCTAAAGGATATATTTGCTGGGTATATTAGTCTTGACTCATAATTTCTCTCTTTCAATAGTTTGAATATTTGGTTCCTCTCCCTCCTGGCTTGTAGAGTTTCTGCCGAAAAATCTGATGATATTCTAATGGCTTTCCTTTGTAGGTTACCATCTTCTTTTCCCTGGCTGCCTTGAGGATTTTTTCTTTGTTGTGTTTTGACAGCTTCAATACAACGTGCCTTGGAGAAGGCCTGTTGGGGTTAATTAGCTATTATATTTGCTTCTTGGATTTGAGGATCCAGTTCTTTCCACAAGTTTAGGGAGTTCTCATCAGCTATTTGTTTGAATATACTCTCTGTTCCCTTCTATCTTTCTTCTCCTGGTATGCCCATTATTCTTATATTGCTCTTTCCGATAGAGTCAGAAAGTTCTTGTAGAGTTCTTTCATTTCTTTTAAGTCTCAAGTCTCTTTCTTCTCCCATCTGTGTCATTTCCAGAATTGTATCTTCAATGTCACTGATTCTTTCCTCCATCTGGTCAATTCTACTACCTTAGCTGGCTATTTAATTCTTCATTTCTTTTATTGAGTTCTTAATCTCCAGAAATTCTATTTGGTTCTTTTTTAAAATTTCAATCTCTTTGGTAAAATGTTCATTTTGTTCTTTAATTGTGTTTCTGAGTTCATTAAACTGCCTGTCTGTGTTTTCTTGCATCTTGTTGAGTTATTTAAGAACTGCAATCTTGAATCCTCTGTTATGTAAGTTACATATTTCTATATCTTTAAGTTCATTTCTGGAGACCTTTCATTTTCTTTCTGAGCTGTCTTGTTGCCTTGGTTATTGATGGCCATTAATGATTTATTATTTCTCTTCCTAGACATCTACAGGAGTGGGTTCTGCAACAGGTTGATATCAACAGGTTGATAGAAACAGGTTGATACAAAGGGGTCTTTCTTTTGTTTTCCAGTAAGTGTTGGTAGAATGTTGTATTTTCTCTCCGAATGCAGCCATTTATTCTCTCTCACACTATAGTGTTATATTTTCTCTGCACTATTCAGTTTCTCACACAATGGGGGGATTCCCTGGAAGGCGGGCTTCTCCTCTGTGAACAGTTGGGCTTGGTCATACGTCACCACCTCCGTGGGGGGATGTGGAGAGCTTCTGAGGTTCCAAAGCTCTTCTTGCCCCAGATTCAGAGCCTGTGTGTTTCAGCAGCTCTGTTTAATCCTGCAGGGTTCCACCCAGATAGGTGGGGACAGGGGCAGGGTGAGTTGTGAGAGGTGGCCAGAGCAATGGTGGCGACCTCCACCACAACCAGTCCTGCTTCCATATCTCCCTCCCCTTTGCTGAAAGTAGTTGGTCTGTGAGTCCATGTCTCTGGACCACAGTTCTCAGAACTGCAAATATTCTGCCCTTTTGATCTGGCACTGCTACTCTTCTGCTTCTAGCACTGGGCCAGTGGGGGCAGGGCAAGCTCTGGAAGGGTAGGAAGGGGGCGGTTAGGCTCAGTCCCTAAGGTTTCATTCTCTTCTCGGCAGTGAGGGCTTAAACCACTATTTTAAGCCTTCTTCCCTCAGTCTTTGCTCCGAGGTGTCTGCCCTGAGCACTGGGTTCAGCCGTGTTATATGCTCTCCCTCAGGCCATAAACGGATTCCCAGTAGTCAGAGTTCTTCCCTCTCCCACAGCTGCGGTAGTTCCCGGATGCAGGGAGCTTAAAGCACCGAGCTAGGTCTTTGTGCTGCACCTGCTCAGCCCCATCTCCACACTTCTCCCTTCCCTCCTCTCCTGCTCATGTAATTTGCCCACCTTTAGGTGATTTCAGTAGTGTGCTTCTTAGTTTTGCCTGTCTGCAGCTCAGGGAGTACTTTGTGGAGTTATAGTTGTTCAATTTGTTGTAAATTCCAGGGAAGATTTCCAGAGGCTCACCTCACGCTGCCATTTGTATTATGTCACTCGGACTTTTTTTTTTTTTTTTTGGTGTTTTCCTTCTATAACCATTTTATTAAGTGTTTTAATCATAAATGGATGTTGTATCTTGTCAAATGCTTTTCTGCATCTATTGATATAATCATATGATTTTTATCTTTTATTTTGTTTATGTGATGTATCACATTGATCAATTTGCATATGTTGAACCATCCTTGTAACCCTAAAATTAACTCCACTTGATCGTGATTTATGAGCTTTCTAATGCATTGTTTTATTCAATTTGCTGGAATTTTGTTTAGAATTTTTGCATCTGTACTCATCAGAAATATTGTTCTGTAATTTTCGTTTTTTGTGTTATACTTACCAGGTTTGGTATCAGGGTAACATTCATCTCATAAAATGAGTTAGGAAGTATTGCCTCTTCTTCGATATTTTCGAAGAATTTGAGGAGCACAGGTATTAGATCCTCTTTGAATGTTTGGTAGAATTCACTAGTGAAGCCATCTGGTCCCAGACTTTTGCTTTTGGGAAAGTTTTGGATGACTGATTCAATTTCCTTACTGTTGATTGGTCAATTTAGATTTCCCAGTTCTTCATGATTCAACCTAGGAAGGCTATCTGTTTCTTAGAACTTGTCCATTTCTTCTATGTTATTGAATTTGGTGGTATATAGTCCATCATAGTATTCCTGTATGATCCTTTGTATTTCTGTGGCATCCGTGGTAACTTCTCATTTTTTTCTGATTTTCTTTATTTGTGTCTTTTCTCTTCTTATCTTAGTGAATCTAGCCAAGGGTTTGTCAATTATTAATCGTTTCAAAGAACCAGCTCTTTGTTGCATTAATTTTTTCTATTGTCTTTTTGTTCTCTATTTCATTTAGTTCTGCTCTGATTTTTATTATTTCCTTCATTCTGCTGACTTTTGGTTTCATTTGTTCTTTTTCTTGTTCTTTAAGGTGTAACATGAGAGGTTGTTTATCTGGGATTTTTCTTCTTTCTTGAGATAGGCCTGTAATGATATAAATTTCCCTCTTAAAACTGCTTTTGCTGCATCCCAAAAATTTTGGTAGGATGTCTTCTCATTCTCATTTGTTTCTATGTACCTTTTGATCTCTCCTCTTGTTTCTTCTTTGATCCAGTCATTCTTTAAAAGCATGTTGTTTAATCTCCACATATTTGTGGTCTTTACTGCTTTCTTTTTGAAGTTGATATCCAATTTCAAAGCCTTGTGTCAGCGAATATGCTTGGTATGATTTCTGTCTTCTTAAATTTCCTGAGGCTAGTTTTATGTCACAACATATGGTCTGTCTTTGGAATATTCCATGTACACTGGAAAAGAATGTATACTCTGGTGTTCTATGATGAAATGCTCTAAAATTGTCAATTATATCCATTTGGTCTAATGTGTCATTTAGGACTGATGTTTCCTTACTTATTTTCTGTTTGGATGATTTATCAATAGCTGTCAGTGATGTACTTACTATAATTGTGTTTTGGTCAATTTCTCCACTTAGTCTGTTAGTAGATTCTTTGCATATTTTGGTGCTCCCTGATTGGGAACATATGTATGTATTGTCTTCTTGTTGTATTGTCCTGTTTATCATTATGAAATGTCCATCTTTGTCTCTTGTTACCTTTTTTATCCTGAAGTCTGTTTCATCTGATATCAGTATGGCTACACACGATTTTCTCTGAATACCATTTGCTGGGAGTATAAATTTCCATTCTTTCACTTTGAGTCTATATTTGTCCTTGTAGCTGAGATGTATCTCTTGGAGGCATCATATGGTTGGTTTTAGTTTTTTAATCCAATCTGCTACTCTGTGCCTTTTTATTGGTGAATTCAGTCCATTTACATTTAGGGTGATTATTGATATATGAAGATTTCCTATATCCATTTTGTCTTTTGTTTTCTGGTATTTAGGTGTCTCCGTTGTTTCTTTGCTTTTTTGTTGCTGTCTATTATTTTAGTGTGGTGATTTTCCCCTAAGTTTCTTCTTTTTTATGGTATATATCTCACTCTGGATTTTTTTTTTTTTTTTGAGTGGTTACCATTAAGCTTATTTAAAAGAAAGTTTTATGTATACAGTAGTCCTTTTTCTTCAGCATGTTTCTTATCTCCATTCCCCTTTGCAGATTCAGAGCTTTACTCTCTCCCCTTTTATGTTTCCCCACTTATGTTGTGAGTGATTTCTGAGTTACAGTAGCACATTGTCTTTTTCTTCTATTATTCCTTTCTGTTTTAAATGTTTCTATATTCTTTACCTTTTATGTTGTGTTCAAGTGTATAATGCCCCTATTTTGTGTAGGGGTTGCCATTTCCTGCTTCTGTCTGTCTGTTCATAATGTTACTCATGGTTTTGTATTCTTTTTGTTTTTTGTGTCAGGTCGAATAGCCTGCTTCAGTATTTCCTATAATGCAGGCCGTGTGTTAGAAAATTCCCTCAGCTTCTGTGTGTCTGGAAAGTCTTTATTCCTCCTTCATATCTAAAGGACATCTTTGCTGGATATATTATTCTTGGCTCATAATTTCTCTCTTTCAATAGCTTGAATATTTGATTCCAACCCCTCCTGGCTTTTAGAGTTTCTGCTGAAAAGTCTGATGCTGGTCTTATGGGCTTTCACTTATAGTTTACTGCTTTCTTTTCCCCAGGCTGCTGTGAGAATTATTTCTTTGTCATTAATTTTTGACAGCTTCAATCCAATGTGTCTTGGAGAAGACTTGTTGGGAATGAGGCAATTACCGTGTTTCCCAGAAAATAAGGCCTTGGCAGACCATCAGCTCTAATGCATCTTTTGGAGCAAAAATTAATGTGAGACCTGGTCTTACTTTACTTTAACATAAGACCGGGTCAATATAATATATAATATGATATAATATAATATAATGTAATATCCAGTCTTATTTTACTATAAGACTGGGTATAATTAATATAATATAATATAATATAATATAATATAATATAATATAATACCCAGACTTATTTTACTATAATATAAGACCGGGTATAATATAATATAATATAATATAATATAATATAATATAATATAATATAATATAATATAATACTGGGTCTTCTATTAACTTTTGCTCCAAAAGATGCATTAGAGCTGATTGTCCAACGAGGTCTTATTTTCAGGGAAACACAGTGGGTGTTCTGTTTGCATCTTGGATTCGAGGATCCAGTTCTTTCCACAAGTTTGGGAAGTTCTTGTTGACTGTTGTTTAAATATGCTCTCTTTTTCCCTTCCTTCTCTTCTCCTTCCAGTATGCCCATTATTCTTATGTTGCTCTTTCTAATTAAGTCAGAAAGTTCTTTCATTTCTTTTAACTCTCAAGTCTCTCTCTTCTTCCATTCCAGATTTATATCTGTGCACTAATTATTTCTTCCATCTGATCAGCTCTATTACCTAATCTGGCTATTTCATTCTTTATTTCTTTTAGTGAGTTCTTCCTCTCCAGAATTTCTATTTGGTTCTTTTTAAAATTTTAGTCTCTTTGGTAAAATATTCATTTTGTTCTTTGATTGTGTTTCTGAGTTCATTAAACTGCTTATCTGTGTTTTCTTGCATCTCATTGAGTTTTGTTTCAGAACAGTAGTCTCAAATTCTCTGTCATTTAAGTCACATATTTCCATGTCTTTAAGCCGATTTTCTGGAGAGTTTTCAATGTTTTTCTGAGCTGCCTTGTTACCTTGGTTATTCATGGCAATTAATGAATTATTATTTCTCTTCCTGGGAATTTACAGGAGTGGATTCTGCAGCACGTTGATATGAAGAGATCTTTCTTTGTTCTCCAGTAGGTGTTGCTGGAATGTTTTATTTTCTCTCCTGCTGTGGCATTTTATTTTCTCTTGTGCTGGTCTGGCTTCTCACATGATAAAATGTGGGATTCTCCTCTGTGAGCAGGTCGCCTGGGTCTCAGGGCACTGCCTCCATGGGAAGATGTGCAGGGTGCTAGAGTTCTGAGCTTCTGAAATCCCAATGCTACCCCTGCATCCTGATGCAGAGCCTGTTTGTGTCAGCAGCTCTGGTTGCCCCCGCAGGGATCCTTCCAGAAAGGGGGGGGGGAGGTAGGGTGGGCTGTGAGAAGTGCTGGTACATTTGTTGCTCCAAGCAATGGCGACTACCAGCCCACAGATATCTCGCCCCGACAGCTCTTCCCTATCACTGAAATTAGTCGTGTGCTCTGCATCTGCAGCTTTGGGAATGTTGCTCCAGTTCTCAGGACTGTAGACATTCTGTCCTTTAATCTGACACTGCTACCATTTTTTCTGGAGCCCACTTCTAATGCTGGGAGGGTTGGGTGTGGCAAGTTCTGGGGCGGTGGAGGGGGTTGGGGGAAATCAGCCAGGCTCCCTGTCTTTGTTTTCTGTTTTCTGCCTGGCAGTGAGGGCCTAAACCACAGTTCTCACTTGAAGTATCTGCCCTGAACGTTGGGTTCAGCCATATTATATGCTGATCACTCAGGCAGGACTGTGGGCCATAGGGAGTGCACCTGCAGCCTGAGTTCTTCCCTCTCCCGAGACTTCCGTGAGCTCTGGACTGTGTCCTGCGGCCCATGGCTCATGTCTCTGTACTTCCCCTTCCCTCTTTCCCTGCTCGCCCGATTTGCCCACCTTCAGGTGATTCAATGTGTGGATCTCTCAGACACACTTGTGTGTTCCTTAAGTTATTCTTTGTTGAATTATAGCTGTTCAATTTGTTGTAATTTCTAGGGGAGATTTCAAGAAGCACTCCTTATGCCACCATTTCTGTGCTGTAATCCCCAAATGTCTTTTTTCCTTAATGGGAATAAATTCAGTGACCAAGACAGCAGTTTTTGAGATGTTCAGTAGATTTGAGCTGTGTGGACATATGGGATACATACTCATAAATTTGCTGTCTTCGTTTGACCACAGCTTGCTGTAGCACCTTTAATAGCTTGCTGTGGCTATTAAAGTCAATAGAAATGCCAGATACTGTGGTTGTG
The DNA here is from genome assembly GCF_036562045.2 of Rhinolophus sinicus. Classification (NCBI taxonomy): domain Eukaryota; kingdom Metazoa; phylum Chordata; class Mammalia; order Chiroptera; family Rhinolophidae; genus Rhinolophus; species Rhinolophus sinicus. Next base: position 53,340,959 of record NC_133758.1, read on the forward strand.
CCTTAGGTTTTCTAAAGTCACAGAAGCATAACATTTCCTCCCAGTGTTGGAAGATGATGCAGTGGGGTTGTTGTGTTTTAGTAAAAACTTCTATAGCATTCTATTGTATATACTGTTACTACAATTTTATAGACTTGAAGCTGCCATTATTTATATGAAAGCAAATTTCATCCCAGGAATTCAGGTTGTTCTTTAACCTGTCAAAACACTGAAGGTTCATAGCCCTCTTCAAAGTTGTTCTTTAACTTGCATCTTAGTCACCTCGGATGGCAATAACAAAACACTACAGAATGCATGGCTTAGACAACAGACATTTATTTTCTCACAGTTCCAGAGGCTGGAAAGTCTAAGATCAAAGTCCAGCAAGGTTTGGTGTCTTCGAAAACTCCCTTCTTGGCCTGCAATGGCCACCTTCTCATGTGTCTGCACATAACATAACAGAAGAGCTCTGGTTTCTCTTATTATTAGGACACCAATCCTTATGATTGGCCGGGCTAATCATAATTTGAGAGCCAATATTAATGAGGCCACATCCTTATGGCCTCACTTAAACTTAATTACCTCCTAAAGACCCTATCTCCAAATACAGTCACATTGGGGATCAGGGCTTCAATGTATGTAATTTCAGGGGACACAATTCAGTGCATAGCAACTTGCAAACCCATTCATGTTTATACACATAATTAGTACTGGCTCTGAAAATGGTCTCAACCTGGATGTCAACTATTGGTAGTTAAGTGTGTCACTGGAAAATATGATCATTTTATGAATAATCTCAAAACTTGGGGATATATTTATAGCCCAGTAAAAGATACAGAGGAACATGGTGGTTAAGAACATGGCATTGGAGAGGAGTTCCGGTCAAGATGGCAGGGTAGGTAAATGCTGTGCTTACCTTCTCTCATGACTACATCAAAATTACAACTAAACTACAAAACAACCATCATTGAGAATCACCTGAAATCTTGCTGAACCGAAGCTCTACAACTAAGGATATACAGAAGAAACTACCTGGAAACTGGTAGGAGGGGCAGAGACGTGGAACAGGCCATTCCACACCCACGTGTAACCATTAAAAATCAAGAGGGATATCTCGGCTGCAGAGCTCCCCCCTGAAGGAGCAAGGGGTCCCAGCGCCACACCAGGTTTCCTAGCTCAGGGTTCCAATGCCAAGGAGAGAAGTCCCCATAGTTCTGATTTTGAAAAACAGTGGAGATTGTGGCTGAGAGAGATAGAGGGCAGCTGGAGTCCCAGGCGTTCCTCTTAAAGGGACTACATACACACTCACTGTTTCTGGGCTACAGCACTGGGGCAGCAACTGGAAAAGTGATAGGGACACACTGGGGGTGGGGGGAGAACTGAGTTGTCTGGCTTCAGGATCAGGGCAGGAAGGGTAGCTTCTTGCCAGATGGAGGAGATGGTTGAAGCCATTGTTTCTTTGTTGAGCCCTCACCCCTCCCAGTATGCAGATGCCATATCTGAGACACCATATATGAGTCTCCATCAAGCTGGCTAACACCATTCATTCACCACAGCCTGGTGATTCTGAGACCCCACCCAAGTTTAGGGCACACCCATGCTGCTTCCAGTGGCTTTTTCATACAAACCACCTGCCTTGTCTCGTGCTGCAGACTTTCCTACAGTCTCTCAAAGGTTCTCAGAACATAGACTAGCTGCATCTGGCTTGACCCTGTCCCATACCTCTGGCTGAGCAGGCCTAATCCTGGCACTAATGGCAGGTGGCCTTGGTTATGGCTTGGCCTCTCAAGGCACTTCCAAGCTCAGTGTGGGCAGTGACTATCTGCAGACTGCTTTGTAGCTCCTGTTGGGTGGCCCCCAGTGGGACACAGGCTGCAGTTTAATTTGGCCCGCAGTGGGTCCCCTCCCAGCAGGCCCAGGGGCTGGCCATCCCCATGGTCAGCTTTGAACTTGGCTGGAGCATCACCCAGCCACCTCCAAGGATGACACACCCAAGGACAGATTGGGCAGGCACCAAAGCCCTGCTAAAACAAACCCTGCTCTTGTGGGGTCAGCCCTTGTACCACAGCTCCTCCACTGTAGTTACAGCCAGTCCTCAAACTAGATAGCCTGAGGGTCAATCCCTCCCAATGACATGCAAAGAGCAACCAAGGCTCAACTACAACAAGAGTGCACACACAACCAACACAAGGGACACTGGCTCTGGTGACCAGGGAGACTGCACCACTGGGTCCCACAGGACACCTACTACATAAGGCCACTCTACTAAGACTGGGAGGCATAGCAGGCCTACTTGATACATAGAAACAAACATGGGGAGGCAACCAAAATGGGAAGACGAAACGTCCAAAATGAAAGAATAGAACAAAGTACCAGAAAAAGAACTAACCAAAATGTCAACAAGCAATTTACCAGATGCAGAGTTCCAAACATTCCTTATAAGGATGCTCAATAATCTCAGTAAGAACTTCAACAAAGCGATAGGAAACAGAAAAATAAAGATAGAAAATAAAAAAGAACCAGCCAGGAAAAAAAGGACACAATAACTGAAATGAAGAATACATTAGAGAGAATCAACAGTAGATTAGATGAAGCATAGGACTGAATCAGTGATTTAGAAGACAAGGTGGCAAAAAAACATCCAGTCATAACAGCAAAAAGAAAAAAGAATCCAAAAAAATGAGAGTTTACGGGTTCTCTGGGACAACATCGAGCATACCAACATTCACATCGTAGGGATACCAGAAGGAGAAGTGAGAGAGCAAGGAATTGAAAAACCTAGTTGAAGAAATAATGACTGAAAACTTCCCTAACCTGGCAAAGGAAATAGATATACAAACTCAGGAAGCACAGAGAGTCCTAAACAAAGATGAACCCAAAGAGGCCCACATAAGACACATCATAATTAAAATGCCAGAGCTTAAAGACAAAGAGAGAATCTTAAAAGCAGCAAAAGAAAAGCAGTTAGTTACAAACAAGGGAGCTCCTATAAGACTGTCAGCCGATTTCTCAACAGAAACTTTGCAGGCCAGAAGAGATTGTCTTTTCAAAATGACGAAAAGCAAGGACCTACAACCAAGATTACTCTACCCAGCAAAACTATCATTTAGAATTGAAAAACCGATATAAGAGCTTCCCAGACAAGAAAAATCTAAAGGAGTTCATCACCATGAAACCAGTATTACAAGGAATCTAAGAGGGACTGATTTAAGATTTTTAAAAAATCAAAAATATGAATAATAAAATTGCAACTATATATCTATCAAAAATTACTTTCAATGTAAATGAATTAAATGCTCCAATCAAGATAGGGAGGCTGAATGGATAAGAAAACAAGACCCTTACATATGCTGCCTACCAGAGACTCACTTCAGATCAAGAGACACAGACTGAAAGTAAAGGGATGGAAAAAGATTTTATGAAAATGGAAAGGAACAAACAAAAATCTGAGGTAGCAATACTTATACCAGACAAAGTAGACTTTAAAAGAAAGGCTATAACAACAGATAAAGAAGGACCTAGTAATCTCACTTCTGAGTATTCTTCTGAAGAAACCCAAAATGCTACTTTGAGGGGACATGCTCATCCATATAATCATTGCAGCATTATTTACAATAGCCAGGGTATGAAGGCAACCTGGGTGTCTCTGAATGAATGACAGATAAAAAAAAACCAGTGGTACACATATACAATGGAATATTACTCAGCCATGAGACAGAATGAAATCTTGCCATCTGCGACAACATTGATGGACTTAGAGGATATTATGCTGAGTGTAGTAGGTCAAACAGTGAAAGACAAATGTCATATGAGTTCATTTTTAAATTAAATCTAAAGAACAAAATAAACAAACAAACAAAACAGTAACAAACTCATAGATACAGAGAACATTTTGATGGGAGAGGGGTTGTGAGTGGGTGAAAAAGGGAAAGGATTAAGACATACAAATTGGTTGTCACACAGTAGTCCTGGAGATGTAGGGTACAGCATAAGGAATATAGTCAATAATATTGTAATAACTATGTATGGTGTCAGATGAGGACTAGATTTATTGAGATGACAGATGGGAGGTGGTTGGAGGGGGTGAAAAAGGTGTCAGGTTTATGAAATACAAATTGGTAGTTATTAAATAGTCACGGGGATGTAAAGTAAAGCATAGGGAATATAGTCAATAATGTGGTAATAACTATGTATAGTGCCAGGTGGGTACTAGTTAGGGGGATCACTTTGTAAATTCTATAAAGGTCTAACCACTAAGCTGTACACCTGAAATTAATATAAAATAATATTGAATGTCAGCTGTAATGGAAAAATTTAAAAAGGGAGGAAAAGATAAAAAGGGGAATTAGAGGTTCACATTTCCAGGTATAAAAGAAATAAGTCTTTGGGATGTAATATACAACATAGGAAATACTGACAATAATATTGTGATAGTGTGGTGTAGTGTCAGATGGTTTGCTGGACTTATCGTGGTGATCACTTCTTTAGCACAGGAATATAATCAATAATATGATAATAACTATGTACGAGGTCCAACAATTAAGTTTGTAACTCATTCTAGAAAGTGCTACATACCTCATTGCTGAATACCACCACAGTCACCTTCGAAATGCTTCCCTTGGAAATCTCTGCATTGATGCCAGCTCCTAGTCCACCCTTCAAAGCAATTTTGGAACTCTTTTTCTGAAATGGCCATCAGAGCTGTCATCGTATTACGCTTGAAGTCCTGAATGTCATCAAAATGTCTTCCTTTCAATATTGCTTTTATCTTTGGGTAAAGGAAAAGTCATTTGGGGCCAGATCAGGTGAGTAGGGAGGGTGTTCCCAATACAGTTATTTGTTTACTGGCTAAAACCTCCCTCACAGACAGTGCTGTGTGAGCTGGTGCATTGTCGTGATTCAGGAGCCATGAATTGTTGGCAAAAAGTTCAGGTCGTCTAACTTTTTCACGCAACCTTTTCAGCACTTGCAAATAATAAACTTGGTTAACTGTTTGTCCAGTTGGTACAAATTCATAATGAATAATCCCTCCGATATCAAAAAAAGATTAGCAACATCGTTACAACAAGTTCGTGAACTTAACTTGTCATATAGTGCCATGTCTATGATGTACACCTGAAACTAAATATAATACTGTATGTTAGCTATATTTTTTTGTTAGCTATATTTTAATAAAAATATGTTTTAAATTTTTAAATGAATATGGCCTTGGAGTCAGACATACTTTGTTTGAAACCCCGGCACCCCCATTTACCAGCTGTGAATGTAGGTAAACCTTTCTGAGCTTCAGTGTCTATATCAATAATAATCCCAATGGCACATGCTTTACTGGGAGGATTCAGTGAAATTAATTGAAATAATGTATATTAATTCACTTAGCATAGATATTAGCACATGGTAACCGCTCTAAAATTAGTATGATCTCTGTATTCTATATTTAGCTAAACCAATTTTCTGTGATACCCGTACTCTGAATTGTAGATTAAATGATAACAAGAGATCACACAATCTAAAAAAGCTAATCCTGTTCCAAACACACTCTGTAATGGAGCCAGGATTCAAATCCAGGCAGTCTGGCTTCACTGCACAAAATTCGCAAATGGCTGAGTGGCCAGGTGGAGACAGCTTCAATGGTCCTGTCAAGATATGTGAAGATGTAGACACAGGCAGATGTAGTAATGACAGAGGAAAGTAGGAGCAGCCATGATTGTGGATGGGAATCTAGAGAACCTGGTGACTGAAGAAATGGAGGAAAAGAAAAATGTTGGGGGGTGGGGGGCGTTTGATGAATATTCTCCACTCTGAGGTTTTGAACTTAGGTAAAATATTTTCAACTTAGGTAAAATTCCTTCCCCATAGGAATTTAGGAGAGGCAGGTAGAGTGAGAGGGAATAATGAATTACATTTTGGATGTGTTGAAGGTGAGACACCCATGAGAATCCAGTAAGCATGTCTGGGAAGCAGCTAGGTGTCTGTTGTGGGTGTGGAGGTTCATGAGCTGGAGATGGACATGAAATAACCCACTGGCAATGGGTCCTGGGGGAGTAGGTAGCCACCCGGGGAGAATGTGCAGAGAGACAAGAGAAGAGGGTCTAGGACATAACACGGAACTCCAACCTTTCAGAAAAATATCAGAAGAAGAAAAGTATGAAGAATCACAAAGACAGCTGGGAGAAGCCAAGAAGGGAAAGAGATTCAAGAAGGAGGGAGTGTCAGCAGTTTTAGCTAGGAGTTCAAGGGTAATAAGGACTGAAAAAAATCCATTGGATTTGACAGTTCGTAGAACGGCAGATGCAGGAGGCTGCAGACTGTAAAGGATGTGGAAATGGTGAAGCAGTCATGATGCCTGTTCTTGGGAGGACTTTGGTCACACGAGGACAAAACAGCTGTGACCATACCTTTCAAACTGCTTCATGGAAAGTGTGGAAGGATACAAATGCAAGTTTAGAAACTACAATGGTAGTGGCTTCCTGCAGGTGAAGAGAAAGAGGGTGGGAGAGGAATTATCAAGTTCCACTCACGTGGGTTTCATAAAGCATCATCTTGTTTGATGCTGGTCATGCATCTGCTCTCTAAACATTCACGTGTGTAGACTCAACCTCATTCCCTCTAACACAAGTAACTCTCCTGTTTACACTGTCACACAAATTTGTAATTCTGAGTGAAAGTCTTCATTGGCAAGTAGAGTTTTCAGTTGAGACCAAGAGGTCTAGCAAGTTCTCTAGATAATTCAGTTAATCTATGAAAAGTTTCCAAGCATAAGCATTTTCAAAGATAAAACCTACTAGGGCCTAAAATCAGCTCATGACATTGAAACTAATAATCAGCAGATTGTCAAACCCCACCACATAAACAAACAGGATTAAACAAAGAACCCTAAATGACTATTCCTTACCTCACAGCACCCAGAATAATTTACTTCATGTCTAAATTTATTAGCACTTATTATTTTAGTGGTTTCAGATAGAAACAAATGCTTTAACTGAATAAGAGAGGAGAATTAGACCCTATCAGTTGAAGCAATGACTCTAATTATGTTTAGGGGTCAGGTGAAAACTGCCCTATTGTTTTAAAATTCCCTTACAACAGATAAACAAGCGAAGTACAGGAGATGGGGATCAGGGGGAGACAGTGAAACTACTCTGTATGATAATATAATGGTGGTTACGTGTCATTATACAGTTGTTCAAATCTATAGAATGTACAACACCAAGAGTGAACATAATGTAAACTATGGACTCTGTGATAATGATGTGTCAGTGTAGGTTCCTCAACTGTAACAAATGCACCACTCTGGTGGGGTTGTTGAAGCAGGGGAGGCTGTGCGTGGGGGCGGGGGGTAAGAGAGCAGAAGGTATAGGGGAAGTCTCTGTATTCTCCACTCAATTTTGTTGTGAACCTAAAAGTGCTCTGAAATATTTTACTTTTTTAAAACTCCTTACTAGGAAAAGAGAAAGATTTTTATCCCTGAATTAGGATTCAAGAGGAAGAGCTGGTGGGAAGAAGGGTGTTGGGTTCCTCTATGAGCAGATCTAAGGGCCACAAGCATCAGGCCTTCCTCTTAAAAAGCCCAAAAGGTTGACCAAGTGTCATGCAGGGTGTCATGCGGTGTCTCAGCTCCCGCTTCCCACATAAGAACACAGGATATGGTGAGGCCAAAAAGGAACACCCACGGAGCCATAGATAGGGGAGTCATACCACTATATTCTCACTGGCAGCTGGGTTGGAGATACAAAAGCAAGCATCCATCAGAACCCCAACAAGGGATCTTCCTGTACCCCAGTCTTGCTGGTGGCCGGGCGAGACACAGGAAGTAGGATCCACACGATCCACAATCTGCCATCCACTTTTCTGCCTGCCAACCAACCAACCCCTTGCTAACTGCAATCCATGCTTGCTAGCCCCCATTTTCTGCTAGCATAGCCACGGCAGTTATATTAGTGGCCATGGCTCACTGGTTACAGCTGACAGCCAAATAGTCACAGCTGATGGCCATTTGATCACAGTTGATGGCCATTTACTACCCAAGCAAGCACCTTTCCACTTGAGGCCGAGAGCCTGGAAACTGCACTCCTGGCTCTGTCCCCAAACCAAGTCAGGAAAGATAGTGTGCTATTATTGAAAGCTGTGATTTATGAATTTAAAAAAAATCTCTGAAAGATGTTTCCAGCTGCAGTTCTAGGGGGCAAATTATTCCCAACCAAGAAGATTGGCACTGCAATTCTAGCATCTGCCTGGTGCTGGTGAGCCAAGCCCTCCCTGTACCTCCAGGCTGCTCCACATCTGTTCGTAGGGCTCCAACCCCCCCATCACTGCCTTCATCAGGGGGAGTCACAGCATCATTATGCCACTGCTGTTAGAAGGGATCAAACCCAATGCCACTAAAGACACAAAGGACGTTGGCCCCCGCCCCTCAGTCAACCCTCCTGCTACTATCATTTCACTTGCCTTCTGGGGGAAATGATGATGCAGGCTGCCAGAGAGTAAGCATGGGCCACAGGACAGCTGCTGACTGATAGAGGAAGGATGTCAAGTACCACCGCTTGGCTTTTCTTCAATCCCAGCAGAGGAGAGGTAGGGAAGGCCTGCATCTCCATGCCTTGGATTAGTGTTCACTTAATGTGTTTTTCTGTAGTTGAAGAGTTGACTTTTCACTCCAAGGAACTAAAATACAACCTAAAAGTCTCCCAGGAACAGGTCAGGAAGAGGCATTTGGCATAACAGGAGAATAAGGAGCAAGTATATCCATACCCTGAGCTACATTCAAGGGAAAAGTTTACCTTATTCACTGAATCACTTCTGTTCACCAACCATGAGCATTTCTTTGAGAGCCTACTATGTTCCAGGTACTTCTCTGAGTAATATGGAGATTCCAAGGGCTAGAGGACACAGTCTCAGCCCAGGGGAAAGTCACAATGTAGTCGAAGAGAAATGACATGAACCCAAAGAAATAGCAGTGTGAGTGTGCATGTGCTATGTGATGAATGGCAACAATACAGGTCAATAATATTATTACAAGGGTCCACATAGAAATCTCTTTGTAACATGACGGGCACTCCCCTTCTTTAGGGCATGTTATTGGATGGGGGGAAGTACAAGGGATATAGGCACTTAATTGCTCAGAAAATGTTGACGTGTGCACATAAGTGCAATAATGCTATTATTGATCCTGGAGGCAAACTATCAGCAGAAGCATCGGGAAACCTGCTGGGAGTTCACACTTGGCCGCCTGGTTTCTCTATTCATCAAGGAGCCCTGGAAAGAACCCCAAAGTACTCACAGCTCAGGATCTGTGGTGCTTATTAAATAGAATTAACGGTTCTAGAAGATGAAGGAAGTTTGAGTGACTGTATGTAGCAATTTCAAATGAGAAAGAAATTGTTCATTTTATTTCCAACCATCAAAGTGTTCCACAAATCAATATTAGAAGATGCATTTTATAAATTACACCATCATGAGAAGCTGACTATAAATCAGCATAAAGGAAAAAATTAAGTTTATCTTTTTTAAAAAGAAATATATTCGTTGTAAAATTCAGAAGCTGCTATTTGGTCCCCCCAAAATGTCTCCATTAAAGCAATGAACACTGTTTATTTACTATTGTTGTAAGAACAATATCAGATTTTTTTCTAAGTTCTGATTAAAGTGGTTTTAAAACATTTTAGGGACAGGAGGAGTAGCTAATCCAGAGTCCAAGTGTCAGCTGTTCTTCCTGTACAGTAGTGTGCAAGGAATTTTTGACAGTAGAGTCCTAAATTAGCTCTTGTTTGATAGTTTGAAAGGAAATAATTGTAGGGAAAAATGCCAAGCCACATGTCGAACCTGTAACTTAACTACACAGAATCAAATATGTTTTACAAGAACTCCTAGGAACATCTTCTAGAGAATGTGCCTTTGCACCTCCCAGCTGGGGGGTCGAGCCCACATTTCTGACTCTTCTTTCCCCACAAGTGGCTTCTCAGTAAGAGGTGTATGGTCAGAATCTTGAAGCACATATGTACCTAGATCAAAGTTGTGTTTGTAGAAACAAAACTCATCATTTTTAAGCAACAGAGCAAAACTCAGAAAGCAGATATGGCCCAAGGGAGGGAGCAGGACAGAAGGAAGAGGTAGGTGCTAATCCGGAGACAACTCGGACCTCATGTTCCCTGAGGTCCCAAGGGCTAGTCAGCCTCAGAGGCCAGTGTAGACAAACCACAAGCCCACAGCTGCCCTGAGAAGGAAGCCTAGAAAAGGCCAAAGCCAGCATACCCCGTAAGAGAATAAGTTGCAAATCAATGAACTGATTTAAGGAGCAAGTCGTATGTTCTGAAGGATGTCAGTGCTGTGTTGTGGGCTGTGCATTTAATTCAATCCCAGGTAATGACACCTGCTACATGCCAGGTTCTGCCCAGGGTGTCAGTATACGAGGCCATCCTCAGGAACTAATGGCCCGTATGAAGAAAGGGCATAAAGCAACCATCACAACAGAGTAGAAACTTGTACCCACGCTGCACAGGAGACAGAGGGGCACCATGCCTAAAAAAGAAGTGAAGGCAGGGCAAAGGAGCCTGGATGGGGTGAGACGGTGTCTCCCTGACAACTTTCTCACTGAAAAATCAAAATACACTTGGAAACTATACCTTAGTTTCTAAAGTTGACAAGTTTCTTTTTATCTATTTTGAGGGGTTTATTGCAAAATAGCGTATTAAGGTTCCACTTAGAGCAAACAAAAGGAGGAGCACTCAACACCTTTTCTATATTTGTATCAAAATTCTGCTTCTGGAGAAGCCCGTTTGATCAAACTCCAGGTTGGACATGCCATAATTGACTTATATGACCTTCCTGTGGAATATAAGGGAGTGTCTATCGTTGCATGTGTGTGTTACTGAAGATTTTCATTGTATGAAGAAATTCAGTGTGCTAAAAAGAACCAGTAAAATGCCAAAGGGGAAGACAGCAGTTTAATGTCTTTCTTTGCTCCCTTTGCCAATAAGGAACACTTACATAATTTATCTCTGAAATTATTCTAACTTCTGCTTTATTTTAGAATTACTTTTTAATAACATACTGAACATCAACTATTGATAAGTGCTGCATAGAACTAAAAAGCATGCAAAGTTGCCATTGGTCTAATACACTTTGCTGTGCCTAATGGAGAATGTTTATTGAACATTGAGATCCACTTCCCTCTTGTGGACTAATGGTACGTTCTCAGAAGAAACCGCTCCCATTTGGGCTTGGGTACAGTAATGATTTTGTGATGGGGCAACAAGGGCTGGTGTCGATGGTCTCGAAGGGTCTTCCCAGCCCATGGGTACCATGGAAATCTACATGGATCACTGTGCATCCTGAAGAACACTATGCAACGCTGATATATTTAATCCTTCTTGCTAACCAAGAACAATTTTATCAATCCAACGAGCTATATGTATACAACATGCAGTTACTTCTTTGAGTACACTGTGGAAATACATGAAGACCACCCAAGTGAGAACAAGCAGAGGCTGTTTATTTAGAGCCTGCGATAGCAAGGGAATCAGCCACCATCTCTTGACCTGGCAGGCTCAAAGGCAGGAAGAGGAATGGGAAAGCTTTTTAGTGGAAAAAGAGGAAAGGTCCAAGTGTGCCCTGAGTGTGGGAAACGGTAGGTGAGCTAACTAGAAGCAGCGTATCCTGTCTGATTGGTTAGAGGTAAGTATTTGCCTTTCTCCAGTTGATCCCAGGTTAGAGGTGGGTGGGGGCAAAAATTAGGGAAGCTGTCGGTCATTGCTCAAATCCTGGGCATTTGGGACCAATTGTTACATGGGTTACTGTTTGGGTTCCTGGACTGGTTGCTAGAGATAGTGATCTCACTTCCTGGGCTGGTTACTGCAGATGGTAGGTTGGCCTTGGGGTGGTGGCTGCATATTGTGGGTCAGAGTTCGATTTTTATATATGGTAGAGCCATCGCCTGTTTGTACATTCAGTTTCTCTGCACATGCCCATGGAGAACTAACAGAGTTGTCTGAACTAACAGAGAACTCCTGCTGTGCAGGGTCTAGAAAAGGCTCCATGGCCAAGACCCTTTTGGAATTCTGGCTCTCCCTCCTCTGGAAGGTTATTTAGCACCTCTGAGCTCCCTTCCTGTGATTATAACGTGAAGGTGAGAGTACTTTCCAGAAGGATCTTTATGAAAATTAGTGAGGTGAAGCACCATGATACAGCAGGGTCTGGTGATTTCGTTTTTCTACCTCCCTGTTCCTGTCATCCCCCAATTCACACTGATGTGTAAGGTCATTCTCCTTCCCAGGAACACCTGCACTTTAACAGAGGACAAAGCCCGGGTTTAATCTTAAGGAACATCCCAGAGTTGTGGGATTTTTGAGGGGTGCCTGTGGTGCCAGCAATTAAATAATTCACTGAATAAGTGAAGCTAGAATATTAATTTCTCCCACATTTTTTATAAACACTTCTCTTCCCAGGGACCCACCTATGAGGCATCTCTACGGCGTTTCGTCATTGCTGTCAGCTGAAGGGTAACTAATGAGCACAGGAATTGCTGAGAGGGTTGCAATGTTAAACAACTTTGTCAGGAAGGTTTCGTTGAGAAGGTGGACATTTGGGCCAAGGCCTGATGAAGATAAAAGAGAGGACCAGGTAACTATCTGAAGAAGAGCATCTCAGGATATGGAGAAGCAAGTGCAAATGCCCTGAGGTTTGCATGAGCCTAGTGTGTTCAAGGAATAAGATGCAGGCCAGTGGCCAACCACGTATGAATGTATAAGGCACTAAAAGGATCTTGGATTTTACTCTGGCTATTTGTGATAATCCAAGTAGCCAGTGGAGACTTGGGATGGAGTGGTAGCAAGGGAGTAATGAGAAGCAGTCGGGTTCTAGATAGATTTTGAAGGCAAATTAACAATTTGCTGATGAACTGGATGTAGGTAGGGGAGAAGGTGAAGTCAAGGATTAGTGTTATTGTTGGGGGAGGGGTGGACTAAAATTTATTCAGTGCCTCCTGTACACAAAACATTATAGCTAAATATGTGAGTCTCTTGTATCTGATTGTGTAATTACTGGGGAAAAAAAGCATCCTCACAATTAAACTGAGACACCAGTCACCTGGTTGTTGAAGACTGAAAGAAGGGGTGTTTGATTTGCATTTTTTGAAATTTATCTTCTTTACATACTTCAGAGTAGACTGACCCTAGCAAAGCTGTGCAGTAAAACACAGTAGGGATTACCAGAGTCATGCCCATTGTCTGAATATTCCACACTTTGTTTATCCATTCACCTACCAAACGACATGAACGAAGTGTAACGACAACCAGTGCTTAGACAAAAATATTCCAGTTCAGCCAGGAAACTATTCTTACTCTTCTTAAGGAAAAAAAAAAAAGTTACTTATTTTTCTTACCTGTAAAATGGGATCATAATCTATCTCATAAGATTTCTTCCCCTGTGCAGAGAGGTGGAGCATAGCAGTGTGAGAGCAGAGAAAGCCAAGTGGAGTTGGAGATCAAGGGTGGGGACTTTGTAGAAAGGCTGTAGGCCAGAGATGAGCTGTGCTGAAGGGAGAACCCAGAAGTCCTTGTGGGAATTCCTGGCTACGCATGCGCAACCCAGGACCCCCTTCATGGACCTCACAGGGACCTTTGTGCAGGACTGAGGCTGTACTGCAGTGCTGGGAGGAAACGTCCTCAGAGCACATATCTGCAAAGCACTTGTTTCCAGAACATAAGAAAGAATTCTACAGACTGAGGGCAAAAGACTTAGAACAGACATTTCACAAAAGAAGATATATTTAAAAGCCAAGTAAGCTGCCAACATCATTAATCATTAACGGAATTCAGTCCCACTGGAATGGCTTGAAGACCCACAATAACAAATGTTAACAAAGATTTAGTGCAGGGGTCAGTAAACTTTCTTTATAAGGGGCAGATGGTAAATAGGTTGTTTTGCAGGCCATAGGATCTCTGTGGCAGCTACACAGCTCTGTGTTGTATCAGGAAAGCAGTTGTAGACCAACATAAACACAGGACTGTGGTTGTGTTCCAATAAAACTTTATTTATAAACACTTAAATTTGAATTTCATAGAATTTTTAAGTATCTTGAAAATATTCTTTTTATTTTTTTCCCAACCACTTAAACTATTCTTAGCTTACTGATTATGCAAAAATAGGTGGCAGACCCAAGTTTGCTGAACCCTGATCAAGAAGCTGAACTCCACTCCTAGGAATTTACCCAAGAAAATTGAAACCATGTGTTTATATAAAGACTTGTACAGAATGTTTATGTCAGCTTTATTCAAGATAGCCCAAAACTGGAAATAACCCAAAGTTTCATTAACAGCAGAATAAATAAACAAATTAGGTATATTCATACAATGAAATACTCAGCAAGAAAAAATAAACTGGTAACAACATAGATGATTTTTTAAATTTTATGTACATATACAAAAGAGTTACTGAAACACATAAGAGAGTATCTACTTAAGATTCTATTTGTTGAATTCAACAACAGATGAAAGCTCACTATGATGACAGAAATCAGAACAGTAGTTTTAGGGGGCAGATTTCTGGAAAAGGCCATGAGGCACGTTTCTGAGGTCATGGAAATGTGCTATATCTTGATTGGAGTAATGTGTGATGTGTAAATGTGTAAATGTGTCAAAACTTACTAAACTGTACACTTAAGATCTATGCATTTCACTGTGTGTAAATTTTACTTCTTTTTTAAAGAAAAAAAATGATGCCCTTAAAAATAGTGCCTGGTATGTAGTAAAGGCTTAATAAATATTTACTATTTTTAAAAGGATATTTTAAAGGATAGATATGTCAAAAACGGGACTTCTAATTATATAATAAGATAATAAATTATGGCTTGCTGCAGCATACCTAAATTTAATATATTCAGTAGAGAAGGTCCTTACCATTGGTTGGATATGTGTTCTAATGATCCCAAAGATTAAACACCAAACTCTGAAATGGGACAGTGGTATGTGAGAGGAGGCAAGGGTGGTATAGCTAACCTCTCTCATATAGTCAGGATTGAAAGAGGAGTTTTGTGTTCAGATCAACTGCCTATTTCAACATTTATTGAGCTCTTAGATGATGCCAGGCATCATGGGAATATTCACATTTGCAAATCATGAAACTATGAACTGCTTTTTTACTGGGTCCACTACTGCTTTACTATTTTTATGTTCTGTTTCCATCTGTCTTCTCACTAAACTAGGACCCTAAACTGAAGTTATAAACCTGAAACTCAAAGGCAGAAAGCCTAATATGAAGCCATTCATTGGGCCAACTGTGTAGGGAAATTATACATTGATTGTTTTAATGCAGATTCTTTCCATTGTAAGTGATACAATTCTAACTCAAACTAGTATTAAGTTAGAGGTGGAGGAGTGGCTCCTATAACCAGCAAGTTCAAGTGGCCTGACAATCAATGTCATCCTAACTCTGTCTCTCCAGGGCTTGATTCTACCATGTTCTGGCCACTTTTTCAGATAGGCCGCCAGTGACACCAACTTCACAAAATCTCAGGAACCCAGTGGAAAGAGGCTTTGAAGTCTTGTAACAATTCTGAGCTGGACAGCTCAAGTGAGAGCTTAAAGTTGTTTCTAACTGGCATTTGGTCCTGATCCAAGCCTCAAAGTTGCTTTTTAGACACATTTATTTAATATTTCCTAAAATTATTTCTGAACTTAATTTCACCATTAATCTTTGATAAGAGATTTATTGATTTCTTCATATTTTATTATATTCCCTTACATGATGAAACAGATATTTGCTACATAATGATGTTAGAAAATGAAAATATTCCTGGATTCCTGTCTTAGATAGTGATTTTGTGATGTATAATATTGATCAATATTGAAAGCTAAAGGCACTTATGCATTTTGAAGACTAATTGTTTCCTTAGGAGCCCACGGATGAAAGACTGATTCCTCCCTTGGGAGAAATCGTAAGGCATCACGTAAAGCCCTGAAAGTTGGAACACATTGGCATGGGTGGACCAGTCAATAGGTGAAGTCTCATCAAGAAATGTCAGAACCATTGGGGATAAAAGACGCCTGGCATCATATTTTCGATTTGCCATTTGGTCTTTGTGTTCATAATTCAGTGTTTGGCAACAAACAAGATATTTAAGCCATATTTCTAAAATCCTGGGAAATGACATTGAGGATATGGGCCCTTAGGTTCCCAGATCTGTTGCCTATCACATAACCTAGCACACACACACACACACACACACACACACACACACACACACAAATGAAACATTTTTTCCCTGAGAGGTTAGAAAGAAAACAAGCTGGGTTGTTTTAAGGTTCTTTTTGATCCAACTGATTGTTTGCCACTCCCCTCCCACATTTTTTTTCCCTTTTTTGGTGACACACCACCAATAACTGCCATTTCAGATGCGTTTATATCTGCCTCTCTCCTTCTCTCTCTTATACCTCTCCCCACATGCTGTTCCCTCTGCCTGGAAAACTTGTCCTCTTTCGGTTCACCTGTATGAACTCCATCTTATTCCTCACATCTCAGCTCAGTTGTCGCTTTCTCTTCAGAGAGGCCTTACTTGATGCCCATTTTATTCTTTCCCTGGGTAACTGCCTCTTGTCTTCATAGAACTTACCACATTTTGCAATTATATCTTCATTCATTTGTTTGCTTCATGTCTGAATCCAGTAAGCTCCTGGGTCCGGGGACTTCATCCTTCATGTTTTCTACTGGTCTCCAGTGTCCTCCCTGGTTCCTGAAGGAAAGCTTTTCAATAAATAAATGGATGTCAGAATAAGATCTGGATGATAATAAGCAAGGAGGGTCCTCAGCACTGAGCGTAAAAGCTGATGAGTGCCAACCCTTCCGTTTTGTAGCCCCGCAGGTGGATGCTATGGGGCATGATGCTCTAGATCAAGAGTGCAGAGCTCAGATGGAAAACTTTTTTTTGAGGGTGGGGGAGTTAATTGTTTTATTTTTTATTGAGGTATAATTGACATATAACATTAGTTTCAGGTGTACAACATAATGATTCAATATTTGTTCATATTGCAAAATGATCACAACAAGTTAACATCCGTCATCACACATAGTTACAAAATAATTTTTTTCTTGTGATAAGAACTTTTAAGATTTACTCTCTAGCAACTTCCAAATATAAAATACTTATTATTAACTATAGTTACCATACTGTACATTATATGCCCAGAACTTATTCATTCTATAACTGGAAGTTTGTATCTTTTGACCATCTTTACCCATTTTGCATGAACCATTCCCCTTGTGAACCCACCAGATGTTATGTCTGTGCCCTCTGCTTGCTGCTCCTCATCTCACCTGGTCCTCTGCCCCTGGAGACCCTTCCCCACATCCCTAAATGGCCAGAACCTTCCCATATTTAAAAGTCCATCTCAAGTGTTATTTTCTCTTTGAAACCCTTCGTGATCCCCTCTGTTGGAAGTCTCTACTCATTTTATATGTACTTCCCCATGACACCTTTTTACCTTATATTGTAGATATTTGTAAGTTTAGCTTAAATCCATTATCAGATTATATATTCTATGAGAGTTGTACCCATTCTGATTCATCTCTGCATCCTCCATACAACCTGGCAATTTATGGCATAAAATAAATCGGAAATAACCATTGACAAAACAGAAATGAGAACATGGAAATTCTGCTGTGCATTTTCATTCCAATCCAGAAAGGCTGCCATCTTTCTTTTTTTCTTAATTGAAATATAATTCACATACAATGAAATTCACCCTTTTTCTAACTTGTAGAAATTAGTGGTTTTTAGTGTATTCACAAGATTGTGGAATCATCACCACTATCTAATTCCAGAACACTTTTATCATTCCAAAAAAAATCCCCCTACTCACCACCCCCCCAAAACCCTGACAACTACTAATTTATTCTCTGTCTTCATGGGATTGTCTCTTTTAGACATTTCACATAAATAATCATATAGCATGTGGTCTTTTGTATCTAACGTTTTCACTTAGTGTGATCCATGTGTAACATGTATCAGTATTTCATTAATTTTTATGGCCAAATATTTTCCACTTTATGAATATGCCACATTTTATGTATCTATTCAGTTGATGAACATTGGAATTGTTTCCACTTTTTAGCTGTTATGAATGATGCTGCTATGAACATTCACATACAAGTTTTTGTCTGAACGTATGTTTTCATTTCTTTTGGGTATATATCTAGGAGTAGAATTGATGGATCATATGATAATTCTATGTTTAATAACTTTAAGTAACTGTCAAACAGTTTTCCAACACAGCTGAATCATTTTGTATTTCTACCAACAGTATGTGAGGGTTCCAGTTTTTCCACATCCTTGGTACAGTGAGTGTGAAATGGTATTTATTCACTGTGCTTTCGATTTGTGTTTCCCTAATGACTAAGAATATTGAGCATCTCTTTGTATTCTGATTGGCCGTTTGTGTATCTTCATTAGAGAAATGTCTGTTCAAATCCTTTGTTCATTTTTTAAATTGAGTTATTTGCCTTTTTATTGTTGAGTTGCAGTCATTCCTTAAATATTCTGGTGCTTGCTTCAGCAGCACGTATACTAAAATATTCTGGACACTGGAGCCTTTGTTCTTAACTACACGTAACTCTGCATACTATGTCCTTACCCATAGATATCTGTTCAGTAGTGAATAATGTCAAGTTTTGCCTCTTTTTATCATTTTAATTATGCTGTAAATGAGCAAAATCAAGAGGCTTAATTCCAAAATTCTACACATGGACTTTACCAACATAAATATAGGGGGAATATGTGGAATTTTCTAAACAAAGTAAGATGTCAGTACTTTGAAACACTGTTTTATCAGTGTAAATGTTAAGTCTCAGAACGCACGATCGATGATGAACATGATAATTTAAGTTAACAGCAATAACATAAGCAGAAGTGCAGGGACGTTCAGGGAGATGGAAAACGGCGAAAACAGGTAGAGGGAAGGCAAAAAAGGAATGGATAAAAAAGATGCTGTGTATTTTTGAAATAGGCGTTTTCTGAGCTTTGATTAACTGACATGTAAGAAATAGCAAACAGAAAAGGAGAAACTAAACTGCAAGGTCCTGCTGAGAAGAAAAGGAAGGCGGTGCCTGGCCGGCTGTTGGCACTTAAGTGTTAGAAAGAGATGCTGTGCTCCGGTTGGGTTATTCCTCGGACCAGCCACCAGGTGGTGCTGCCACACAGGAAAGGTGGACCCTCTCAGAGGGCTGGCGGTGGCAAGGAGAGTTTCTCGCGATGGGCCGTGTGCCAAGGACACTCAGAGTCCCCACTGATAACCTGGAGGTGGCTGACGCCCAAGCCCGCGTACTGTTAGAGGGAAAACTAGCATTTTTTTAAGCTCTTAGTTGTGAATGATTTAGTACTGGACGATTTCCTCTATTACTTTGTTTCAAAGGGAAGTTAAAGTTGTCCCTCAGTCTGATGAATGTCATGCCAGTCGCGGGAGAGAGCTGATGAAGGTCGCGGGAGAGGGCTGATGGGGCCTCGCAGTGCTCTCCTGTACACCCTGCAGCACTCTCAAGTTGGAGTCACAGCAGCTTCAGAATCCCAACCCCTCCTTAGTGTATTCTACTTTTTCTTTTCTGGGAATATTTTTTTCTGTGTTAAAGTCCGTGCCCAGGACTTACGTGCACATGTGATTCTGTACATTCCTGGGCAGGTCATGCAACATTCTTGAGTGCATTCTGCAAAACTGCTCCCATCATCTCTGTCCCCAAGAAGTCACAATGCCTCTTAGCTGCCACCTGGTTCCAGTTTTGTCCTACCTGTAACAGTTCTCCACCTAACAGAATTATTTTGAAACCAAAACTCCCTTGTCATTGCCCTGCTTCTGACAATGCTATGCCTTCCAATGGTCCTTGGGATGAAGAGTAGAATCCTTAACAGAACCCACAACCCACCTGTGTGAGACACTGACTCCTTGGGACAACACCCAGCATATCATTAGCACTCCATAAATATTTGAAAAGATCAGTGATAAAAATCCACACAAATGAAATCTAACTACCAAGCAGGTATGAAGGAGAGTTCAGAAGTGAAGAAGTGGTTCTTATTTCTTGCTAATTGATGTGTTAGGGTGTTGTTCTGTGCCATATTGTGGGAAGGTTTGCGTGGTCTTGATTTGCAGATCATCATTTTCAAGACTTTGGTGCTTCCAGTTTCACCATGAAGAGATTAAGATGAGAGAATGGTCTCATCCTCTCAGACAGTTCTCAGTTCTGATGAAGCTGTCTTTCCAGAGGCTCAATAGTTTCTTGGTATAGTTGGGGAGTTAGGGAAGGGCAGTAACCTTTTCTTTACACAAAATGATCAAATCACACAGACTGGATTAAGTTGAAACCATCATCACTGGAGCTCAAGGGCCGAAAGTGTGATAGTGTGGCCTCCATGCTCTCCGGGGGTAGCAAGCTCTGGGTAAATTTAACAATGGCTTGACAATTTGCATGTATAGTAAAAATATGATTAACTAGATTCAAAGTAATCAAACCTTTCTTTTTATTCTATATTCAGCTTTTAAAGGGAAACAAGATGACAAAGAAATGACCAAATTTCTAGCATCAAATCAACATGGGATCCATAAAGATTCTGTCAGTTTCCTACTCTATTGTGCATATGAAGTTTTATGGATTTTTTAAATCATACGATATATTTTTACATTTCTGTTCCAATACACCCAAACAAAGAACATCAGGAGCCAGAAAAGTCACATTCCTCATATCACTAGTATTTTACCAGTAATCTTGAAGCAGTAATTCTCAGTTTGGGATTGGTGAGAAGATTGATATCCAGAAGTCTTTAAAACATCTGGGTCTTGGAACTAGTTAGGGAACTCTGATTAAAACCAGGCCCCCATCTAGAGCCCGGTGTCAAGAGCCTTCTCACACCAACTGTATAGTTGATGATACTAAAAAACTATTGTCAGTTATTTCAGATACAATAATGACATTGCAATTGTATTACTTTGAAAGAGCCTCTATCTTTCAGACATATTGAAAGATGTATGGGTGATAAATGATGTTTGAGATATGCTCTAAATAGTGCAGGAGAAGGCAGAAAGATGGGGAATTTATGAAACAAGACGAGCTATGTATTTATGACTGCTGGAGCTGAGTGAAGGGTGCACAGGATCCGTTATATTGTTCCATCTACTTTTGCATATGTTTGAAATTTTCCATAACAATCTTTTTTTTAAAAGCCTCCTGCATGCAAACATTTCAATCTCATGAAAGAAAACAACACTAGAGTATGTAGAGTTTTGATCATTTCTTATGTTTCTGTAAGATCCTGTAAAAAAAAAAATTAAAAAAGATAAGTTACTTTAAAAACACTTCATTTGGTTAAACAGGAAGGTAAAGTAATATGTTTTAGAAATATATTCAATAAAGTTTAAAATATTTCCTGTTATTCTTAATTTTTTGAAAAGTAATTCTACTATCCTAGGGAAATTCATATGCAATAATTTCTTTTTCCTTTATGGATTATAGATTTTAAAAGGATGATAATAATGTTCATGGAAAATCTGTGTCTATAAATATATTGCTTCAGTTTTTAATATCATAGGATCATACTTTAGGATACAGTAAACAGAAAAGGTTGTGAAACATGAATAAAAGTGAAATGGCTGAGTGTTGGGAGTTTTCTATTTACATTGGTGCTGACAGGCACAGCATAGAGATAGACTAGATGCAGCCCTGTGCTGAGCTTCCTGGTCATCATGGAGAACATGGGGATGATTGGGGCGAGCTAGGACCCTACCCACCTGTAGCGCTACCAAAGCATTGGCTTTGTTTCCAAATGTAACACCACTTGTGCCTAAGTGGAGGCTGCTGGTAGAGTCTTTCTTTCATTTACTCAGTAAGCATCCATCTGACAAGCATTGTAGGAAATAGCTTTTGGAGAGTTTTATTCTAGTAGAGAGACCAGGCTTCACAAAGAACCACCCCAATGGTGGGAGGGAGGTAAAGGGCCAGTGGGACTTAGATGAAGCAAGTCACCAAAAGACCAGTGTGCTCTTCAGGCAGGAGTCACTGAACTGAGTTGAGAGTTTCGAGAGGACTTGCATAGATGTGCAGAAATGCCAGAGGAAAGCATTTCAGGTAAAGGGAGAAGGCTGAACTAAAATGGGGTGAGGGAAGATGCAGGGCCAATGTGGGCATTAGCGGACACTTAAAGTATTAACACATGGTATTAATAAGAGAGTTGGGTTAAATGGAGATAATTTGAATAATACTTGATCATTAGTCTCTTTAACTAAAAAGAATACAAATTCTTTGTAAAATGTTCAGATAATTCAGGACAGAAAGCAAAAGTGAAAACATTCCCTTTCCCAGTCCCAGCAGCACCCTTCAGGCCCTCTTAATATTCACAAACAAGAATCTGTGAACATAGATAACTTAGATAAATAGGGTACCATTATCTATGTTGTTCTGCAGCCTACTGGGGATTTAACCTCAAATGTCAGTCTATCTCAAGATATAGTATATTTTCTTTCCATGGAGGGAGCATTTTTTTTTTTTTTTATTAAAGATACTTCTGTGTGGTTCTATTTCTTTTTAATGTAGAGGTATCTTTTTTAATTAACTTGAAAGTTAAATAATAAAGGCAGTCTCATGAATGGAGACTAAATAAAGCACCATACAGCCTTACAGTGAACTTGTACAGCATTTGTTTGAAAAGATTTGCACCAGAATTTTGCAATCTGATTTGCAGAAGGTGCTTGAGGATGGGCCCATTTATGAGGGTAGATTTAGTCGTGTTGTATTAGAAGCTGCTGGTGATGACCATCAGCCTCCTTCGGCACATGAAGAGCATCCTTAACAATAATTTTCCCATGTTTCCTGAGGGGTGAAAATTTCTCAGTCGTATTAAAAGAGAGACATGACAACTAAATGCTGCGTGGTGGTGATTGGCTCCTGGGAGAAGGATGGGGGAGATCACTCTAAGGGACATCATGGGTTCTAATGGCACACTTTGAATATGGACTATGGGTTGGTTAAGAGAACTGTAGGAATGTTTGTGGTTATATGAGAGAATCTCATTCATAGGAAATACACACTGAAAGGGACATAATGTCTGCAACTTGCTCTCAAATGGTTTATGAGTGTTGTAAATATGATATATGAAAACAAAAAATACAGATAGGGAGAGTATATCATAAAAATGTAGCAAAATGCTAACAAGTGGAGTATCTGGGTGAAGGGTATGTGCAAAATTTTTATACTATTTTTATAACTTTTCTGTAAGTTTGAAATTATTTCAAAATTGAAAGCATATATGTGGCTGAATATTTATCTGACCACTACCATGTTACCCCGAAAATAAGACCTAGACAGACAATCAGCTCTAATGAGTCTTTTGGAGCAAAAATTATTATAAGATCCAGTCTTTTGGAGCAAAAATTATTATAAGATCCAGTATCATATTAATTATATTATATTATATTATATTATATTATATTATATTATATTATATTATATTAAGACCCAGTCTCATATTATAGTAAAATAAGACCGTGTCTTATATTAATTTTCACTCCAAAAGATGCATTAGAGCTGATTGCCTGGCGAGGTCTTATTTTCAGAGAAACACGGTATATAGAAAATTAGCTTATTGTATGTTTTAATCACTTTTGTAGAAAAAAAATAGCTTGCTTCCTTGCAATAGTACCTACAAATGCTTTATGTTATATATATTGTCTTCCAGCCAAATTCTAAGAATCTTGAGCCATTTTTTTATTTTCCCCCTTCCCAACCCAAGTTATTGCAAGTTTTTCAGAATGCTTCTCCCTCTATTTAATGTCTATTATCTTCACCACCCTGGCCAGGCCTCAAGTTCCCTGTAGTAGATTTAACGATCCACTTGCCCCTTCTGCCATTTTTCCAGTCCACAGGTTAATCTTCCTTCTGAAAGTATGTTGGTGTCAGATCCCAGCCCGCTCAGATCCTGACAGTGTTCCAGGGCTGCCAAATACAGTTGTGCAGGTTTTCAACTGCACAAGGACACCTGATGAAAATAGCAGTGGGGACTGAAATCCAGCTGTCTCTGCTTCACAAACCATGACCCCAGCACAGGAACACATCACCTCAGAGGAAGAGTACTATTTGGGTCAGGATCCTGGCAGAAAACAAATCACCCATTTAAACTGTTATTTAAGAATGCTTGATGGACACATGATGGGATTTCTGGTCAAGATGGCAGAGTAGGTAAACACTGTACTTACCTCCTCACAACCACCTCAAAGTTACAACTGAACTACAGAACAACCATCGAGAATCTGAAGTCTAGCTGAACTGAAGCTCTACAACTAAGGACATACAGAAGAAGCCACCTCGAGACTGGTATAAGCAGTGGGGATGGAGAACGGGCTGGTCCCACACCCATGTGTGAACATTAAAAATTGGGAGGGACATCTCAGCTGCAGAGATCCCCCCTGAGGAGCAAGGAGTCCCAGCACCACATCACACTCTCCAGCCCAGGGTTCCAGTACTGGGAAGAGAAGTCCCCATAACTCCTGGCTGTGAAAACCAGAAGAGATTGTGGCTGAGTGAGACTAGGGGGGCTGTAGTCCCAGGCATTCCTTTTAAACAGCCCTCACATGGACTTACTCATTGGCAGACTGACTCGCTCTGAGCTCCAGCACTGGGGCAGCAGCTCGACAGATGCCAGTGACGTACAGGGAGAAACTGAGTTGTCGAGCTACAGAGTGAGGGCTGGAGGGGCAGCTGGGTAGAAGAGCTGGAGGAAGCCATTATTTCTTTGTTGAACCCTACCCGCTTCTGGCATGCAGACGCAGGCGGCTGCCATATCTAAGTCTCCATCAACCTGACTAATGATATTTGTTTGCCCTGGGAGATTCCTGGAGACCCTGCCCCACCCAACTTTCAGGCATACCCATGCCACTCCAGTGGTCTCTCCATACAAATAGCCTGTCTTGGATCATGCTGCAGACTTTCCCAAAATCTCTCAAAGGTTCACAAAAGCCAAACAAGCAGCATCTGTTTTTATTGTATCCCATACCTCTTTCTGAGCAGCCCTAAGTCCAGCACTAGCCACAGCTGGTCTCAGTTCACAGCTGAGCCTCCTGAGGCACCTCCAAGCCCAGCATGGAGAATGGTCATCTGAGGATTGCTTTGTAGTTAATGCCAGACGGCCCTGGGCAGCACACAGGCTATGGCCGAATTGGCCTTCAGTGGGGCCCCTTGCTATATGCCCTGGGAACCAGCACACCCGGAGGCCAGCTTTAAACCAAGCTAGAGCATTACTGGCCACCCCCAAGGACAACACACCCACAGGGCAGACTGGCAGGCACCAGAGCCCTGCTGAAGCAAATCCAGCTCTGTAGGGTCATCCCCTGCCCCATAGCTCCTCCACTATAGTCATAGCCAGTCCTCACAACCAATCAGCCTGAGAATGAGTCCCTCCCATTGACATGCAAAGAGCAACCAAGGCTTGACTACAACAGGAGGACACAGACAACCAACACAAGGGACACACCTGGAATACCGGGCTTTGGTGACCAGGAAGACTGTGCCACTGGGCCCCACAGCACACCTATTACATAAGGCCACTCTACTAAGACTAGAAAACATAGCAGCTCTGCCTGATACTGAGAAACAAACACAGGGAGGCAGCCAGAATGGGGAGACAAAGAAACATGTCCCAAATAAAAGAATAGAAACAAAGCTCCAGAAAAAGAACTAAACAAAATGGAGACAAGTGATCTACCAGATGCAGAGTTCAAAAGGCTGGTTATCAGGATGCTCAACGATCTCAGTAAGAACGTCAACAAAGAGATAGGAAACAGAAAAATAAAGATAGAAAGCATGAAAAAGAATCGGTCAGAAATAAAGAATACAGTAACTGAAATGCACACATCAGAGGGAATCAACAGTAGATTAGATGAAGCAAAAGTTCGAATCAGTGATTTAGAAGATAAGGTAGTAAAAAACACCCAACCAGAACAGCAAAAAGAAAAAAGAATACAAAAAAAAAAAGGTGGGGGAATAGTTTAAGCGGCCACTGGGACATCAAGCATACCAACATTCACATCATAGGAGTACCAGAAGGAGAAGAGAGAGAGCAAGGAATTAAAAACCTATTTGAACAAATAATGACTGAAAACTTCCCTAACCTGATGAAGGAAATAGACATACAAGCTCAGAAAATACAGAGCCCCAAACAAGATGAATTCAAAGAGGTCCACACCAACACACGTCATAATAAAATGCCAAAGGTTAAAGACAAAGAAAGAATCTTAAAAGCAGCAACAGAAAAGAAGTTATTTACATACAAGGGAACTCCCAAAAGACAATCAGCTTATTTCTCAACAGAAACTTAGCAGGCCAGAAGGGATTGGCATGAAATATTCAGTGATGAAAAGCAAGGATCTATAACCAAGATCGCCCAGCAAAGTTATCGTTTAGAATTGAAGGATGGATAAAGAGTTTCCCAGACAAGAAAAAGCTAAAGGAGTTCATGACCACAAAACCAGTATTACAGGAAATCTTAGATGGACTTCTTTAAGATAAAAATTAAAATAAAAAGATCAAAAATATGAATAATAAAATGGCAATAAGTACATATCTAGCAACAAGTACTTTAAATATAAATGGATTAAATGCACCAATCAAAATATAGGGTGGCTGAATGGATAAGAAAACAAGACTCTTACCTATGTTGCCTACAAGAGACTCACTTCAGATCAAAAGACACACACAGACTGAAAGTAAACGGATGAGCAAAGATATTTCATGAAAACGGGAAAAAAAACGGAGGTGGGGTGGGGTAGCAATACTTATATCAGACAAGATAGACTTTAAGACAAAGGCTATAACAAGAGACAAAGAAGGACCAAGTAATCCCACTTCTGGGTATTTATTCGAAAGAACCCAAAATGCTACTTCAAGGGTATGTGCATTCATATGTTCATTGCAGCAGTGTTTATAATGGCCAAGATGTGGAGGCAGCCTGAGTGTTCATGAATGGATGAATAGATAAAAAGAGGAGGTGGTTCATATATACAATGGTATATTGCTTGGCCATGGAAGGGAGTGGGTTCCCACCATCTAGACCTTCAGGGTATTGTGCTGAGTGGAGTATGTCAGACAGAGAAAGACAGATGCAAAGTGATTTTGCTTATATGTGGAATCTAAAGAACAAAATAACAAAACAAACAAAACAGAAACAAACTCAGATATAGGGAACATTTTGATGGTTGCTAGATTGGAGGCGTGTGGGGAGGTGAAAAAGGGAAGGAATTAATAAATACAAATCGGTAGTTACAAAATAGTCATGGGGATGTAAAGTAAAGCATAGGGAATATAGTCAATAATATGTTAATAACTATGTATAGCGCTAGGTGGATACTAGATTAGTCAGCAACATCACTTCTTAAATTATATAAATGTTGAACCACTATGCTGTACACCTGAAATTAGCATAAAATGATACTGAATGTCAACTGTAACTGAAAAATTTTGAAAGGAAGAAAAAGGTAAGGGGGAATAAGAGGTTCAAATTTCCATGTGTAAAACAAATAAGCCACGGGGATGTGATGTACAGCATAAGTAATATAGTCAGTAATATTGTGATAGCAGGTACAGTGTCAGATGGTTGCTGGACTTACCATGAGGATCACTTCTTTAGGTGTATAAATGTGAATACCTATAGTGTACACCTGAAACTAATATATTATATGTTAGCTATATTTTAATTAAAACAATGCTTAATAAAGGTATTATTTATAAACATGTGGGGAGGGTTGAGGAAATAAGGGATGGTGCCCCATCCTAGTGCTGGCCACAGCAGGAAGCCTTTGCCACCCCAGGCCTAAAGGTCAGGAAGCTGGAGCAGTTATTGGAGCCATAAAGGCTCCAATAACAGCCAGACAGCCTAGCAGGGAGGAGACTGGGGGATGTACCCTGACCCCTGACCTCTACCCCCACCCATCCATCCCCTCTGCACTCAAGGGAGGGGAGCCTCCTAGGCATGTGGGGGTAGGTCTGCAGGGTAGTGAAAAGATCCTAGTCTTCAGCACGTAACACATAAAAGCCTGACTTACATTTAGTATTTGAATATTTGAAACCTCCCTCTGACCTACCTTTATAGCTACCTGGGTACACGCTGCGGATCACTGCTGCCCAACTTAAACACAGCCTGTACCCTTCACATGCACCTTCTAATGGTGGTCCCTCTGTTGTTCTTGGTGCCCCAGGCCTCCTCCAGGCTTTTTGCCTTCTGACAAGCTTTGAGCCTGAGCATAGCCCCAACCAAGGTGCCCTGGCTCTGTGCTTCTGAGGCCTGAGTGCCTGAAACATGTGTTGTCACATCTGCTATGGGGAGTCATATCTCCCTGAGGACTGGATTCCAGCATCAGCAAGGGGAAGGATGGCATCTTGGAAGGTCTGGCCTCACCTGGGCAGAGCCCAGGATGGCGCTGAACGCTGCCCAGGTGGATGGATGATACCTGGTCTCCCCACAAGCCTCAGTGCTTTCCCCTTGGACCAGTGTGTCAGTGGGGAATTGTAGACAGCTCCTCCCATCCAAAGTGGAAGCTGCTTGTTGTGAGTCCCTCAACAACTGCACTGGCTCACAGAATGCTAATAATCGCAGTGGGGAGGATTGTCAGATTGCTCCTCGCTGCCCGTCACCACCATGTTGTTACCTTACTTCCTGCACTAGAGGAACCACTAAGGTACAGGACCAGAACATTGTGAATGTGTAGACTGAACAAGGGCATGTGGCCTGGAGAGGGCTCAGCTCAAACCTACTCCAGAGACTTGATTTTTAATGCACTGTGAATGTGTGCAGAGCAGAGAATCCCCGTGGTACTGTTTTAATTGTTTGCCTTTTTATTCGGACATAATTTCAAACTCAGAAAAATTTCAAGAATAAGAAGAGTACAAAGAACTAGAAGCCTGTCACCCAGGTTGACCTGTTGTTAACATTTCCCCCATTTGCCTTATCATTTGCATTCTCTCTGCAGATAGAAGGTATAAATATAGACACAGGATTTTTTCTTAATTATTTCAGAGTTAGTAGTGGACATCATGAAGCCCCTGAAAGACTTCAGTATGTCCTTCCTAAGACTAGGGATATTCTCTTACATAATCTAGGTACAGTTAGCAACACTGATACAAGAAACATATCTAATTTACCATCTGTATTCCAATTTTATCAATTGACCCAATTATTTCTTTCATAGTATTTTCTCCCCCTTCCGGTACAGGACCAAGTTTAAGGTCTAGTCTCTCTTTAGATTCCCTTAACCTAGGACATTTCCATAGTCTTTTGTTTGTTGATTGGTTTAACGTTGCCATTTTTGAAGAATAGTCTCCTCCCGTTGGCCTTTTTTTTTTTTTTTTAATTTCAGGTTTGCCTGATGTTTCATCCAGATTTAAGTTCAGGTTATGCCCCGCTAGACTTAAAGAATCCTACCTAGATGAACTCCCAGAATACTACATAGATGATGTGTGTCCTCTCAGGGTCTACATCTGGAAGCAGACGATGTCCAGCCCCTCCCCCTTTGACAATATTCATTTTGATTACCCAAATTGTTGTCTAGTTCCTCTGCTGTGTGATTATTATTTTTTATTTTGCAACTAATAAGCAGTTGGTGGGGAGACCATGCAGATATCCTCTTCCTCATGAAAATGTTCCCCTAGATTTAGCCTCCATTGCTGAATCTTGCCTGACAAATGCTGATTCTCCCTTTCCAGAATTCCTTTCACATGCACTAGTTGCCAGGGGGCAGCAGCCTTCCCTTCTCCCCCACTTATTTATTTATCTATTTGTTATCGGCATGGACATATGATACTACTATATTTTTCAGTGGTTTAGAATTTATTGCAGCACTTAAACATTTTGGCATTCAAATCATCCCAGATTTGGCCAAATGAGAGCTCCCTTCATCTAACTCTTGACAAGCCCCCAACATTTTTAAGCACATTCTTACTTTCTGGCATTCAATGTTCCAGTTGATCCTGTAGCTATCCTGCCCCCACCTTGGAACCAGCACTTTCTCTGAGGAGCTCTGGTTCCCTTTGGTGGTGAATAATACCAAAGGCCAAGGTCTGGACACTAGGTGAACTCACTGCTACTGGAGTGTCTTAACTTCTTGGCCTTTTCAGCCAACAGGACTAGGAAATATATGTATTTATACACACGTACATACACATACATGCAAATGTACAGACACATATATGTGCACATAATCATGAACATATACACACACACTTTAGAAATCATGAGTTCATACCAGTCACTACAATTCCAGTCCATGCCCACAGGCTTTTTCTTACCTTCCCTTATTCCATATTTATATTTCCCTTCTTCCTCTCTGAAAAGCCTCATTTTAATACATCTAAGATGGTTTGGGTTTTGTCTGCAGAGATACCCTATTGAACGTCAATCTTTAATTTGTCTATAGTTTAAATCCATCAAATGGTTTCTACTTAATGACAAATATAAACAAACCATATACTGGCAAATGTAGACAAATACGAGTATTAAGCTCTATGTTTCTTGTTCTTTGTCAGCAGCACTACGAGTTTTAGGAAGAGCCATTCCAACTTTTCCGAGAAAGGCACATAGTTCCCACCTGTGATAAAACAAGCTATGTTCTGTTTAATTTCATATACAATTTGACATTCTATTATAAGGAATACTGTTGCTTTAAACTCTGTAACTAAGCCAAATTCTAAAAGAAGCCAGTTGCCAAGGCAACTGGGCAAAGAGTTAATTAATTTATCAGTCATTATATGCAGATTAATCTGCCTAACTGAGTTAGAAAAGAGGTGGGCTTGTTTGGTTTTTCTTTTTGGAATTAGTGGAAGAGAGAATGGTGCGATTTTTTTTCATTCAGTAAGAGCCTTAGAGTTCCTTCTGGAAAAGGCACAGGCTTTGAGATCAGTCATGCTCCATCCCTTTTAGGCCCCTGTGTGACCTTCAGACCAACAGCCTCATCTGCAAAATGTGGATTAAATGTGCATCTTGTAGTGGTGGTGATGATTGGTTGTGGTGCTGGAAATAAAGCACCTTTTGGTGTCTTAAATTTAAAATGAAGGGTGACTTACAAAGGTTAACATAAATTTCTCTAGTAAAGGAAATGATTTTTTTCTTCACTTCTGTAATTGAACACACACACACACACACACACACACACACACACACACACACACCCCTCTATGTGCTCTCACTGTAATCTGTAGAACTCAGAGAACTTGATTGCATTTACTTGATTGCTTGTTGTCCCTCTCTACTAGACTATTAAACTGCTTGAGATCGGGGACAATGTCTAATTCATTCTTGTACTCTCAAGGTTATGTGGGGGAGACGGGGTGTTAAAAAAAGATGCTTTCTGGTGAATGAATGAAAGAAAATGCACCCATTTGAAAACATCCTTAGAACCTCCATCTGTCCTTCAGGCTCTACGTTGCCACCTGCTGCTAGGAAACTATAATTGCAGTAAATGTTTCTAAAGGAATTGAAGTCACTTCACTGTGTTCAGTCAAAACAAATATCCCGAAACCACAAGAGAGAAAGATTTCTCTCTTTCACCATTGTCATGATGAAGATTCTACATGTGAATTTTTTCTTGTTTTTGTTGTGCTAAAATATGCATAAAAATTTACCATTTTAACCATTTTTAACTGTACAGTTCTGTGGCATTAAATAGATTCACACTGTTGTGGAACCATTGCCTCCATCCTTCCACAGAACTTGTTCCTCTCCCAAACCCCTCTCAATACCCATGAAACACTAACTCATCATTCCTTCCTTCCCACAGCCCCTGGCAGCCACCATTCTACTTTCTGTCTCTATGAATTTAATTACTCTAGGTCCCTCACATATGAGGTCTGACAATTAAGTTCGCGACATTGTTGCAACGATGTTGCTAATCTTTTTTTGCTATCAGGGATCACTTGTTATGAATTTGTACCAACTGGACAAACAGTTAACTAAGTTTACCGTTTAGAAGTGCTGAAAAGGTTGCATGAAAAAGTTAGCGGACCTGAACCTTTCACCAACAACTCATGGCTCTTGCATCAAGACAATGCACCAGCTCACATGGCACTGTCTGGGAGGGGGGTTTTAGCCAGTAAACAAATAACTGTATTGGAACACCCTCCCTACTCACCTGATCTGGCCCCCAATAACTACTTTCTTTATCCGAAGAAAGGAAATATTGAAAGGAAGATATTTTGAGGACATTCAGGACATCAAGGGTAATATCTGTGCATAGCTTCCCAAGGGGAGTACTTTGAAGATGACAGTAGGGATATTCAGCAATGAGGTATGTAGCACTTTTTCTAGAATGAGTTCACAAACTTAATTATTCAACCTCGTTGGTGGAATCATGCAGAAGTGAAATAAGTAGGCTTATTTCACTTAGCATAATTTCTTCAAGGTTTATCCATGTTGTAGCATGTGTCAGAATTTCCTTTTTAAAGCAGAATATTTCATTGCATGTATAAACCACATTTTGTTTATCAATTCATCCATTTGTGCATTTTTTTGTCATTTTTTAACGTCTCCTAGCTTTTGTGTCCCCAGCTAGCAGCAAGTACTTTGCTCAGCTGAGTATAGGTAGTGAACAAACCTTTGTTGCCTATGCTATAGTTCATTGTTTGTGTGTCTGCCTAGTAGAAAAAATCAGGAGCTGCTCAAAGAGGGATAATGTAGAGGGATAAAATGGATATGCATTTGTTAAATTAATGTTGAATGAAAATAATAATTACTACGTTTTTTCAGAGCTTGCTACTCATGAGGCACTGTGATAAAGGAATTGATTCATACAATAACTCTCACCACAGTACTATGAGGAGAATGCCATTATCCTTACCCATTTACAGAGAAAGAAACTGAGAATAACATAGTACAAGAAGAATTTGAGCCCAGGCATTCTTGCTCAAAAACCCATTCTGTTAAACACTAAGCCACACACTTCATGTGAGAGTTTATACCTTCAGAAAAATTGCCACAGCAAGAATATGTGTTTCCCTGTGACTCATCTGGTTCACCTAACCTCTGAGACAGAGTTTTACTGTTGGTCCATCTCCCTCCTGTGCAATATCAATTCTCTTTCCTTTGCTTTTACCTTGCAGTTCTTCCTCACCAGAACTGTGCTTCTCTCTGTGATCCAGCCCCACCATTCCTCAAGACATGCCTCAAGTCTCTTGTCCTTGATGAAGCTTTTTCCATTTCCATGGACACTTACATCTCCCTTGGAGGCCCTGCCACACCTTTCAGCCCTTGGTTCATATATATTGTCACACCTTGTCCTCTGAATGATTGGAGTGTTCTAGTCTTATTTTCCCAATTGCTCAAGAACATAAGAAATAGGTCTTAGAGTTTTCTTATCTGTTTTGTAGAATATCTCTATAGATGACGGCCTGTGGGGAGAAATAGACATGTGTTCAGTGATATGAATCTACAACTGGATTCTCTTAAATATCTCTCCTTACAGCATGTTGGTACATCGTTTGCTTAAAATATGAAAATAGCTGTGAGGCGGGCAGGAATTGCTGAAACCCAACATCGAATCAGTGTGTTAAAATGAGAATTCCTATCACCTAGTCTCTAGCAGCTCTGACATTTCACGAGGTCACATCAGTGATACCAGAGAACATTGCTAAGCATGTAAAATGCACACCACATTGCTTGTCTTTCTTTTGGCTCCAAATCTGGCGACTTCGTGGAGTCTGATTCACTTTATAAGCAAATATTAATGAATGTAGTAATTTGAGGACTAAAAACTCATGGTATCTAAGTGCTGAACTAGTGAACTAAGAACTAAGTGCTAAAACTTTTTTTTTCATAAAATTTTCCTTAAAATTTAGCTGTATTCATGTATGGTAGGTTTGTTCACAGTTTTTATATTTTACTTCACCCAATATTTGTTAACAAGTGAAGAAATATTTTTAAAACTGGTTAGACTAATTTTGAAACATCAAATCAGTATTAAAACATACCAGTTAAACATGCGCTTGACTCTGCTGTAGTCCAGTATTCTGCTAGGCTATTTGAGGTTAAAGAACAGAATTAAACAGGTAGGGATGCTAATCTTTATTGTTCAAATGCTAATTTTCACTCCTCTGGTCCTTGAGCATGATTTGATTTCTGGTTTGTAAAATGTGTTTTAAATTCAATTTTGATGTGTGTGGTTTCTCTCGCAATACATTAACAGCCCACAGACTGCCCTTCCAACCATTTCTACCTCATAACTTGACCCAGTTTAATGGCTTTCACAGATTTTTCTGAGCTATAAAACATTGATAGTTTTATTCATTCATTCAATCTTGCAGATTCCCTGTTCTGTTTTATGGGTTTTTGTTGTTTTGTTTTATAATATTCAGTAACCTCTCACCTCATGTTTTCATGCTATAATTAAACTCCTACCTGTGACACTCAGTTGTGTATTCCAATAAAGATATTTCAGTGTTGGGTTTTTGCACATGGGGTGGAATCAGAGACAGTTAGCATACGTTTCCTTCTGATTTGCTGCTATTTTGGTTTTTAAAGCTGTCAGTTGAACAAGACTGCATTACTACCCTTTATGGATGACACTTCCAAAAGCTGCTTAATATTACTTTGGCTGTAGGAGTAAGAAGGAAAAAAAAGGAGACAAATTATTTTAATAAATTCTAAAATATTTGATTGCAGAGTATTATGTACAAAAAGGGATATGTTTCCCTGCTTTTCTATTTTAAAAAAAGTGAAAAATTTACCACAATACTTTTAAAGTGTATAGTGGTTAGGTCATGGTGTGAGCTTCACTGCTAAGAATGGAAAATAATCTACACAGTTTATTTCCACCAAGATACTAAAGAAGAAAAGAGAAAACAACAACAAGTTACCTAAAATAGCACAAACTGGAATGAGGGCTGTGTGCACACTGGTCACTCAGCCACCACTGATTTGGCACTGCCAAGTTTGTTTGCAAAACTGGCTGGAGCTTTCGGTTTTTTGGAGCACTCTCATTTCATTGAATTAGTGACTTCACCTTTCCTAACCTATTTTGTTCCTCTTCTTTTAAAACTTTTGATATACAATTATGTTCGCGAACTTGCCACCATGCGCTTACATTGGCAGCACTGTGCAAACAGCTCAGTAAGGTTTCATAACCTTGGTAGATCAGTGTCTCACAGCTGTGTTCGTGTTGATGTGTGGCGGTGTCTTGCTGAGTGGCGTTCATTATTGTGGTTGCATGTTTTTGTGTGCCGGCACAAGAATGTCTGAGCTTGAATTAGAGCAACAAAAAAACATTAAATTTCTTGTTAAACTTGACAAGAGTAGAAGTGAAATTAGGGACATGTTAGTCCAAATTTATGGGGATAATGCCATGAAGAAAACAGCAGTGTACAAATGGATTAAACGTTTTTCTGAGGGGAGAGAATGCGTCACTGATGAAGAAAAGTCAGGGCAGCCAGTAATGAGCAGAACTGATGAAAAGATTGCAAACATTTGTCAAATTGTGCATCAAAATCGTCGGCTGACTGTGAGATGCATAGTAGACCAAGGAAACATCAATAGAGAAACAGTTAGAAAAATCTTAACTGAAAATATTGGCATGAGAAAGGTGTGTGCAAAAATGATCCCAAAGGAGCTCACCAATGAACAAAAGCAAAGGAGAGTTTACCAAGACCTTTTGGAGAGGCAAGATGAGGTTTTGGGCCATGTTACCATTGGTGATGAAACATGGATGTACCAATATGATCCTGAAACAAAGCGTCAAAATGCACAATGGAAGTCAGTCAATTCTCTATGACCAAAAAAATTCCATCAGTCCAAATCAAGAGTCAAAACGATGTTGCTAATATTTTTTGATATCAGAGGGATTATTCATTATGAATTTGTACCAACTGGATAAACAGTTAACCAAGTGTACTATTTAGAAGTGCTGAAAAGGCTGCATGAAAAAGTTAGATGAAAACAACCTGAACTTTTTGCCAACAATTCATGGCTCTTGCATCATGACAATGCACCAGCTCACACAGCACTGTCTGTGAGGGAGTTTTTAGCTACTAAACAAATAACTGTATTGGAACACCCTCCCTACTCACCTGATCTGGCCCCCAATGACTTCTTTCTTTACCCGAAGATAAAGGAAATACTGAAAGGAAGACAGTTGGATGACATTTGGGACATCAAGTGTAATGCGATGACAGCTCTGATGGCCATTCCAGAAAAAGAGTTCCAAAATTGCTTTGAAGGGTGGACTAGGTGCTGGCGTTGGTGCATAGCTTCCCAAGGGGAGTACTTCAAAGGTGACTACAGTGATATTCAGCAATGAGGTATGCAGTACTTTTTCCAGGATAAATTCGCGAACTTAATTATCATACCTCGTATTTGTTCCAGAAGCCGTAGTGCAGTTTTAACCTTTAGTAACCTCAAAAGTATAAAAAGCTTCTGAAAGACCACTTATATTTTTCAAATATTGATTTTTTTAAATTAAATTCAAAATGTGCACTATCTTGTGCTATATAGCACTCTAGTTATTTTTCAAACTAACTCAGCATCTCTTGGATGTAGGACTGTCAGGAATTCAAAAAGTTTCTTTGAATATTCTCATCCAGTTGTTACAATTCTGTGGAAAGAAACAAATTTTGTTTCTTATTTATAGGAGAAACAAATTTTGTTCTTATTGTCATCCTGGACTTGAGTTCAGCTAACCAGAGAACAGGTGCAATTTTTTTTCGACATTTGCCAACTTCAATCAGAGGGACTGAAACAAAAAACAAATTTAAAAATCATTACACTATTCAAAATTCACAAAATTAAGTAATATAAAAGAAATCTAATTAAACTTTCAAATGCAATAGACTTCTAAAATACCGTCTTAAACATCAACAAGAGTGACCAAAAAAAAATCACTTTGTCTTTGCCCTTTTGCTCCAAATTTTGTGCCTTCCCAATTCTCCTTGATGTGACCAGGGCCTTCCCTCGCCTACTTTGTGGGCCCCAGCATTTCCCTGACCTGGCCACCTCTGCCCCTCTGCTGGCACCTCTGCAGAGCAGCCCTTCATCTGTGAAGGTGGGTTTTGCGTTGCTTGGTGAGGATGTTGGTGCTGCACTGCCGTTGCCTGGCAACAGATGCTTGCACTGCCAGAGGTGCCAGGCTGTGCTCTGTGCTCCTCCAACAGCTCTGCTACTGCTGTTCCAGATGAGCCCCCTGGGATTTTGAATTCTGATCCCATGGTTCGAAACACAAATGAAGATCGATTTCCCAGACCAGACTAGAAAATGGCCAGGTGACTGGGTGTTTTTTTTTGTTTGTTTGTTTTAAGGAGTCTTTTTTAAGGAGCTCCTACTTGATAAAGGAGAGACTAGGTAAAGATTGACTGCATTTCTTTTAAGAAACAATTGCATCACTGTATAAGGACATTGTTTTTGTATTTAGTGTTCAGCAGTGTATTGTGGAACACACTGTAGGTCGTATAGTGCAGATCTGTTCATCTAATCCTTCATATAAAAATTCAACATATAAAAAGTTATCTTTAACCCTAATTCCTAAATCTGAACAAGTGGAAACTTTTTGCTATATTTTTAGGGTGACTGAATATCAGGTTGCCTTAAAAGTGTGGTTTCTGGGTTCTAACTTAATTCTCCCTTTATAAGTTTTCACGAGATTTGTTTTGTCCTCTTCTCTTCCCACTAACAATTTATAGAAATCTTGGCATCAAAAATAATTGACAAACTCTTTTAAACATCCCATTACACTATGCTATTTTTATCGACCGTTTCCTGCCTTCTGACTGCCCCGTTTACTACACTGCAGGTCGATAGTGCCATGTGTGAATATTTGTGTTAACACAAAGTGTGAGGCCTGACAACAGTGCTAAATAGTCTCCTTCCACACAACTAGAACTTTCAACTTAGCTCAGAATATAGTATAGCACTGTTTGCTTCTGCCTATGTCAAAAAGGGTGATTTACCGCTTTTGTTTTTTAAAGAGTATTGCTATTTTTAATATAGTACTAAACTGGACAAGTATTTTACCAAGTTAAAATTTTATCGTGAAATTCCTTTAATGAGAACACACACTTCAAGCAGGAATTATCTATGATACTTGTGAATTCATTCATCTATTCAACAAAGATTCACAGGGCATCTCTCCTGGGTCAGACACTGAAGGAGGCACAGGTGAAGCAGATGCAAAGAGAAGGGCTGTGCTGGGCCCAAGATGCCTCCACCCATCGGAGGAGGGGAGAGCCACCAGCCAGAGGGCAAGCAAGAAATCAAAAAGGCCATGTGGAGGAAGCCAAAAGACAAGAGCTTCCAAGAAAAACCAGACCCAGCTCTACAGAGAGGTCAAAGAAGATAAGACCGAAGTTCATGGGTGAAGTTTAGCCCCTGGGAGGCCATTGATGACCCTGGTGAGAATAGTTTCAGTGTAGAGAGGTGGGCTTCCAAGGGCTAAGGTGTAAACAGGAAGTAAGGCAAGACAAGGGGAGTCACATGTCCTTTTTAACTCTTGGTTGTGGTGGGCAGAACAAAGTTGTTGGAACTAACAAGGGACCTGAGATTGAAGCAAGTGCTGTTGGTTTTAAATGGGACAGAGTTGAATGTATTTGTATCCTTGAAGGAAACAAGCCAACAGAAAAAAAGAAGGTTGAAGAAAGAGGGAAGAGTCAGAGGGGACACTTGACAGGGTAAGGACCTCCAAGACCCTGGACACAGAGGCAGCACAGCAGGAGCCCCACCAGTGGCTCTCTGTGTGGAACAAGGCCAGACAGGCCATGCAGAAAGTTGTGGGTTTGGAGAAAAGTGAGACACTTGAAGACAGAGCTAAATAAGCAAAGGCATGTAGAAGAATAGATGTGCAGTGCTGTGCCCCTTCACCCCCAGCCTGAGACCATCAACTTGTAACAACGCACACGGAAGTGATCGTCTCCACAGTGCAGTGCTGGCATCTAAAACTGCTGCCCCATCTCTTCTTTTGCCCTCTTACCCCCAAGTACAGCAACCCGAGTGCAAAGCACTGGTTGCCCCTGTGGCCTGGCTGTAGCAGGAATGGAGAGACCTATCTCACACTCCGTCAAAATACATAACACATGCCTGTCTCCTGCCCTCCTTTGTTCCTCAGCTACAATGGCAAGTTCGAGGCCAGAGTGTCTTCTAGAAAAGGAGTACAGCTGTTCAGAGAACTGCAGAGGAGAAACGGGGGCTGGAGGTAAAGACAAGAGGCTAAGGGAGGCGGCGGCGTGGGTGCACTGGAATAGTCTAGAAAATGAAGAGAACAAAGGCGGTGTGACTGGTGAACTTCTCACAGATCCTCCTCCCTGATAGAATATGCATGATCCCGCGTGAGGCCTCGCCTGCCTGGGAGCAGGGAGGCGTCCGAAGGATCGGCGGGGAACGCTCCCCCGGACCCACTCTTCTGGGCTTGGGGTGCGAGGCAGCCACACGTCCG
The DNA here is from genome assembly GCF_036562045.2 of Rhinolophus sinicus. Classification (NCBI taxonomy): domain Eukaryota; kingdom Metazoa; phylum Chordata; class Mammalia; order Chiroptera; family Rhinolophidae; genus Rhinolophus; species Rhinolophus sinicus. Next base: position 53,380,354 of record NC_133758.1, read on the forward strand.
CGGTCCGGACCCCACGCGGGTGAGCTTCCCTCGGGCCGCGCTTAGGGGTCAGCTCCCGACCCCTCCAGTACCGTTAGCACTAGCGCCCCTCCCACACTCCGGGACCATCGTATTAGTTGCCCCCGGAGCAGGCCGACTCCCTTTCCCTGAGGCGCAGAGGCCCCCGGGGGAGCTCAGACCCGGGAGGGACCGCAGGTTCGACGGCCGAGGCAAAACGGGACGCGGGCCGAACGGCAGGTGCCCGCAATCGCCCTGCGGGGACTCGGTGGCGCGCTCCGTGCCTCGGCGTAGCCGTGGACCACCACCCAGCAGGGCCCCGGCACCAGGCTGAGCGCGCGTTCCCCCGGGACCCCTCTGGGCTCTTCCCGGTCGCGCCGCCAGGGGCGGGGCTGAGCGCTGCGCGCGGACGCAGGGCGACCGGAGGGCGCTACGCCAACAGCCGGCTCCAGCAGAGCCAGGAGCTCTAAGCACCTGCATCAGTTGATTGTATGCTATTTATCCAGCAGATAATTCTAAGCAATAATCTTTAAAAAGCATTTGACTCTGTGCGTCTTCCTTGCATCCTTTTTAGTTAGGAGTTTGTGGTGGGCGGGGGAGGAACAAGAACGCCTGTTCTGATCGGAAAACACAGAGAGACCACGACCATCTCTTTCAGCAGCAAGGAAGAGAAACCGTCGCGGGAGCCACACATATCTACAACTCTCTATTGCTTTTTGTGCAAATTCCTAACTGTGCCTGACATCCATCCAAACGGGCAGGCATGGGCTGTTTGGGCAACAGCAAGACAACAGAAGACCAGGGCGTCGATGAAAAAGAAAGACGCGAGGCCAACAAAAAGATCGAGAAGCAGCTGCAGAAGGAACGCCTGGCTTACAAAGCGACTCACCGTCTGCTGCTACTGGGTAAGGCTGGAGGGCGCGCGGCGAGCGGAGCGCACATCCAAGAGCACTGCGAGTGCGGGCCGGGCGGGCCGAACGGGGCTGTGCGCACCGCCCGCGACCTAGCAGCCGCCAGCGACTCGGACCAGCTCCTCAAGAGTTGGCGTGTACTTGAAAATGCCTGCGATGTGCTAGGATAATTGCTTAGTGTGGGTTGGCGTGAAAAATGGCCAGGGCATCGAACTACAGATCACAGCATTCTTTTTGTTTGTTTGTAGGGGCTGGTGAATCTGGGAAAAGCACTATCGTCAAACAAATGAGGATCCTGCACGTCAATGGATTTAATCCTGAGTAAGGAATGATCAATTGCGGTTTTGCTTAAAAACTGCATGCAAACTTTGTCACTTCTCTCTGTCTTCGCAAACAGTTAATTTGACCAGTGAATACACCTTTAAGGGAGAAAAATATAGAAGTGTGTTGTTGAATTTGGTATATTTAGGCAAATCCTTCTTCTAGTAGTGTCTAGATCAAAAAAACAAAATAACTTGCTTAACAAAATATGACTTATTAGGTATTCTTGACTTATTAGGTACTCTGTATTCTTGGTATTGCTCTGAGCACACTTAATCAATATGTCAATCCATACGTTTCTCATATTTGTCTTCATCTATTTTAATTCATAACTATCAACATATCGGATAGATTCAAATTAAATATATTTACAAGTATAGCTTTATAGTTTTATATGTAATACTCATGACAAATTTGCCATGTTTTGTGTAACCGGTGTGGTTGTTTAAAGCTGTAGATTGTAATTCGTGCATTCAAATTTGTTAGTACAAATTAGAAAAGGGAGGTGTTTTCCTTTCTGGTAAAAACTTGGCAGTGGTTGTCCTGGGGCTTGATGTTGACCTCTAGGAAAACCAGTATAGCTCCATGCCGCAGCTGGAAATTTTAAATCCCATCCAATTGATTCAAATCAGTGCCAGTGATAAATTAATGACAATTCTCTTTTAATACAGGGAAAAGAAGCAGAAAATTCTGGACATCCGGAAAAATGTTAAAGATGCTATTGTGGTAAGAACTTATATTTAAATGATGTTTACTAGAAAAGTTAAGTACTCTTCTCTCTAAAACTGTGTATACCGAAATTATATATTATTCTCATACATGGAGCCTAAGTGTTATATTTATCCATATATATATTTATATTTATATTTATACTTTTCATTCCATTTTAGACAATTATTTCGGCGATGAGTACTATAATACCTCCAGTTCCACTGGCCAACCCTGAAAACCAATTTCGATCAGACTATATCAAGAGTATAGCCCCTATCACTGACTTTGAATATTCCCAGGTACGTAAATCCTTATTGAAATATTTTAGGTGATGCAAGATGGAACCATTTTTAATGAGGTGGCTTACTGAGAATCAATGTTAATATTAATTCATTATCAAGTTTCTTCAAAATCTAGCTCTGCTTAAGAGAAATATTTTCCTCTGTACCAAAATATTAACATTGGTTAAAAATATTAAAGACAATAGGATTGTAAAAAATGCTTTTGTGAATGTATTGATGAGTTTGATAGTCAGGAAGACAGCATATCTTTAAAAAATATTGATAGTACTTTCTCCTATATGTATTTCTAAATTAACAAGTAAGCAATTTCCCAGATAACAAATGAGTAGAAATTCCATGAGTAGAGAGAAATACTTTATGATATGTGATTGCCTCCATGGAAAGAATAGAAAGAACAGAATTCATTTTACTTTTAAGGTGTGTGTGTGTCCTTCAGATTAGACAAGAAAAGAATGCATGCTATAAATAATAATGTGGATCACTTCTGAATGTTTACTCTATGATAGAAAAATGTAGTTTGCTTTACATCTGTACGATTTAGGGCAGCTTTCCTAATCACTTGGATGGCAGTAATGCTTATGCAAAAGAGTGATATGAATACAAGTTTCTCTGTTTTGGGGAATCACCACTTCTTTTAAATATTATTATTTGGAAATTTTATTAAGCATGTTTCGAAGAAAGATATATTTGTTAAATTTCTCAAAATCATTTTTGTTACAATTGTGCCAAAAGCATATATTTGTGTGTTTGTGTATGAGTGTGTCTACCCATCAATAACAGTATTTCAAAGTTTTCACTGCCTGGCATGGTGGTCTTAAGACATTTTTCACTCTCAGAACCCTTTCTTCCAAGGGAAGCTGATACGGAAACCAGTGTGTACAATAGATAGATCCGGCCCTGCTCTGACTGAAGTTCCAGCCAGTGTGTGCCTGCTCAGCCCTACCCCTTCTTTTCAGCACTGCAGTTTTCCTATATGCTCTGTATTGGGATGGTAGATAAGAATGACTTTTTTAAAAGACTTTATTTCTGTTTTCCCATGGGATTATTGCTTCTGCGAAGCATTCCAATGTAGTCAGTGAGTTATCTACCATTTATAAAACGGAGATAGGGGTGGCAAAATGACTAGAAAAAGGGGCTAGGGCATCTGGCACAGCGGGGCCCACTTTATTTTACTAAACTATGTCTTTCATTGGATGGCTTGAAGAGGGATAAAGGAGATGATGTGGGGGACATAGGGGTGGGGTGGGGTGGGCAAAGCAGTGATTCAGCTAACTACAGCTGTAAGATGTCCTCCCAGCACTCTATGGTGTCTTACATATTGAAGAAGTCACCCAAAACTATAAGGTCCTAGCTGAAATCAAAAGTAGCATTCCCATTCAACTTCAGATTTACACATTCATAGACACATATTTGAATTCTCAATTTTGTCCTGTTGTGTTTGCTTAAATGTAATCTTAAAACATCTTATATAGTTCTGATACAGGAAAGTTTTTCTTAGCATATAATGAGAAATTAGAATTAAGATGAATTAATCAACTACACATCTTCTTTCTTCTGTTCATGACAAACTCACACATGATAAAATGATCCCATATTTAAAATTCATAAACTCAGTAACTCCCATGTGGATTACTAAGGATTCAAAGTACCTAATTTGTGAAAGTGTTTTTTGAGCTAAATCATAAATATTTTTAATAAACAAATAAAACTCGACAAGCCATTTTCTTTGAACACAGGTATTTTCATATAGATGTGTTAAGGCTGCTTAAAAATGATTATCAGAAACCAATAAAAGACAATTGGGAATCAGCAGATACATGTGCAATTATAATGATCTTTCAGAGGTAATACTTTTTTAGTAGTTTTTAAAGCCAACATTCTGTTGTCATCTGTGTCTCTGTCCATGTCAAATGACATTATATTTATGTTAATAAAAGAGACTGCACTTAATATAAATGAAGAAATTAATGTCTAAATATATAGCTTTACTTCTGAAAATGCTGTTTTTAATATGCGTACATTTCAGTAACATTTTTTCATAGATCTCTAAAATATTCATATCACTTATAATGTCAGATGGAATAGTTCTTAGATTTACATTTTGATGATCCTAAGAAGTCTCTGACTTATATACTTGGTACATTTGGATAAAATTAACTTTTATTTAAAGAGAATGATTATTGTTTTAACAATAAAAGTAGAGCTAAATCGAGTATTTTTTATAGTAAACATAACACTAATTTACTAAATCTAGGACTTCTTTGAGATTAAATTCTTGAGAAAGTCTTTCAGTGTTACTTTCAATTCTTTGAGGGTCTTACGTTTATTTTCCTTTAGATGTAAAATAATTTTTGAACCAAATATACCCTATCATTAAAAATAATTCAGATTTCTTTAAGAAGGAAAAATTAGATCTTTTTTTAAGGAGAAGAGGATAAAAAAGCTTAACAAGAAATGTGAGAACAGTCTGATCTGTTGGTCACTGCTCTATCATTACCACCTGATACTTCCTAAGGTGACGTTTATCAGAATTGCATGTCAGTATAAATCCAGAGAGCAGGAATATTATTTCCTCTCCTCCCAGGTGAGAGGACACCAAGCATTTGGTGAGGGTGCAGCCTGGCTTACCACAATGGACAGGAAGTAAGGCCCTGAGATGCCCAGCTGACACTGTGAGTCTTGGTTCTACCACTCTCTAAAGACATGACCTCAAGCAAGTGACCTGCCACTCAGTAAAGAACAGGGTAAGAGCAGGGCTTCCTGAAGCCACTCTCAGGAGGGCAGGCGAGCACATCCATGGAAAGACTGAGAGCTATGCCTACACCAAGTGATTCTCAGCTGCTCCTGCCTATGTGCTTGTTCTGTCTCCTCTGGGAAGTGTGAGTAGAATTCTAGAATTCATATCATACAGGTTAGTGATCTTCCTGGTGAACGCTGTTGCCTCCCCTCCACCCCCACCCAAAAAGTCTTTGAAGCCCATAGAGTAAATCAGGTAGGAGCAAGTTCTCCATAGGGAGCCCAAGCTGCAGCCCCGACATGAGTCCCCAGCATCTGCCCTCAAACCTCATCAGGACCCTCTGGCCCTACCCAGCACTGTCAGAAAATGACAGCTGGTGGTATTTGCTCTGGGAGGAACAGGACTTTTCCTCTGTATACTGTCCACCTTTCTCTGTCTACTGCCAGCCCTCCTCTCCCCCACCACTCACATGGCACAGCCGGGTACACCAAAAGCAATCATTGAGTGCCTGCTAGCTTAAAGTATAACAGAATCTTTGTCCACTTCAGTAAGGAGCTGTGGGGGTAACCAGTGCGGGGACTGGCCCACCGGGATATCACAGTGTCTCATTTATCCCCATCCGTGCAACAACACAGTAACCAACACTTTCATTCAAAATGGACTTTAACTCCATCTGCCAAGCAGCCCCCTGTTCTTTCTCTTTTGAGGTAGTGAGGTTTAGTGTGTGTTTTAAGAGACAGACAACATTAACAAGTATAAAAAGTAGGAACTACTACTGTATGTCCCACAGTAATCTGAAACTCAAAGATTTTTATATACGGCATCAAAGGGAAAAGCGTCATCTCAGATGATTCAGATGTAATTAATGAACCCAGATGACAATATGGTGGCACCTTGGGGCCTTGCTCTAGGTGTACTCGTCTCAAATATCAGCTGGCCCTGGCTGGGTTCTGAACCACACAGTTGGGGAACTGGCTGTGGTGAACAGGAGCCCAAGGGGAGAATGGCCTCTTGGGGATCAGGGTTGCCTCTGGGCCTTCATGGGCCAAGGTAGGACCTTGAAAGAATATCCGCCTGGGGCAAGAAGTGAACTGGGTGCTCCAGAGACACCTGCCAGTGACCTAGGACTCTGTGGACTGGGCAGTATCCCTGTCTTGAGAGAATGCTCTGGAGCCAGACGCCTGGGCTCACATTCCAGCGCTGCCATTATGTGACCTTGAGCAAATTACTTCATTTGTGTCTGCCTTTTATCAGCTGTAAAATGGCATGATGACAGTTTCTACTTTGTGAGGTTGTTATGAGGATTGAATATGTTAGTCCCTGAAACAGTGATGGCACATGGGAGGTGCCCCGTCAGAATTGGCAGTACTGCTCCATCAAAGTAGGACCTCTGGCACCGACTCGGTGCTGGTGGCCTGGTCAGCCCTGTCCATCTTTCTGAGAACCAGGTGGCCTAAGATGAACACCCAGCTACCCGTACACTGTCCACTCTTGTCTGGGTCCAGTGGGGAGCCATTTCAATCCTCTAGTTATCTGCCCTCCTCCCTCCCAATCCCTCACTGCAGCCCTGCCTCAGACCAGCATCTGTAAACCATCTCTTCTGCCCATGCCAAGAGCTGAAGTCCCCACACCTCACAACATGCCTGGGGGGAGGTGTCTCAACTATCCTGAAAGGGAAGTCAGGCCATTGACTGGCTCCAACTACTCAGGAATCTCAGTCTTTGTGCTCTCTCAGAGCACAGGTGCCCAGGTGAGCATTCTTCCAGGTAATCTACCTGTTCTCTGTCACCAGCAGCTCCCAGGTCTCAGTCCTCTTTCTCTTTCTCCACCATAGTTTTCGTGAGATTTTCTAAAATTGACTTTGGTCTTCCTCCTTTCCTGTCATCTTTGCCAACTTTGTCCTACCCTTCCATTCTGCACCTTACCTAGCTACTGTATTTGCTAGATCTCTGTCAAATTTTGTGCCTTACTTCCCGGAGCTATAGTTTCTGCCAGATTTTGCCACAAATTGCAACAAGCTTATGGCTAATTCTTTCAGCCCAGTACTCACCCCAACACACCTCTGCTTCGTGCTTTCTAGTGATAGACAGGTGAGCTGTATCCTGAAACAGCACCCCCCAACTCACCCTGGCAATGAGAGTTACTACTGAAATACATCACATTTTAAGAATAGGTGTCTCAGAAAAGTTATCAGCATTTGGTTTTTGTAAATAAAGTATTTTAAATGTCCTAGGGTGTGTTCTCTAGTTTTAAAAAATCCTAGAAAAATTCATTTTTTAAAAATGAACAATATTGTTCCTTTTCTAATTTGCACATTTGAGGCTTTTGGTTTTTTTTTTCCTTTTCTGAAGTTTGCTGGAAGGGGTGAGTGCCTATGTCTTAGAGTCAAGGCCACCGTAGTGATTATGTACAGCGATGTCAAAGTCAGATTTTAAAGATTGTGTGTGTTGAAAACAGATTGTTAATGAGGCCTTAGAGACCACCTAGTCTGACAGCTCCAGCTGAGGAAATGGCAGCGGAAGAAGGAAAGAACTTACTGGAGAAGTGTCTGCTTTGGAAGTTTGATGATTTCCCCAGCTGTGTACAGAGCACCCTCGTAGTGGGCAGAGATGGAACATGGCTTCACTGGATGACTATGTCTTTCCAATGAAAGGTTTTTGTAACCGAGTAGTCTATAAACAGCAGTCTTCAGTGGGATAACATTGATGATCTGTAAGGCTTTTACTGCCAAAACTGAGTGTGAAGGTACTGCTGAGGGGGAAGGAAGGGTGGGTGTGTAAGAGGTCACATTAACTCTTCTCACTTCTTCAATATTTATTCAACAAACTTTAAGTGTCTGGATATTAAGATGAATAAGGAGCACAACTTTTCCTCCAAGAGCTTATTGTCTAGAGGGAATGCAAACAAAGTCGATACTGTCGTAAAATGCTATGTTAGAGGGATTTATGGGAAGCTTTTGGGAGCACATGGCAGTACCCTCACCTATCCAGCTTCATGCCAACCTCAGTCTTCCTTGAAAGGTAAACTTTAGAGCAAAAGTGGGCATAGAGAAGTGCAGAAGGGGGATGGCACCTTCCAGGACGTAACAAAAAGCTCAGTGGGGCTGAGAGCTAGTTGGGAACCAGCCACTGACACCATGGAGGGAGAAGCAGGCAGGTTTTGAATGCCCCGTGTGCATGCCAAGGGGTTGGGCTCCTCCCCAAAGGAGCAGAAACATTTGGTGACTCTAGTCAGGGAATGACGAAATGCAAGTTGTCTTTGAAAAGAACATTCCTGAATTTATAAAAAAGCCAGTCTTGTATATCTGCCTTTGGAATGGTGCTCTTGGAGTTTGTCTGTCATTGGGCAAAGGACATTTCCTCCGTCAGAAACCTGCTTCCTGTCCTCACATCACTTACGTCAAAATGTTAGGGAGGAATGGAACCCCCATAGAGAATCACTATTATACTTCATTCTGCACATCTGGTATACTAATAAAAGGAATTGCTACCATTGGAGTAAATTATTTCAATTAGATCTAGAACTTCAATGAAGATACTTTTTTAAAATTCCATTTTTTCTTTAAAATATTATAAGGTGTATTCCTAATAAATATTTTTTTTTCTTTTGAAACATTTTTAAACTTATCTCAAAAATGCAAATGTAGTACAAAGAATTCCAATATACTCTTCACCTATATTTATCAATAGCTAATGTTTGGCTACACTTGCTTTCTCATTCTGTCTACACTAACACATTTTTTTATGAATCACTTTAGAATTGGTTGCAGAAATCATGCTCTTTTGCCTCTAAATACTTCAGTGTGTATTTCCTATGAATAAACACATCTACTTATATAACCACAGCATAGTTATTGAAATCAGGAGATTTAACATTAATACGATGTTGTTTTGTAATCTACAAACATTATTCAAATTTCACCAATTGTCCCAATAATAAATAATGTAGTGAAATAATAGTAATAATAACTCTGGTTAATAATCCAATCCAGGATCAATTGCTATATTTGATTTCCATTTCTCCTTTACTCTAGAATAGTTCCTTGACCTTCCTTTTCTTTCATGACATTGACCAGGCATTTATTTTGTGGAATGCCCTCACTGTGGTTCATCTGATGTGCCATGACGAGGTTCGGTTAGTGCTTTGGCATCAAAAATGCAAAAGTGATCTTGTGTCCTTCCTAGTGCATCAGGGACATGAACTCTAGTGCTTAGTAAAGTGCAGTCTGTGCTTTTTCTCTCTGTAAAGGTACCTTTTCCCATTTGTAATTCATAAGTAGACATTTTAGGAATGTCCTTTGAAGACTGTATAAATATCCTATTTTTAACGAAATATTTATACTCTAGTTTTAGCACATTAATAAATTTTATCCACGATGATATTTAAGGGGAAAGCTGTTGCCAATTCTTTCTGATTATTTCTAAATTTTGTAATGAAAACTAAATAGAATGTGGGTCGTGATGCTGCTTTTCACATAATAAAAAGCACATCGTTAGAGGATCATCCAGAGTGGTGACCTCTCATCTACACCAACATGCCAGGAAGTCTGAGCGTGAGCCACGAGACACCGCTAATAAGATGTCATTGAAACTTCAAATCCTTTGAAAGTGTGTTGTCAAAGTTTTTGTTGTCAAGGTGCACCTCTAATTTGGATGTATTGGAAGTTTGTTGCTTGGTTCACTTCTAAGGACACGTTCTTTTCAAAAGAATACGACATTAAAAATACCTTAGTGTTAGAACACTTAGTCCTTATTATTGCTAGTTTTATGTAACTCTGAGAGAAAACACTTCGAACTTTCAACGCACTCTTGGGAAATGGTGGCAGGAGCAGTAGGCTACTCTTATGTCAAATTAAGATCTGGATACGTTGACACATGTGGTTTGTGAGAAAGATACACTGAAGTTTAAAGAGGAGGAATAATGAAGTTATTCCTAAAAAATTCCTTTAAAATACTGACTTTTTAATTTTTTCAGTTTTGCATGAGAATGTCATCCATGAATGTGTGAGTTTTTTCCTTCACCTCTTAAAATCGTCCCATACATTTTTTATTCTGTCCTTTATTAAGGCATATAAATTGAATTAAACCAACTTGATGTATAACAGTCTCACTACACAAAGCAATTTTTTTTTAAGTTCTTTTTGTTTGAATAAGAAGTATGGCACAAATTCCAAAGGATATAAAAGATTGAAAAGTCTTTCTCCTATTCCTGCCCCCAGGTACCCAGGTCTGGTCCCTGGAGATAGCTCGTGTGGCTTAAAATTGACTTAGGGTCCTCAAATAGCAATCTTTTTCATGTATTTTTATCTCATAGTGAATAATCAGTTGTAACATATAATTGTAATTAATCTTATTAGTATGGAGAAAACATCTAGCCTGAATTGCAAAGTAAACATTTTTCAAATAAAATTTAACATTAAAGTAAATTGTATGGAAACTGTTTTGGTGCTTAGACAAAATGCCAGAGTACTTAAGTATAAAAATATAAAAGATTTTATTAGACATCGATTAAATATTGATGTTTTAAAGTATAGAAGGTACAGACTTCATCACTGAGGGAAATCACAAATTATACAAGTAACCCAAGCAGAACCCTTGGAGGTCATTTGACCTTTATGTTCTGCCTAATAACCTGTTAGAGCATTTGGTAGCTCTTTGGGACTATTTCTCTGATAATTCCTTGTTATGGGAAGCTGTCCTGTGCATTGTAAGATATTTAACAGCATTCCTGGACTCTGTTCTCTAGAATTTCTTCCATCCCCAGTGTTGACACCAAAAATGTCTGTAGACATTGCCCTTATGGGGCACAACCATTCAGGTCCATGCCACATGGTATGTTTCGCACACAAGTTTCCTGTTCATTCTGTACCCATCCTGCATTCTTCCATCTTGGCTTTAGAATGTTCTGCTCTCCCTTGGTTTCCCTCCCATATGACATGCTTACCTCAATCTGCACATTGTATACTGTTCCTCCTTTCCACAATTCTTGTTCTTACCACCTTCAAAACATGCCTGCTGTTTTTCATACCCTCTACATGAAAAACTAAGATTCTCAAGAACACAGTTTGCATGTTGTATATTTATTTGTCCTTATTTAAATATTGATTTGCCAAAGGTCAGTCTTGAGCACTTATTAAGTACTCATTTAAAGCTGAGTGATTTTTAACAAGGCTATTAACAAGGCTAGACTTGCTTAGAAAGCAGATATTGTTTCATGATTTAGAAGTTTAACTTTTATGCTTGTTCTTTTATTTAAAGCTCACATCATGGTTAGTCATGTTGAGTTTTGCCTCTACACATACATTTATTGGAGGTAGAAACCATCTCCTCTTTGCTTGGCACATACAGTCATACACCTCATAACAATGTTTTAGTCAATGACAGACCATGCACATGTATATATATATATGACAGTGGTGCCATAAAATTATAATGGAGCTGAAAAATCCTATCGCCTATATCGCCTAGTGATGTTGTAACCGTCATAAAATCATAGCATAATGTATTACTCGCATAATGATGGTTTGTGGTGATGCTGGTGCAAACAAACTTACTACATTGCCAGTCGTATAAAAATATAGTACATACAATTATGTGCACTACATAATACTTGATAATGATAATAAATTACTGTTACTGGTTTATATATTTACTATACTATATTTTTATTGTTATCTTAAAGTGTACTCTTTCTACTTATAAAGAAAAGGTTTGGCTGTAAAACAGTATGCCGTGTTACACCAGCAGCAGCCTCATACATCTTGTGTTACTGCATCTCTTTATTACACATCATTTTCCCTTGTCCTTGATTTAATCTTGTGTTGTTTTGTTCATCATGGATGGCCCGTGCCCCTAAGTGTACAAAATCCAGTGTTGCCAGTGGTAACATTGAATGATTGACCTGAAAATGAAATTAAAAGTGATTAAGGATTAATGCAGGTGGAAAAACCAGTGATGGGTATTGCTTGCCAGTCAGGCATGTCCCATTCCACCAGAGCTACAATCTTGAAGAACAAGAACAAAGTGATGAAAACTGTTAAGGGATCTGCTTCACTGAAGGTGACAAGACTAATAAAAATTCAAGAAGGGTCTATATTAGACATGGAGAAACTTCTAATGGCCTGGATTGAAGACCAGACACAGAAGTGTATCCCTCTTGGCACCATGATGATCATGGCCCAAGTGAATAGTTTGCGGTGTTGAAAGAAAAGGCTGGACTCAACTACAATGTTGAATTTACTGCTAGCTCTGGGTGGTTTAAACAATTCAAGAATCATTATTCATTACATAATGTGAAAATGAGTGGTTAGTCTGCAAGTGCTGATGAGAAGGCAGCTGAAGAACTTTTGGAAACTCTAGATAAGCTGACTGTGGAGGAAAATTACTTGCCAGAGCAAATATTCAAAATGAATGAAACTTTCCTGTTTTGGAAACAGATGTCTGAAAGGACTTTGATCCATAAGGAGGCCAAGTCAATGCCAGGTTTCAAGGCTTTAAGGACAGGATAACAGTCTTGCTTTGGGTTAGTGTTGCAGGCTACAAACTGAAACCCTTTGGGGCACAGTGAGAACCCCAAGGCCTTCAATCATATCAATAAGCACTGATAAAGTACACTGCCACTGTACTTTAGGAGCAATAAGAAGTCATGGATGACCCAGCTCCTCTTCCAAGATGCCTTCCTGAATTGCTATGCCAGCAAAATGAAGAAGTTCTGTTTGGAGAATAACATACCTTTCAAGATTTTCTTATTGTTGATACCATATTTTGCAATGTATAATGTGCACCTTTTTGCCCAAATTTGTGAGGGAAAAATAATTATGTGCTTTATAGGGGGCGGCCGGATGGCTCAGTTGGTTAGAGTGCGAACTCTGAACAACAAGGTTGTCAGTTCAATTCCCGCATGGGATGGTGGGCTGCACCCCCTGCAACTAAAGATTGAAAACTGCGACTGGACTTGGAGCTGAGCTGCGCCCTCCACAACTAGATTGAAGGACAATGACTTGGAACTGATGTGCCCTGGAGAAACACACTGTTCCCCAATATTCTCCAATAAAATTTATTTTAAAAAAAAGAAAAGAAAAGAAAAGAAAAGAAAAGAAAAGAAAAGAAAGGCAATAATACAAAAAAAAAAAAAAAGGATGTGCTTTATATATGGGTAGTACCGATTCTGTATCTACATAATGTTTTAATTCTTTTATTTATGCTTATGAGTTAAAAGTGTAACTCTAGAAATCAATAACGATATCCGTATGCAAAACAATACCCTGCAATACGATAATTGGTTTGGTGAATTTACAACATTTACGACGAACTTGCAACAACGAAGAGTTCTTGGCCTTCTATGATGTATAAATAACATAAATTTGTTACCGGTACATAAAATTTCTTGTACCTTGTATCTGTTCTTGTGTTTTGTAATTATTTCTTACATAAAATTTCTTGTACCATAATATGTTAAAAAATAAATGCTAAAATTCCTTTATAATACAAAAAAAGTAAGTACCTAAATGTAAACAAAAATTTGAATTAAAGAACTGAAATGAAAGATTTTTGTCCCTGAAAGTTTGGGCAAGAAATGTGGGTGCGCATTATACACAGGAGCACATTATACATGGCAAAATATGTAATTCTCCCAGACCTCCTCCTTTTAATGGTGAGCTTCATCCCAATATCAAAATGGTGTTTCTCCCTCCAGACACCACCTGTTTGATCCCACCACGGGATCCAGGAGTCATAGCAGCTTTTAAGGCCTGCTACCTGAGGTGGACCTATGCCCAGGCTCTTGCTGCAACTGAGGAAGACACTGATGCAATTCTGGAAGGATTACAACATCTATGACTGCATCAAGAAGCTTGCTTGGGCTTGGGGTAATGTCACCAAGGAGGGTGTAAATGGCATTTATTGGACGGATATTCATCCGTGACTTCAAAGGATTTCCCAAGGATGAGGAGGTTACAAAAACCAACAAGGCTGTGGTTGAGATGGCGAACAGCTTTAACCTGGGTGTGGATGACGGTGACATGGAGGAACTCCTGGAGGTGGCTCTTGGGGAACTGACTGAGGAGTTGTTGGAACTGGAACAGGAATGCATAGCTGAAGAAGAGGCAAGAGAAAGGAAACTACAGGACAAGAAAAAGAAGAATGCCCAAGAAAATTCACAGTGAAAGGTTTAGCAGAAGCTTTTGCAGGCCTCAACAAGCTCCTTAAAACATTTGAAAATATGGACCCCCAACGCCAAAAGGTTTTCATTAATAGAGAGGAATGTTCATGGTTCATTATCTGCTTACATGCAAATATGTGATGCAGAGAAGAAACAAACCAAGCACACCACCTTGGACATATTTCTGAAAACAGTGACACCTCCTTAATAAGAGCCTCAGGCAGGTCCTTCAGGCGGTCTTCTAGAAGAAGGCGTTAGCATAGATGGCAGCTCCATGCATGTTATTGCCCCTGAAGACCTTCCAATGGGTCAAGATGTGGAGGTGGAAGCCAGTGATATCGATGATGCTGACCCCGTGTGGGCCTAGTCTAATGTGTGTGAGTCTTAGTTTTTAACAAAAAAGTTAAAAAAAAAAAAAAGTAATAGAAAATAGTTTATAGAATAAGAATATAAAGAAAAAATATTTTTGTATAGCTGCACAATGTTTATGTTTTAAGATAAGTGTTATTAGAAAAGAATCAAAAAGTTTATTAAGTAAAAAATTATGGTAAGCTAAGGTTAATTTACTGAAGAAAGGAAAAAAAATTTATAAATTAGTGTAGCCCAAGTGTACAGTGTTTATAAAGTCTACAGAGTGCAAAGTAATGTCCTAGGCCTTCACATTCATTCACCACTCACTCACCCAGAGCAACTTCCAGTCCTGCAAGCACCATTCATGGTAAGTGCTTTATATTAGTGTACCATTTTTCTATTAGGTTGGTGCAAAAGTAATTGCGATTTTGCAATTATATTTAACATTTTAAACTGCAATTACTTTTGTACCAACCTAATATTTTATACCATATTTTTACTGTACCTGTTATACATGGTGTGACAATTAAGTTCACGAACTTATTGTAACGGTGTAGCTAACCTTTTTGATATCAGAGGGATTATTCATTATGAATTTTTACCAACTGGGTAAACAGTTAACCAAGTTTACTATTTGAATGTGCTGAAAAGGCTGCATGAAAAATGTAGACGACCTGAACTTTTGCCAATAATTCATGGCTCTTGCATCATGACTATGTACCAGCTCACACGGCACTGTCTGTGAGGGAGTTTTTAGCCAGTAAACAAATAACTGTATTGGAACACCCTCCCTGCTCACCTGATCTGGCCCCCAATGACTTCTTTCTTTACTCGAAAATAAAGGAAATATTGAAAGGAAGACATTTTGATGACATTCAGGACATCAAGGGTAATAATGATGGCAGCTCTGATGGCCATTCTAGAAAAAGAGTTCCAAAATTGCTTTGAAGGGTGGACTAGGCACTGGTGTTAGTGCAAAGCTTCCCTAAGGGAGCACTTCAAAGGTGACCGTAGTGATATTCAGCAATGAGGTATGTAAGCACTCTTTCTAGGATGAGTTCACGAACTTAATTGTCAGACCGCATATGTTTACATATACAAATACTTACCATTGTGTTACAGGTGCCTATAATATTCAGTAACATGCTGTACAGATTTATCACCTCGGAGCAATAGGCTATACTATATAGCCTTGGTGTGCAGTACGCTATACCATCTAGTTTTGTATAAGTGTTCTCTGTGATATTTGCACAACAATATTGCATAATGACGCATTTCTCAGACCATATCCACATCATTAAGCAATCGGTGCATGACTGTAGTTATGCTTGAAAATGTGTGCTAAACTCAAGTATTTGCCATGTGCTCAGCTCTGTACTTAGGACTGTGAGTTACACAAAGAAAGTCTAAGTTATGACATCTAGCCTCAAGAAACTTATGATTTAGTGAAAAAACAAGATGTGTACAATATAGATAATATATAATATGTAATATGAAATTAATTAATAATAAATATTATGTAATTTAATGCTGACTTACATGGAATAAACTAGAAATTCTGTACCCATTCAGAAAAGAAGATTCATAAGGACTATAGTGCTCAGACTGCAGGCTTTGTGATAATACCTGATGTAGTTGGGCTTCCTGGGAGAGTAATATTTTCATCAGCAGAGCACTAAGAACTAAGGACCATGGTGGAAAGAACCCAGCTTAGCTAAAGTCAAAGGTGGGTGTTGAAAGGTGATCAAGAGTTAGAGAGAGATGAGACGTAGACTACCAGACCAATTGGAACACTTTTTATTCATTTCTATTAAAAAGTGGGCACACTGTACATTTGGAATATGGCTTCAGGAAGACTAAAAAGGAGAACACAGAAACGAGAAGGGAACATTGACAGACCATGGAATTATGGCAGGACTCACTTGGTCAGGAAGCATTTCCTCATCATAAAATTTAAGGTCCATAATCTAGCATAGCAGCTTTTGTCCCTTTCAGTTCTGTGGGAGCAGTAGGCTTGGCTAAAACTCAAAATGAGCCCATGGTTTACCACATCAGTTCCATGGTATTCAGAAAAACAGAGAATGTCATCTTTTAGCTTAAAAAGTGCATTAACTGCACACTTGTGGCAGTAATTCATTACATACGCGCATAATTACTTAGTGCTCAAAGAGATGTTAGTAGTGAAAAATATGTTCAGGCTAATTGTATTTTTTCATCCTATAAAGCATATAAATATAGGAACAGAAGAGATACTTTATTCATTTCCATTTGAACTTAATCATTCCAAATTGAGGTAAAATGAACCTTACCAAAATCTTGTTTATCCTACCTATTTATCCGTATACACAATTAACACAGTCACACACACGGAGATGGAATCATGCACAAAGTATTGTCTAAATTATGAACATTATTTTAAATGTATTACCCAAGTACTACACTTATGTCAATGATTATTCTTCAAAAATTTCTAAAAAGAATGAAAGATCTTATCACAGCAAAAACTACTTTTAGAATAATCTCTGAAAAAGAAAAAAGAAAAACGAATATTTTCTCTTGATTTTCCTCTCCTACTACTACCATCCATCAGGTAGGAGAATGGTGTTCAGTTTCAAAAATGAGTTTTGCCACTCATTATTCTTGATTGGTTTCTAGAATAATTTACACAATCTCAATCAAATGAGTATTTACAGAAAAATAACAATTGTTATTTGAACCTTTATTTTTATCAAAAATAATGTTAAAAGTTTTATTGAGTTAGTTTTTATCCACAGCAGTGTATCCGTTACCCTAAAGACTACCTTTTGTGAGAATACCACAAGTCGGTTGAGTTGAGAAATTATTGGGAGGCTTTAACTCGTCTTTGTCAAGCCTCTGCTTCTTAACCAATCTCCTAAATTTTGACATCATCTAAATATCCTATTGCTTTACATTTTAATGATGATATATCATTTCAAAGTGTTCAGTTTTAATTTCTTAAAGGTTTTTAATAGTTCTTAAACAATTGTATTTTCATTTGATTTTGTTAAACTATGTAATCACCTACCAAAATGGCTCCACTAGTATTTTTAACTGCTTGAAAGAATTAAATTGATAAAGATTATGATCAGTGTTTCTTATTTCTACTGTTAAAAGGTTATAATTAATAAGTAGTACATCATATCATCACATGAATTTCTCCAATTTACTAGAAGTTAATATCTTTCAAATTGACCATTATCAGTTTTACTGAATGGGCATTCAATTCAGTTTGTTTTTTTAAATGATTACCTAATATGTGTCAGGAACTGTGTTAGGCATTGAAAATACCAAAATGAATTTTTGTGTACCCGTAAGGAATAACAGGGTGCACAGAATTTAAATAAATAGTTAGGACACATTGAAATGCCACCAGAACAGAGTAAGGTGGGATTAGCCTGTGAGGGAGCTGTTGGTAGTGCTGTCCCAGGGAAAATGAGGCTTGGACTGGACTTTTAAGAATGAATGAGTTCTGGAGTTAGACCAGGATTCAGGGCACTACAGACAGAGTAGCACCATGTACAAATTGGGATGCATCCGAGGGGTCCTTCTCACAAATTCCCACATCATATGAAGAATTTAGATAGTCTGGCCCTGCAGAAATACCATGGCAGGTGGGATATTTGTAGAACCATGGCTCTCTTGAAGCTAACTTTTAGGTAATTCAACTGGAGACTTTTATATTTACTGCAGTTTACACTTTTATAGTAGGAATGTTATGGTAGAAATAAATGAAAATACCAGTATAAATAATAAAAAGAATTACAATAAATTTAGAAAATATCTGTGCTTCAATTAAAAGATTGATTTAAATTGTCGTAGTCAATTTTACTGCAGGTAAATTATTATTTTTTTAATTAAATTTATTGAGGTGACAATTGTTAGTAAAATTACATAGATTTCAGTTGTACAATTCTGTATTACATCATCTATAAATCCCATTGTGTGTTCATCACCCAGAGTCAGTTCTCCTTCCATCACCATATATTCGATCCCCCTTACCCTCATCTCCCACCCCCTACCCCCCACCCCCCTTACCCTCTGGCAACCACTAAACTATTGTCTGTGTCTATGAGTTTCTGTTTCTCATTTGTTTGTCTTGTTCTTTTGTTGTTTTGGTTTATATACCACATATCAGTGAAATCACATGGTTCTCTGCTTTTTCTGTCTGACTTATTTCGCTCAGCATTACACTCTCAAGATCCATCCATGTTGTCACAAATGTTCCTATATCATCTTTTCTTCCCCATTGTGTATATATACCACAACTTCTTTATCCATTCATCTATCGAAGGACATTTTGGTTGTTTCCATGTCTTGGCCACCGTAAACAAAGCTGCAATGAACATTGGAGCACACGTGTCTTTATCTCTAAATGTTTTCAGATTTTTGGGTAGATACCCAGGAGAGGGATTGCTGGGTCATATGGCAATTCTATTCGTAATTTTTGAGGAACCTCCACACTGCCTTCCATAACGGCTGCACCAGTCTGCATTCCCACCAACAGTGTATGAGGGTTCCTTTTCTCCACAGCCTCTCCAACATTTGTTACTATTTGTCTTGTTGATGATAGCCATTCTGACTGGGGTGAGGTGATATCTCATTGTGGTTTTGATTTGCATTTCTCTGATGATTAGTGATGTTGAGCATTTTTCATATGTCTATTTGCCATTTGTATGTCCTCTTTGGAGAAATGTCTCTTCAAGTCCTCTGCCCATTTTTCAATTGGGTTGTTTGTTTTTTGTTGTTGAGTTGCATGAGTTCCTTGTATATTCTGGATACTAGCCCTTATCGGAGGCACTGTTTGCAAAAATCTTCTCCCATTCAGTTCGTGGCCTCTTTATTTTGTCAATGGTTTCTTTTGCTGTGCAGAAGCTTTTAAGTTTCATATAGTCCCATTCGTTTATTTTAGCTTTTACTTCCATTGCCTTTGGAGTCAAGTTCATAAAATGCTCTTTGAACCCAAGGTCCATAAGTTTAGTACCTATGTTTTCTTCTATGCAGTTTATTGTGTCAGGTCTTATGCTTAAGTCTTTGATCCACTTTGAATTAACTTTGGTACATGGTGACAAATAGCAGTCCAGTTTCATTCTTTTGCACGTGGCTACCCAATTCTCCCAGCACCATTTATTGAAGAGGCTGCCTTTCGTCCATTGTATATTTTTAGTTTCTTTGTCAAAAATTATCTGTCCATATTTATGTGGTTTTATTTCTGGGTTCTCAATTCTATTCCATTGGTCTATGTGTCTGTTTTCTGCCAATACCATGCTGTTTTGATTATTGTAGCCCTGTAGTACAAGCCAAAGTCAGGAAGTGTGATACCTCCATTATTGTTCTTTTTCCTTAAGATTGCTTTGGCTATTCGGGGTCTTTTGTGGTTCCAAACAAATCTGATGATTTTTGTTCTATTTCTTTAAAATATGCCATTGGGATTTTGATGGGGATTGCATTGAATCTGTATATTGCTTTGGGTAATATGGCCATTTTAACTATGTTGATTCTTCCAATCCATGAGCACGGAATGTCTTTCCATTTCTTTGTGTCTTCTTCAATTTCTTTCAAAAATGTCTTATAGTTTTCAGCATATAGGTCTTTCACATCCTTGGTTAAGTTTATTCCTAGGTATTTTATTCTTTTTGCTGCAATTGCAAAAGGAATTGTTTTTTGTATTTCTTTTCTGAGATTTCATTGTTAGTATATAGGAAGGCAATGGACTTTTGTGCGTTGATTTTGTAGCCAGCAACTTTACTGTATTCGTTGATTGTTTCTAATAGCTTTTTGGTGGAGTCTTTAGGGTTTTCTATATATAGCATCATGTCATCTGCAAAGAGTGATAATTTAACTTCTTCATTCCCAATTTGGATGCCTTTTATTTCTTTCTCTTGCCTGATTGCTCTGGCAAGGACTTCCAACACGATGTTGAAAAGCAGAGGTGATAGGGGACATCTTTGTCGTGTTCCTGAACGTAGAGCAAAGGGCTTCAGTTTTTCTCCATTAATTATGAGATTAGCAGAGGGCTTGTCATATATGGCCTTTATTATGTTAAGGTATTTTCCTTCTATACCCATTTTATTAAGTGTTTTAATCATAAATGGATGTTGTATCTTGTCAAATGCTTTTTCTGCATCAATTGATATAATCATATGATTTTTGTCCTTTATTTTGTTTATGTGATGTATCACATTGATGGATTTGCGTATGTTGAACCATCCTTGTGCCCCGCGGATGAACCCCACTTGGTCGTGATGAATAATCTTTTTAATGCATTGTTGTATTCGATTTGCTAGAATTTTATTTAGGATTTTTGCATCGGTATTCATCAGAGATATTGGTCTGTAGTTTTCTTTTTTGTGCTGTCCTTACCAGGTTTTGGTATCAGGGTAATGTTGGCCTCATAGAATGAGTTAGGGAGTACTGTCTCTTCTTCAATTTTTGGAAGAGTTTGTGCAGAATTGGTATTAGATCCTCTTTGAAGGTTTGGTAGAATTCACTAGTGAAGCCATCTGGTCCCGGACTTTTGCTTTTGGGAAGGTTTTGGATGACTGATTCAATTTCGTTACTGGTGATCGGTCTGTTTAGATTTTCCAGTTCTTCATGGTTCAGCCTTGGAAGGCTATATGTTTCTAAGAACTTGTCCATTTCTTCTAGGTTGTTGAATTTGGTGGCATATAGTCCTTCATAGTATTCTTGGATGATCCTTTGTATTTCTGTGGTGTCCGTGATAACTTCCCCTTTTACGTTTCTGATTTTGTTAATCAGTGTCTTCTCTCTTTTTATCTTAGTAAGTCTAGCCAAGGGTTTGTCAATTTTGTTAATCTTTTCAAAGAACCAGCTCTTTGTCATATTAATTTTTCTATTGTCTTTTGTTCTCTATTTCATTTAGTTCTGCTCTAATTTTTGTTATTTCCTTTCTTCTGCTGACCTTGGGTTTTACTTGTTCTTCTTTTTCTAGTTCTTTAAGGTGTAACATGAGGTTATTTATTTGGGAGTTTTCTTGTTTCTTGAGATAGGCCTGTAATGAGATAAATTTCCCTCTTAAAACTGCTTTCGCTGCATCCCAAAAATTTTGGTAGGATGTATTTTCATTGTCATTTGTTTCTATGTATCTTTTGATCTCTCCTCTAATTTCTTCTTTGACCCAGTCCTTCTTTAAAAGTATGTTGTTTAATCTCCATGTATTTGTGTTTTTCCCCGGTTTCTTTTTACAGTTGATATCCAATTTCAAAGCCTTGTGATCAGAGAATATGCATGGTATGATTTCAATCTTCTTAAATTTGTTGAGACTGATTTTATGTCCCAATATATGGTCTATCCTTGAGAATGTTCCATGTACACTAGAAAAGAATGTATAGTCTGATGTTTTAGGATGAAGTGCTCTATAAATGTCAATTATGTCCATTTCATCTAATGTGTCATTTAGGGCTACTATTTCGTTATTTATTTTCTGTTTGGATGATCTATCCATAGCTGTCAATGATGTATTTAAGTCCCCTAGTATAATTGTGTTTTGGTCAATTTCTCCCTTTAGTTCTGTTAGTAGTTGCTTGGTGTATTTGGTGCTCCCTGATTGGGGGCATAAATATTGATGACTGTTATGTCTTCTTGTTGTACAGTCCCTTCACCATTATGAAATGTCCATCTTTGTCTCTTGTTATCTTTTTCACCTTGAAGTCTGTTTCATCTGATATCATTATGGCTACACCTGATTTTCTCTGGGTACCATTTGCTTGGAGTGTCAATTTCCACCCTTTCACTTTGAGTCTATGCTTGTCCTTGTAGCTGAGATGTGTCTCTTGGAGACAGCATATGGTTGGGTTTAGTTTTTTGATCCAATCTGCTACTCTGTGCCTTTTTATTGGTGAGTTCAGTCCATTTACATTTAGGGTGATTATTGATATGTGAGGATTTCCTGTCATTCTATCTTTAGTTTTCTGGTAAGGCTGTGTCTCCATTGTTTCTTTGCCTTTTTGTTGTTGTCTATTATTTCTGTGTGGTGGTATTCTATGATGTTTCCCTCTGTTTCTTCTTTTATTTCAGTATATATTTCAATTCTGGATTTATTTTGAGTGGTTACCCTTAAGTTTATGTAAAAGAAAGTTTGATATTTAGAGTATTCCATTTTCTTCAGCACGCTTACTTTCTCCATTCCCGTATCCAGTTCAGGCCTTTACTCTCCCCCTTTTTGAGTTTTGGTTGCCACAAATTGTCCCTGTTGATGGTGGTCGAATAGCCTCCTTTAGTATTTCTTGTAGTGCAGGTCGTGTATTAGAAAATTCCCTCAGCTTCTGTATGTCTGGAAAGGTCTTTATTCCTCCTTCATATCTAAAGGATATCTTTGCTGGATATATTATTCTTGGCTCATGATTTCTCTCTTTCAATAGTTTGAATATTTGGTTCCACTCCCTCCTGGCTTGTAGAGTTTCTGCTGAAAAATCTGATGATAATCTAATGGGCTTTCCTTTGTAAGTTACCGTCTTCTTTTCCCTGGCTGCCTTGAGGATTCTTTCTTTGTCGTTGATTTTAGACAGCTTCAATACAATGTGCCTTGGAGAAGGTCTGTTGGGATTGAGGTAACTAGGTGTTCTATTTGCTTCTTGGATTCGAGGGTCCAGTTCTGTCCACAAATTTGGGAAGTTCTCATCGACAATTTGTTTGAATATATTCTCTGTTCCCTTCTCTCTTTCTTCTCTTTCTGGTATGCCCATTATTCTTATATTGCTCTTTCTGATGGAGTCAGAAAGTTCTTGTAGAGTTCTTTCATTTCTTTTAAGTCTCAAGTCTCTTTCTTCTTCTATTTGTGTCATTTCCAGGTTTCTATCTTCGATGTCACTGATTCTTTGCTCCATCTGGTCAACTCTACTACCTAAGCTGGTTATTTCATTCTTAATTTCTTCTATTGAGTTCTTAATCTCCAGAAATTCTATTTGGTTCTTTTTTAAGATTTCAATCTCTTTCGTAAAATGCTCATGCTGTTCTTTGATTGAGTTTCTGAGTTCATTTAACTGCCTATCTGTGTTTTCTTGTATCTCGTTGAGTTTTTTCAGAACTGCAATCTTGAATTCTCTGTCATTTAAGTCAGATATTTCTGTATCTTTAAGTGCCTTCTCTGGAGATTTTTCACTTTCTTTCTGAGCTATCTTGTTGCCTTCGTTATTCATGGCGATTACTGGTTTACTGTTTCTCTTCCTAGACATCTACAGGAGTGACTTCTGCAACAGGTTGATAGAAAGCGGTCTTTCTTTTGTTTGCCAGTACTTTTTGGTAGAATGTTTTATTATTTCTCCAACTGCAACTTATTTTTCTTCTCCCACACGGTAGTGCTATGTTTTCTCTGCACTATTCCAACTTCTCACACAATGGGGGGATTCCCTGGGAGACGGGCTTCTCCTCTGTTAATAGTTCGTCTAGGTCACAGGGCGCAGTGTCCCCGTGGGTATGCGGAGAGCTTTTGATGTTCCAAAGCTCTTCCCGCTCTTGATTCAGAGCCCGTTTGTTTCAGCAGTTCTGTTTACTCCTGCAGGGATCCGCCCAGATAGGTGGGGTCAGGGGTGGGGTGAGTTGTGAGAAGTGGCCCAGAGCAATGGCGGCGACCACCACCACAGCCGGTCCTGCTTCCACAGCTCTCTCCCCTTTGCCGGAACTAGTTGGGCTGTGAATTTGCGTTTGCGGTCCACAGTTCTCAAAACAGCAAATTTTCTGTTGTTTTGATCTGACACTGCTACTGTTTCGCTTCTAGCACCGGGCAGGTGGGGGCGGGGCGAGCTCTGGGAGGGGTGGGAGGGGGTGGCTAGTCTCAGTGCCTAAGGCTCCGTTCTCTGCTCGGCAGTGCGGGCTTAAACCACCGTTTTCAGCCTTTTTCCCTCAGTCTTTTCTCCGAGGTCTCTGCCGTGAGCGTTGGGTTCAGTCGTGTTATATGCTGTCCCCTCAGCCCTGTGGAGCCCTGGCGGAGCCCTAGCAGTCCGAGTTCTTCCCTCTCCCGCAGCTGCGGTAGTTCCGGGAGGCAGCGAGCTCGGCGCACTGAGCTGGGTCTGCGTCCTGCGCCCGCGTGGGGGAAACTAAATCTTTGCAGGTTTTCTACTTCAAGTGCTTGCTCTGTACCCATCAGGTTGCCCCCAGGACTTCTGTTCCAGCTGATCATGGGTTAAATGCATTGACTTCTTTACCTCATTTTGACCATTCCTCCTTATCTGCACTCTTACGGTGGCTTCTCCTTGAATCTTAGCATTTCAACAGGGAGTGGACTTAAGTGTGTCTGGTCCAAGACTTACTTTATAAATGAGCAAGTTATCACAGCAGAATTTTAAGAGGCTTGTCTAGGGTCATCCAGATGTGTTCATCTGGAGCTTAAGTCAAGACTAGAACAGAGCCTCCTAATTCCTCATGTACCGTGTTTCTCACGAAAATAAGACCTAGCCAGACAATCAGCTCTAATGCGTTTTTGGAGCAAAAATTAATATAAGACCCGGTCTTATATTATATCATACATTATATAAGACCCGGTCTCGTAGTATAATAAAACTGGTTCTTATATTAATTTTTATTCCAAAAGACGCATTAGAGCTGATTGTCTGGCTAGATCTTATTTTCAGGGAAACACGGTAGTTCCTTTTTGTCATTTTCATCCATGTATCTTTCAGATCTGCATTTATATAGGGGAGCTTTATTATCTATTTGATTGAATCATAAGAAATTGCTAATGTGTGACCATTTTAACCTATAATATGGCAGTTTCAGATGGTTCAACTTATGGACTACATGCTACCCATTAGCCTTCTGTCCCTTATGCCCCGTGTTTCTAGAAGACGGCTTTGAATTTGTGCTCAGGGAGAGGCAGCATTGCTGGCTGGGATGCCTTTTCTTCTCATTTCACAGGTCTGCCTTCCTCTGACGTGCCTTTCAGCTTCATGCTGGTTGGTAACATCTACTTGATCCCTTGCCTCAGTCACCCTCTCACCACTGAGGCACTTCTCACATCCTTAGTCATGTACATTTGAGCAGAAGCCTTCCAACAAGCCATCTCTACTGGGCTTCTTCCCCTACCTGTGAGATGAGAAGTAGCAGACCCCCCGAAGCTACACACAGACTGCACAGTGTCACCTAAGTTTCTCATCCCCCAATTTATTTAATGTGTGCTTCTTCAGTGCTCGTTTAGTCAAAGTTACACACTTTGGTGGCTGAGCACGTAACATGTTTGCTTATCTACAGTGGTAACAACTAGAAGTTCAAGCACTCTGTTTAAAGGATTTTGTGAGAAATCACCCGGAAAGAGTCTCAGTATATGTTGGGGATGGGAGAAAAACAGGATGGTGCTCTGTGTAACCCGTCTCTGAAATTGTTCCCTTAGGCGGCTTCGTATCCATTGTTGAGGTTCTTTCTTTAAAAGAAAGGAAACAATATCATACCAAAAATATAATAACAATAGCTTTACACATATAGTTGTATAAGAACAATTGTATCTGAGTCATTTTGATGGCTAGAGTAAAGGCTCCTTAATATTATGGCTAAGAATGTAGGCTTTGTAGTTCTTGTCTCATCTCTGCCTCCTACTATCTATATAACCTTGGGTAAGTTAAATAACATCTCTGTGTTCAGTTTTCTCATCTGTAAAATGGGGGTGATAATGATAATGCCTATCATTTGAAGTAGTGATGGGATTTAAATACAATAATGCATCTAAAGTGCTTGGCACTGCCTGGCACACTAAACATACAACAAATGTTAGCCACCATACTAGTTGCCTTTTTACATGATGTCTCTAAATGTATACACACTGCCTTTCTAGATGTTACCCAGTGCTGAAGCTTTAGGAACTTCATTCAGGGATTTTGCCTACAAATACATGGGTTCCAGGAACATGCAAAGAGCCTCATTGCTCATGGAGGGAGGGATGAGACAGGCAGTGCAACTCTTGGTATCCTTGCTGAATTCATAAAGCTGAAAAGGCCCTGAGGAGCAGAGAGATGGAACAGTGCATGTGCTTCCACTGTCAGATGCCTGCACTGCACACAGCTGCCCAATTTGACCCAGCACTTCTTAGAGTGGACCCACAACAAGCCTGGCTCTGAATAAAGGGCCAGACTGTGGTGCTTGCAGGGGATTCTCTGTCTGCTATAACACTCCAAGGCTTGGGTTTGCATGAGAAGAGTCAAAAATACTATTAGGTTGGTGCAAAAATAATTGCGTTTTTGCAATTATTTTTAACTGTTTAAACCGCAGTTACTTTTGCACCGACCTAATATGTTTTGCAGAAAATGTTTTCATCTGGAATAAATTATACAGTTTAGATAAAAATATAAAGAAAAACCAAATTGGGACTTTAAAATACATGAGAGCCCACCGAAAACTTTTTCTACTCCTCAGTTTTTATCTTTTTTTGGTGATGATGATAAATTGGCTTGATTCCAATGAAAATAATGACTAATGCTCACATAGCACTTCATGCCAAGTACTGTCCTAAGTCGTGTATTCATAGCAGTCCCCTGAGGTGGGCTGTTTTCCTCATTTCACACATGGGGAAACAGAAGCACACAGAAGGTGATTAATTGACTTTTCCAGGATCTCAGAGCTGGATAGTAGATGGTTCAGCATTTGAGTCCAGGTCTGACTCCACAGTCTGACCTTCCTGGGCACAGGAACCGCTGGTCCAATGTTGTATACCAAGTTAGCCTCATTTCACTTGCAGGGTGAAGCTCGGTCAGGTCACTTGTCATCCCTCATTTTGGTCTTTGTTTTCAAATTTCAGGTCAATGGAAATCTCTGATTCATGTGTATGTCTTAGAAAAGAAATGATTGTATTATGAGTATTGCCCTGTATCTGCCTACATGATAGTCTACCTAGGTGTGGGCAGGGGTCACCCAGCTGGGGCCATCTTTCAGTTCAACATGTGAGGAATGACAACTCTTCCCGCCCAAACAGATGCCTGGCCACTCTCTAGGGAGAGCCCAGATTTTCTACTTAATCTTCTCTTGACTGTGGCTTCTTTCTGATTCTTGATCCACTAATGACAAACCTTCTGCCTTGAAGGAACTGTTTGCTCTGTGGCATTTCCCGACTCTGAATAAGCAATTCTAGAGGGATGCGTTTGGCATTTTATTCTGGGGGACAAAAAAACAACTGCTGACACTCACTGTGTATGAAGGCGAGAGGGTGGCCAGACTGGTCTTGATCCAAGCCCCCTTTCCATATTCACATACGATTTCACTTATGAAAAAAAATTTTTTTTTCGAGCACATTTAGTTTTATTTGTTCTTGGAAAAGAGCTCATGAAACTTGAAAAGTGTGTAGAAATAGGAACCCCAGAGCCCTTTAGGCAGCCAAGCTTGGCACTGTTTGAATTCAGTTAAACAGTGACGCTTGAAGGTTTATGGGCCTTTGGTTTCTCACACATTTGACTTCATTTTCAGTAGGGGACACCTCACATTTAATCTTCCATTTTATTCACGATGAATGGGAAGGAGTTAGAAGATACCTTGCTGAGTATGTACAGAACTAACAAATAAAAATGTAGCTTATACAATCACTTAATGGAAGCTGCTAGATGTCATTCAAAATTAGATTTTGTGGAATATTATTTTTATTAGACTTGGGGAAAAAACCGAATGTTATTATAAATTTTAAACCATGCATTGACCAAAATACTTCCAAAGAGTATGAGAAAAAGCTGGGCTTTAGAATAACATCAGAAATTATTACAGGGGGTGGCCGGTTAACTCAGTTGGTTAGAGCGTGGTGTTAATAACAAACACCAAGATTGCCTATTCCATCCCCACATGGGCCACTGTGAGCTGCACCCTCCACAACTAGATTAAAACAACTATTTGACTTGAAGTTGATGGGTCCTGGAAAAACACACTTAAATAAATAAGAGTTTAAAAAAGTAAAAGAAATTATTATAAACATCTTCATAAATACTTTGAACACCATTCTTATCTGTAATCAGTAATGCTTTTAAGAATATATATAGTCTCTATCATCTAGCTAGCCATCCATCTGTAAATAGATGCATTTACAGAGAGCTATTGTTTGATTATAAGAAACATGATAAGTACATGTTAAAATATTAAATTTTTTAGGTATTATAGATAAAATTTTGCTATCATTTGATTTTGAAATATGTAAATATCGAAAAGCTGTAGTAATTAATTAATTAATAATTAATTTCCAATGTCTGCACATAATGAAAGCTGGGATGAACTTTTAATGATGGTTATAAAATTTTACCCGTTTAAAAATAAAGCTAAATTTTTTTTTTAAATAATTTTTTTAAATTTGTCTTTTATATTATATTGATAGCTGTGAATCTGTTACTTAATAAAAGCTCTTTAGACTCTCTGTGTGTGAAGTTTTCCTTTCTGAGGACACAAACCTAGGCTTCATGGTGTCCTCCTTCTGCATATGACTGTGCTCAAATAAGCTGTGATGGTCAGTGCTCTCCCCAGGGTGTGAGTCTCCCCAAAAGGGACCCCAGGGATTTAGCTATGTCTTTGTTACCTTTTGAATTCCTTTACCAACCGTCCACCCCACCCCCCCTCTGGCAACCACCAATCTGTTCTCTGTATCTATCATCTTAGATTCCCTGTATAAGTGAGATCACACAGTATTTGTCTGTCTCTGTCTGACTTATTTCACTTAGCATAATGTTCTCAAGGTCCATCCATATTGTCACAATGGCAAGATTTCATTCTTTTTTTGTGGCTGAATAATGTTTCATTGCATATATATACACCACAATTTCTTTATCCATTCATCCATCGATGGACACTTAGATTGCTTCCATATCTTGGCTATTGTAAATTATGCTGCAGTGAACATGGGGGTGCATATATTATTTTGAGTTAGTGTTTTCTTTTTCTTTAGATAAATGCCCAAAATGGAATTGCTGGATCATATGGTAGTTCTGTTTTTAATTTTTGAGGACACTCCATACTGTTTTCCATTGTGGGTATACCAATTTATATTCTATACCAATAGTGCACAAGGGTTCCCTTTTCTCTACATGTTGAGCACCTTTTCATGTACCTGTTGGCCATCTGTATGCTTTTGGGAAAATATCCATTCAGCTTTTCTGCCCATTTTTAATCAGATTTTTGCTATTTGCTACTGCGTTGTATCAGTTCTTTATGTATTTTAGATAATTAGCCCCTTCTCAGATATATAACTTGCAAGTATTGTCTCCTATTCAGTACGTTATCTTTGCATTTTGTTGGTTTTCTTTGCTGTGCAGAAGCTTTTTAGTTTGATATAATCCCACTTGTTTATTTTTGCTTTTGTTGCTTTTGCTTTGGGTGTAAGATTCAAAAAATCATTGCCAAGAGCAATGTCAAGGAGCTTACTGCCTATGTTTTCTTCTAGGAGTTTTATGGCTTCAGGTCTTACATTCAAGTTCTTCATGCATTTTGAGTTAATTTTTGTGTATGGTATAAGATAGTGGTCCAGTTTCATTCTTTTGCATGTGGCTGTCCAGTTTTCCCAACATTATTTATTGAAGAGACTGTCCTTTCCCCATTATACATTCTTGCCTCCTTTGTGGTAAATTAATTGAACATATATGTGTGGGTTTATTTCTGGGCTCGCTATTCTCTTCCATTGATCTATGTCTGGATTTTTGCCAATACCATACTGTTTCAATTGCTAGAGCTTTGAAATATATTTTGAAATCATGGAGTATGATTCATCCAGCCTTATTCTTCTTTCTCAAGATTGCTTTGGCTATTCAGGGTCTTCTGTGGTTCTATACAAATATTAGGATTAGTTGTTCTATTTCTGTGAAAATTAAATGCCATTGAAATTTTGATAGGGATTGCATTGAATCTAATTGCTTTGGGTAGTGTTTTCGGTAGATTGCTTTAGGTAGTATGGACATTTTAACAATATTGATTCTTCCAATCCGTAAGCATGGAATATCTTTTCATTTATTTGTGTGTTCAATTTCTTTCATTAATGTCTTGTAGTTTTCAATATATAGGTCTTTCATCTCCTTGGTTAAATTTATTCCTAGGTATTTTATTATTTTTCAAGCAATTGTAAATGAGATTTCATTCTTAATTTCTATTTCTGATAGTTCATTATTGGTGTATAGAAAGGCAACAGATTTTTGTGTATTGGTTTTGTATTCTGCAACTTTATTGAATTTATTAGTTCTAACAGTTTTTTCATGGTTGCCTTTAGTGTTTTCTGCATATAATATAATATAATCTACAAGTAATGACAGTTTTACTTCTCCTTTTCCAATTTGGATGCCTTTTATATCTTTCTCTGGCCTAACTGCTCTGCACTTCCAATTATATGTTGAATAAAAATAGTGAAATTTGGCATCTTTGTCTTGT
The DNA here is from genome assembly GCF_036562045.2 of Rhinolophus sinicus. Taxonomy (NCBI): domain Eukaryota; kingdom Metazoa; phylum Chordata; class Mammalia; order Chiroptera; family Rhinolophidae; genus Rhinolophus; species Rhinolophus sinicus. The sequence goes on from NC_133758.1 coordinate 53,411,187, forward strand.
TTCTCATTTTAGAGGAAAATCTTTTAACTTTTCACCATTGAGTGTGATGTTAGCTATGGGATGGTCATATATGGCATTTACTATGTGGAGGTACTTTTTTTCTATATCCACTTTGTTGAGACTTTTTACCACAAATGGATGTTAACTTCTGTCAAATGATTTTTGTGCATATATTGAGATGATCATATGATTTTTATACTTCATTTTGTTTTGCTTTTTTTTAATTAGTTTCAGGTATACAAAACAACGTAATAGACATTTATCATTTATGTCCCTCACATAATGATAGACCTCCTCCCCCCATCTACTACCTCTCTGACATCGCACACAGCCATTACATTTGCATTGTCTCTATTCCTAATGCTGAACTCCACTTCCAGTAACCATATATATATATATATATATATATATATATATATATATATATATATATATAATTGTAGTTGACATTCATTATTGTTCAGCTTCAGCTTCATGTGTACAGGGCAGTGATCAGGCATCTACATCATCCCTGAGGTGGTCTCCCTAATGGGACAAGTGTCCATCGGATATCCTACAAAATCGTTACAACACTACTGATTACATTCCCCAAATTGACTTTCTATCCCCGTGGCAATCTTGTGGTTACCAATTGGCTTTCTAATCCCCTCACCTTCCCCCTTATGTTTACCCCCCCCTCCCATCTAGAAACCCACAGTTTTTCCTCTGTGTCTCTGAGACTGTTTCTAATTAGTTCATTCATTTATTCTTTTCTTTAGATTCCACAAATAAGTGAGATCATATGGTATTTGTCTTTCCCTGTCTGACTTATTTTACTTAACATAATGTTCTCTAGGTCCATCCATATTGTTGCAAATGCTAAGATTTCATTCTTCTTTATGGCTGCGTAATACTCCATTGTATAAACCTACCACAGTTTCTTAATCCAATCATCGACCGATGGGCATTTCAGTTGTTTCCATGTCTTGGCTATTGTGTATAGTGCTGCAATAAACATAGGGGTGCATAAATTTTTTCAAATTAGAGTTTAGGAGTGAAAGTGCTAGGTCATAAGGTAGCTCCATTTTCAGTTTTTTGAGATACCTCCATACTGTTTTCCATAGTGGCTGCACCAATCTGCTATCCCATCAACAGTGCACAAGGGTTCCCTTTTCTCCACATCCTCGCCAGCACTTCTTGTTTGTTGATTTATTGATGATAGCCATTCTGACTGGGGTGAGGTGGTATCTCATTGTGGTTTTTATTTGCATTTCTCTAATGATTAATGAGGTTGAGCATTTTTTCATGTGTCTGTTTGCCGTCTGTATGTCTTTTTTAGAAAAATGTCTCTTCATGTCCTCTGCCCATTTTTTAATTGTTTGATTTTTTTGGAGTTGAGTTGAGTGAGTTTTTTATAAGTTTTGGATATTAACTCTTTATCAGGTATATCTTTCGCAAATATGTTCTCCCACTCAGTAGGATCCCTTTATGTTTTATTAATGGTTTCCTTAGCTGTGAAAAAACTTTTTAGTTTGATGTAATCCCACATGTTTATTTTTTCTCTTACTTCCCTTGCCCAAGGGGATATATCAGTAAAAATCTTACTCCTGGTAATGTCTGTAAACTTTCTTCCAATATTTTCTTCCAGGAGTTTTATAAATTTTAATCCATTTTGAATTTATTCTTGTATATGGTGTAAGGAGGTGGTCCAGCTTCATTTTTTTGCATGTATCTGTCCAGGTTTCCCAGCACCATTTATTGAGTAGATGGTCTTTACCCCACCGTACATTCTTGCTTCCATTGTCGTAGATTAAATGACCATATAGGCATGGATTTATTTCTGAGCTCTCTATTCTGTTCTATTGATCTATGTGTCTGTTTTTAAGCCAGTACCAAGCTGTTTTGATTATTGTAGCCTTGTAGTTTAATTTGATGTCAGGTATTGTTATTCCTGTCACTGTTCTTATTTCTCAAGATTGCCGAGGCTATCCGGGGTCTTTAATAGTTCCATATAAATTTTAGGATTATATGTTCTATTTCTGTGAAAAATGTCCTTGGTAGCTTGATAGGAATTGCATTGAATATGTATATTGCCTTAGGGAATATGGACATTTTAACTATATTAATTCTTCCTATCCATGAACATGGGATGTGTTTCCATCTATTTGTATCTTCTTTAATTTCTTTCTTCAGTGTCTTATAATTTTCTGAGTACAGATCTTTCACTTCTTCGATTAAATTTATTCCCAGGTATTTTATAGTCTTTGAAGCAATTGTAAATGGGATTTTTTTTTTTAATTTCTCCTTCTGATGTTTTATTATTGGTATATACAAATGAAACTGATTTCTGAATATTAATTTTGTATCCTGCTACTTTACTAAACTCATTTATCAGTTCTAATAGTTTTTTGGTGGAGTCTTTAGGGTTCTCTATATATAGTGTCATGTCGTCTGCATATATTGACAATTTTACTTCCTCCTTACCAATTTGGGTGCCTTTTATTTCTTTTTCCTGTCTGATTGCTGTGGCTAGAACTTCCAGCACTATGTTAAATAGAAGTGGAGAAAGTGGGCAACCTTGCCTTGTTCCTGATCTTAAGGGGAATGGTTTTAGTTTTTCCCCATTGAGTATGATGTTAGCTGTGGGTTTATCATATATGACCTTTATTATGTTGATCCCTCTATTCCCACTTTCTTAAGAGTTTTTATCATAAATGGCTGCTGGATTTTGTCAAATGCTTTTTCTGCATCTATTGATATGATCATATGATTTTTATTTTTCATTTTGTTAATGTGATGTATCACATTAATTGATTTATGGATGTTGAACCACCCTTGCATACCAGGAATGAATCCCATTTGATCATTGTATATGATCTTTTTAATGTATTGCTGAATTCTGTTTGCAAATACTTTGTTGAGGATTTTTGCATCTATGTTCATTAGGGATATTGGCCTGCAGTTTTCTTTTTTTGTAATATCTTTGTCTGATTTGGGGATCAGGGTGATTGCGGCCTCATAAAAAGTGTTTGGGAGCCTTCCTTCCTTTTGGATTTTTTGGAAGAGCTTGAGGAGAATGGGTAATAATTCATTTTTGAATGTCTTGTAGAATTCACCTGTAAAGCCATCTGGTCCAGGGCTTTTGATTGTTGGGAGCTTGTTGATTACTGATTCAATTTCCCTTGTTGTAATCAGTCTATTCAGGTTTTCCATTTCTTCTTGAGTTAGCCTTGGAAGGTTGTATGCTTCTAGAAAATTGTCCATTTCTTCCAGATTGTCAAATTTGTTGGCATATAGTTGCTCATAGAAATTTCTTAAATTTTTTTACATTTCTGTGGCGTCTGTTGTCACTTCTCTTTCATTTCTGATTTTACTAATTTGGGTCCACTCTTTTTTTTTTTTTTTTTTTTTTTTATGAGTCTGGCTAAAGGTTTGTCGATTTTCTTATTCTCTTAAAACCAACTCTTGGATTCATTGATCTTCGTATTGTTTTTCTGGTCTCTATTTCATTTATTTCCACTCTGATCTTTATTATGTCCTTCCTTATACTCCCTTTGGGCTTATTTTGCTGTTCTTTTTCTAGATCCCTTAAGTGTGAAGATAAACTGTTGATTAGTGACTTTTCTTGTTTCTTTAGGTAGGCCTGCATTGCCATGAATTTCCCTCTTAGGACTGCTTTTGCTGCATCCCATAGATTTTTGGGTCATCATGTTTTCACTTTCGTTTGTCTGGAGATATCTTTTGATTTCTTCCTTGATCTCATGGTTGACCTATTCATTATTAATAACATGTTATTCAGCCTCCTTGAATCTGTGTGTCTTCCAATTTTTTTCCTTTAGTTGATTTCTAATTTCATAGCACAGTGGTCAGAGAAGACGATTGGTATGATTTCAATTTTCTTAAATTTATCAAGACTTGTTTTGTGGCCTAACATGTGGTCTATCTTGGAAAATGTTCCATGTACACTTGAGAAGAATGTGTATTGTGCAGTTTTGGAGTGAAATGCTCTGAAAATATCGGTTAAATCCAACTGGTCCAATGTGTCATTTAAGGCCATTGTTTCCATATTGATGTTCTGTCTGAAAGACCTGTCCCTTGTTGTTAAAGGTGTGTTGAAGTCCCCTATGAGAGTGTTACTGTTGATCTCTGTCTTTATGTCAGTCAATATCTGTTTTATATATTTAGGTGCTCCTATGTTGGGTGCATAGATGTTTCTAGGGTTATGTCCTCTTGTTGGATCGTTCCCTTTATTATTATGTTGTGCCCATCTTTGTCTTTTAATATATTCTTCATTTTAAAGTCTATTTTGTCAGATATAAGTATTGCAACTCCAGCTTTTTTCTCATTTCCACTTGTATGGAACATCTTACTCCAACCCTTCACTTTGAGCCTGTGTGTGTCTTTTGATCTGAGGAGAGTCTCTTGTATACAGCACATATAAGGGTCTTGCTTTCTTATCCACTCAGCCATCCTATGTCTTTTGATTGGAGCATTTAATCCATTTACATTTAAAGTGATTATTGATAGGTACATAGTTATTGCCATTTTTTTTATTTGTAGTTAGATTGTTTTCATCTTTCTTCTGTTTATAGAAGCCCTTTTAATATTTCCTGCAATGCTGGCTTGGTGGTAATAAATTCCTTCAGCTTACTCTTTTCTGGGAAGCTCTTTATCTCTCCTTAATGTTAAATGATAGCCTTGCTGGATAAAGCAACCTAGGTTGTAGGCCTTTGTTTTCCATCACTTTGAGTATCTCCTGCCACTCCCTCCTGGCCTGCAATGTTTCTGTAGAAAAGTCATTTGATGGTCTTATAGGAGTTCCCTTGTGTGTAACATGCTGTCTTTCTCTTGCTGCTTTTAGGATTCTCTTTTTGCCTTTAACCTTTGCCATTTTAACTATAATGTGTCTTGGTGTGGACCTGTTTGGGTTTATCCTGGTTGGAACTCTCTGCACTTCCTGGGCTTGTATGTCAGTTTCCTTCACCAGGTTAGGGAAGTTTTCAGTCATTATTACTTCAAATATGTTCTCGATCCTTTGCTTCCTCTCTTCACCTTCTGGTATCCCTATGATTCACATGTTGTTGCACTTGATTTTATCCCAGAGGTCTCTTAAATCATTTTCATTGTTTTTTATTCTTATTTCTTTTTGTTGTTCCATTTGGGTGATCTCTGCTAACTTGTCTTCTAAGTCGCTGATTTGATCCTCTGCCGCATCTAACCTGCTGGTAATTCCTTCAAGTGTGTTCTTTAGTTCAGCTATTGTATTCTTTACTTCTAACTGGTTGTTCTTTATGATTTCTCTGTCCTTCTTTGTTTCATCACTGAGCTCCCTAAACATTCTTATCATCAGTATTCTGAACTCTGTCTCTGATAGATTGGTTACCTCTATTTCATTTGGTTCCAATTCTGTAGGTTTCTTCTGTCTTTTATTTGGGACATGTTTCTTTGTTTCCCCATTCTGGCTGACTCTCTGTGTTTGCTTCGATATATTAGGTAGATCCCCTAGGGTTCTTGGTTTTTGCTGGGTTATCTTATGTAGTATGTGTCCTTTATATTTGACTTGCACCACTTCCTTCTTCTCTGCGTGTGCTCCAAAGGTGACTCTTTTGTTATGTATATTGTCCTGTTAAAGTTGAGCTTTAATTGCTTTTGGCTTGTCGGTAAGTGGGATTGACTCCTATGCTGACTAGTTGTGAGACTTGTCTCTGTCCACAGTGGATGATCTGCTGCGTGAGGGTTGACCACTCAAATGAGGCTTGGTCTCTATGTGCTCTTGTGCCTGTAGAGAATTCCTGCTGGGTGTGTCACTTGTAGGTCAAACCTGGTAGTACTCTGGTTTGGTCTGGAGTTGGCCTCTGGGTGTGTTGAATCTTGTGCCTCTTGGGCTGGGCCCTGGTGTAGGGCAATTTCAGAACAAAGCAAATCACCAAGCATAACAACAACAAAAACAACAACAACAACAAAGAAAAAACCAAATACACTCACATGTAAAAACAACGAATCACCCACACTCAACACAGGCAAAAATATCAAAACTACAAAAGCAAAATGAAAGGAAAAAAGCAGCACCAGTCTTCGCTTAAGCCCACCAAGTAATCTCCACGTTATCCTCTGCTGTAGCAGTCCTCTGTGTCTTGTGCAGGCAGAGCCAGTCACCTGGTGCCTAGAGTGACCCTGGGACTGACTGCAGTTCTAGATGAGTGGGGCTACGGGGTCTGGATGGTAGTTTTTACAAAGTTGGTGCAGTTTCTGCCCTTGCCTGCACTTATGCGCACTGAGAGTAACACAGCCAGCCCTGTGCCCAGGTCTCCTGAGTCTTAGGGCACTTCTTCCGTGTGTGTGTGTGTGTGTGTGTGTGTGTGTGTGTGTGTGGCCATAGATTTCAGAGCTGTGTCTGCAGCCTGCTGATGACCCGTGGGTGTGTCTCTGCAGTTGTAATTGCCCTGCCCTAGGCGGGCCAGCAAAGGTGGGGGATGGGGATGGAGGAGTCTTCTCTCTCCCAGCCCAACAGTGGCACACTCTCCCTAGCCTCTTCCATGGGTCACAGCAGCTACAAACCGGGTCTTCCCAGATCCTGAGCTCTACTGCTCCTCTGTAATCTGACACTACTCCTCAGTTCAGGGGCCAGCTTGAGTCTCTGGAAGGGCGGGGTAGGATTGGGAGAGTGGGGGGAGGAGCCCAGGTATGGAGTTTATGTCCTTTGTCTGACCTACGGCCCAACCGGAGGTCTCAGCTGAGGTTACTGCCTCAAAGAAGACTGGATATGCTGCTCTCTCAGCAGGAGAGATCAGCTGTAGGACGCAGGGAAAGAGCCCACCTCCTGGTTCTTGTGGTCTCTGTTATGTCCTGGGACCTCCTGCATCTCTGCAGCCATGGAGGCGGGCCTCATCTCCACTCCGCTCCCTTCCCTCTTCCCCTGCTCGCCAAATTTGTCCACCTTCAAGTAATCCGCCTATGCATCTCTGTGTGATGATCAGAGAGTACTTTGATGGGTTATAGATGTTCAATTTATGGTAAGTTCCAGAGAACTCAAGAAAACCACCTCACTGCCACCATTCCTATGACGTCACTCCATTTTGTTAATGTAGTATATCATACTGATTGATTTGTGGATGTTGAATCATCCTTGTATCTCTGGATTAAATCCCACTTCATCTGGTGTTTGAGCCTTTAAATGTATTGTTGAGTTTGGATTGCTAATATGTTGTTGAGGATTTTGACATCTATGTTTATCTGGAATTTTCTTTTCTTGTGGTGTCCTTGTCTGGTTTTGGTATTGGGGTAATGCTGGCCTCATAAGATGAATTTGAGAGTTCCCTCCTCTTTTATTTTTTGGAAGAGTTTAAGAAGGATGGATATTAATTCTATGAATGTTTTGGTAGAATTCATCAGTGAAGTTGTCTGGTCCTGGACTTTTGTTTACTGGGGATTTTTTTTATTACTGGTTTATCTCTTTACTAGGAATCAGTCTATTCAGATTTTCTATTTTGTCGTGTTTCAGTCTTGGTAGTTTGTAGGTTTCTAGGAATTCATCCACTATTCTAGGTTGTCCAATTCGTTGGCATTAATTATTCATAGTAGTCTTTTATAATTCTTTGTATTTCTGTGGTATCAGTTTTAACATTTCTTTCATTTCTGATTTTATTTGGGCCCTCTGTTTCTCTTGGTGAGTTTAGCCAAAGGCTTTTCAATTTTATTTATTTTTTCAAAGAAGCAGCTCTTTGTTTCATTGGTCTTGTCTATTGTCTTTTTAGTCTCTATGTAATTTATTTCTGCTTTAATCTGTATTTTCTTTCTTCTGTTTAGCTTTAGGCTTCATTTGTTCTTCTTTTCCTAGTTCCTGTGTAAAGTTAGGTTGTCTGAGGTAGGCATTTGTCACTTCCCTCTTAGAATTGCTTCCGCTGTATCCTGTATGTCATGTGTCCATTTTTGTTTGTCTCAAGGTGATTTTTTGTTTCTCTTTTTATTTCTTCTTTGAACCATTTGTTGTTCAGTAGCATGTTGTTCAATCTCCACGTATTTGTAAATTTTCCAGTTTTCTTATGTGTGATTAATTTCTGGTTTCATATCATTATGGTCAGAAAAGATACTTGATGTGATTTCTGCCCTTTTCAATTCATTAACACTTGTTTTGTGGCCTAACCTATTATCTGTCCTAGAAAATGTTTCATATGCACTTGAAAAGAATGTATATTCTGCAGTCTTTGGGTGAAATTGTCTGTATATATGTGTTGAGTTCATTTGTCCTAACATGTTGTTTACGGCCAATGTTTCCTTATTGATTTTCTATCTGGATGATCTATTCATTGATGTAAGTGGGGTATTAAAGTCCCCTACTATTATTGTATCGCTGTCTATTTCTCCCGTTGGGTCTGTTTATATTTACTTTACATATTTAGGTGCTATGTTGGGTGCATAAATATTTACAAACGTTATGTCCTCTTGTTGGATTGACCCCTTTATCATAATATAATGCCCATGTTTGTCGCTTAACTATAGTTCTTTAAAAGTGTTTGTTTTATAGTCTATTTTGTCTGATATTAGCATAGCTACTTCAGCTTTCTTTTGGCTTTCAATATATTTTTCCATCCCTTGACTTTCACTCTGTGTGAGTCTTTATATCTAAAGTGAGTCTCTTGTAGACAGAATATAGACGGGTCTTATTTTTCATCCATTCAACCACTCTGTCTTTTGATTGGAGAACTTAGTCCATTTACATTTAAAGTAATTATTGATAGGTATGTACTAATGCTATTTTGTTAATTGTTTTCTTGCTATTTGTGGTTCCTCTCTGTTCCTTTCTTATTCTCTTGCTCTTTTCTTTGCTGACTTTCTTTAGTGGTGTGCTTATATTCCTTTCTCTTTATCTTTGTGTATTTACTATAGGTTTTTGCTTTGTGGTTGCCATTAGGCTTACATATAACAACTTATACCTATAGTAGTCTATTTTAAGTTGATAACAACTTAAGTTTGATCCCATTCTAAAGCTCAACATTTTTACTCCCCCCAACCCCCCATGTTTTATGTTTTTGATGTCACACTTTAGGTCTTTTTATTTTGTGTTTTTATTAACAAATTATTATAGTCATAGTTATTTTTACTACTTTTGTCTTTTAACATTCATACCAGTTTTATAAATGATTAATCCACTACCTTTACTATAAGTTTATCCTTCCAGTGAGATTTATTCTTTCATGTGCTCTTGTTACTAATTAATGCCCTCCTTTTCAGCTTAAAGAAATCCCTTTACCATTTCTTGTAACACTGGTTTAGTGGTGATGAATTCTTTTAGCTTTGGTTTGTCTGGAAAACTTTTTCGCTCTCATTGAATTCTGAATAACTCTGCTGGGTAGAGTATTCTTGGTTGGAAGTTTTCTTTTCCTTTCAACAGTTTGACTACATCATGTCACTCTCTTCAGACCTTCATAGTTTCTGCTGAAAAGTCTACTCATAGTCTTACGGAAGTTCCCTTGTATATAACAAGTAGTTTTTCTCTTGCTGCTTTTAATATTTTCTCCTTGTTTTTAACTTTTGACAATTTAATTATGATATGTCTTGGTGTGAGTCTCTTCGGGTTTGTCTTCTTTGGATCTTTCCAGGCTTCTTGGATCTAGATGTCTGTTTTCTTCTCCAGGTTAGCGAAGTTTTCAACCATTATTTCTTCTAATAAGATTTCTTCTCTCTGCTTCTTCTTCTGGGAGCCATATAAATTTGAATGTTTATCTGATTAATGTCTTATAAGTCCCTTAAGGGATCATATATTTTTTCATACTTTTTTGTTTTTGCTCTGATTGGGTGAGTTCTACTGCTTTGTCTTTGAGTTAACTGATTCTTTCTTCTGCTTTATCTAGTCTCCTGTTGAACTCCTCTAGTGTGTTTTTCAGTTCAGTTGTTGTATTCTTTAGTTCATTTATGAAAATATTTATACACAATTGGTTTGGGTAATCACTGAGTACTTAGCTATGCAACACATACCATTCTGTGGTTTCACATGGACTATTTCATTACACACACAAACACACACACACACAAGATTCCCTTCATGACAAGCCCATGAAATGGATGAAGAAGTTCAGGTAGAATAACTGGCACCACATCACATGACTTATACCAGCGGAGCTGGGACTTCCCTCTAGAACCCACACTCTAATCCACAATGTAAAAGTATTCACACATGAAACAATTACTCTAAATCTGTATCAAATTAGATATAAGAGGGATTATGAGAAGTACTATAATCAACAAGGAAAGAGTCAGAAATTGATAAAACACGTGTATAGGAACTCAAAAGGCAAATCCACTTAGGTATTCTGTGCAGGGGTAGATTTCCTGGGGTGTCACTGTGTTTACACTATTAATACAGTAATTGATGCTCATTACCTATATCCTGGGTCTTCAAAAAAAAGAGGTGAGATTCAATTTTTTTGAGAAGTCAGGGACGTATGGAGTGCTTCTGAAAGATTTCTATGCAAAAGTCATCTATGTGAAAAAAAGGTTTTTTGCTGAAAAACTTAAACCTTTTAGTTTCTAGAAATCTTTGATTTAGATTGACAGGCTCTCTAGAATCTCATTAACTGTCAGTTTACCTCGGATTTAACTGCAGTAGTTAATGCCTAAAGAAGAGTAGTCTCCAGATGGAAGTGATTTGTAATCTATCCATCATTGTCATGGATGCCTAAAAATAACAGCTTCGTTTCTAGAGTTGCTCTGCTCAGTAGAGTCTTGCAAAATTTTCAGTACAGTTCTGGGGGGTTCACATTTTTGCTTCTACTTGGCTTGTTAGCCACTTTTCTCCTTCTTAAATTCAGCTATCCCTGTCGTTCTTTTGGATTTTCCAGCACTTTTGATTATACAAAACGTTTTTGTAAATAACAACCCATTTCAGTTAGCTCATGAGAAAAAACATTCCATACTCTTTAGAAAAGAAGTTTATATGTAATAAGTATGTTAATGAAAAGAGGGTTCAAATCTTATAAAGCATAACATTTTCTGATGTGTATAGTGAGATAAATCCTACAATAAGAACTTAAAACTTGGAAATATTACAATCTTCTCTTCATCCTTTGGCTTTATTGAAATTTTTAAAAGTTATTTGTTGAAAAAAATCACTTTCTGTTCATTACTAGATTTGTTATTGGATCATGTGTTACAGGTCCCCTTTCTATTCGTTAAACCCTTTGTGCTGATAGTCATTTGTGTGTATCAGGAGGTCACCCCAGAATGAAGCCAAAAAAATAAATAAATCATAAAAGCATAAAGGTTATATCAAAATAAAAAGTCATTTTACTTTTCCTAAACATTAGGAATCAGAAAGCCAAATACATTTTTTACCACTCTTTTTTTCCTTTGGACCTCTTGTAAGTTTATGATGTGTATGAATAGTTTCAGAGAATGTTAAAGTGGTTTTATAAATGAATCCCAGGGCGATGGTGAGGTTTATCCAAATTTACACACATTAGGGGCAAAATCATGACTAGAAACGACATCCCTTTCTTCTGGAACCAGTATTCTTGCTACTCATGTCAGATGGCACGAAATTCAGTGAGAATTTCTCACTTTTAAGTTACAGTTAACTATACAAACTAAAATCACAGTAAACTTTCTCTGTTATTCCAGCTGACATACTTCAGGAATTGTGGCAATACAGTGCCTTCCATACCTGTGAAGGCCTGGATAACAGGATTTCAGACTAATAATGATTTCATTTTATTGTACCTTGTGTTCAGAATTCAGCAAACACATGCTATTTGTCATGAGAACTTTATAAAAGGCATGTAAGCAGAGGGATATATTAATCTTCTAAGCAACATCTTCATCTGAACAGTACAGTGGGAATGTAAAGCGTATGCTGATAAAAAAAGGCTCCAAATATTAAGGGCTACAAGATAAAGAGAATAACCTATCCTTCTGTCTATAATATAATTAGCACTTTGAAATTTTTGTTTTTACTTAATGCCTTTCTTCATGATCTTCTTTGCAAGTTGTTTAATCAAAATCAAATAGGTAAACTAGATGAGCACCTACATATGTTTTATAGGTTGCCAAGGATTTCACCCTTCCCAGAAGAGCAGACACTCACATAGCACTCATTACTCACTAAAAGCTTCAGACATATGTACTCACTTAATCCTCACAACACCCCAGCCGGGGACACTGTTAGTGTCCTTGTCTTATGGACTAATAGACTACATGCAGAGATGAAGTCCACACAACTGATTGGTGGTGGGTTCAGGTCCAGAGTCTGGCCCTGGGGTCTACACTCTTCGTATCCTAACTCTATTGCCTCTGGGTCCCAGAATCTACACCTTCCTACCAGCTTGTTTGGTACCTTAAATTCCCATTACTAGCTTTCTTCCTATGGGTTTCTGTGTTGCCTACAAACAAGTGCTATTAAGAAAGAGAATCTCATAACCACCCATTATATTATAAATAAAGTGAATAGTGACTGTTGAGGTGGGAAGTAGTTTGATTATATCTGTTTTAAGAATTGAAAAGTTTTCCTTTTGACCCATTATTTTCATCCTTGGAACAGATGAGCATAGTTGAATATCAAGGAAGAGTTAAATTCTCTGGAATATCTGAACCATAACTCATTCATGGTTCTATAGATAAGGTTACTTACATGTCCATGTTCTCCTAGATGTGGTCCATTTAGTTCTCCTGCTTTCAGTTTTTTCATCAAAAATAGTACTAACTGCAAACTGAGTGAGCATCCATTAGATCATTATTCAAATCTTCAGAGCCTGGAGTCACATCTGCAGAGGTGGTGTGATATTACAGAGAAACAATGTAGGAACAGTCTTAGCTTCTCTTCCCCTCAATGTGTATTAGTGATAAAACCTTGGGAAACATCACTCAATATCTGGGGCTTTCATTACATCATCTGTAAAACTGAAAGCTAGCAAGATCATGTCTGAAATGCCGTTCCTGCACAGAGAACAAGTAGAATCATGACAAAGGTATTCTTTAATCGGTGCAATAGGTACATTGATAAAAATTCACATAGAAAATAAAAGTCCCTTTTCTCAAGAACCTATTTTTATCAGTTTTCATCATGGATTGGGAGATACATTCCAGTAAGAACAGTTGGAGACTGTTAAGAGAACTAGAAACAATATGTGGATGTCATGGATGGACCAATTCTTCCTATTCCAATAATAGTGGAATTAGTGGAGTGGAGAAAAACACACTGTGGGTTGGAGAATGGGTCTTATGGCATTGCCAAACAGAAGGCAAGTGATTATAAGCAATAGTTATGATGGAAGCAACTTTCTTGTTTACCAAATTTATAGTTTCCTAATAGTTTGTCATTGCACCTAGAATTTCCATTATTAGATCTCTTCCCATAGCTTGCAAATATGTGGTATCCATATTATAAGTCACAACTGAACATTATATGTACCGGGGGTACCAAAAAAATGTATGCATATAACTTGTATTCATCTTTTGTTATCGGTATACAAGTATATTGAGTATTACAATTTTAATAGTTTTTTCCTTTCTTAAAATGTGTATACATTTTTTGGCACCTTCTGTACATGGTGATGTTGATGGTGGAGGCAGGATGGAATAATAGTCATTTGATGAAGTGCCTTGAGATTGATGGATAAATTTTCTTAAAGATAGGGACCTGCTGACAGGAGCTTGTGTGGCAGGGGCTCAACTTCATGGAGCAGCCTGAAAAGGAGAAATTACCTGAAATAATAGGGTATTCTTTCCATTCACTATGATCTACCTCTAGCTGTTCTGTAAAGAGTCAGATCTCATAGTCACTCAGTTCTTTCAGGAGCAAAAATACAAGTTAATGAAAATGGAAGTATGGGAATTATTGGATCATTCATTCATTCAGGTAGAATTTCCTGAACACCACCTAGGTGAAAACTAGTATAGCCTGGAAACTGGGATATCACAGTGAACAAGACACAATCCCTGCCCTTAAAGACAGTTTATCAACCAAAATTTTGCTGAAGTCAGACATTTTTACTTGAATATTTTTGCAATTTAATTCATTTCCTTTCATCATACCATAAAAATTTAATTGTGCAGTGATTAACAAAAATCAAGATGGAAAGTATCAACTGGGAATGATTTTTTCCACTCATTTGAAGAAGGGGTCTGTAGCTTGCTGAGCTAGTGAAAGATGTCTTTAATAATTTGTTGTTGTTGATTATATATATATATATATATATATATATATATATATATATATATATATATAAAGAACATGGATTATTAGCTCTGCTAGTACCTTTTTACAGCTTTTGGTTTTGTACAGCCTTTGGTTTTCTTCCTTAGGGTTTCAGATGGTTTGTGTTACATTTCTTAGATGTAGTATAAAAATGTCTCTGTGATAAATTTCTATTTTTAATTTTTTAACTTCTTTTCATGTGCTGTTACCTAAAATTATCCTATAGGGACTTGAAGCCAACCCCTGAAGTAGAGGGATTTTTGCATAGTCACATTCATACTCTTGTCCAGAGATTTATCCTTGTGTATTCTGTTCATATACCGGGAGTGCCAAAAAAATGTATACACATGACTTGTATTCATCTTTTGTTATTGGTGTATATTGAGTATTACAGTTTTAATGCAATTTTTTCCTTTCTTAAAATGTGTATATATTTTTTGGCACCCTCTGTATTTGAATCCTAATACATTAGCCTTCTTTCAGAGCAAATATCTAAATTTTTTTATTATGCCCCCTTATATTTAGAAAACTATAAGTTTTTTGTCAAATTTAATGTGTGTTAACTCTGGCTATGTAAATATTTTAAGATCTTGAAAAAAAATAAATGCTTACAGTTTTGTTGCAGGAACCTTTTTGGCTCTTTAAAATGAAAATATTTCAGCTATAAATTGGAGGATGTGTCCTTACCTAACCATATTTTCGTAATTATTCCAATTGGCCCCTGTGAAGTATGGTGCAGTGGTTTGAGCTCAAGATTAAAAAGACTTGAGTCAGTTCTTGGCCAGACACAGTCTCTTGGCCAGACACAGTCTCTTAGCCACCTTGTCTTTGAAATTTCCCATCTATAAAATGAGAATGCTAATATCTATTTCACTGAGTTGCTCTGAGAAATGAAATAGAAAACATGCATGAAAAAGCTTGGTGAGCTAAAACACACACACACACACACACACACACACACACACACACAATAAATGTGAGTCATTAGTGGTGGCCAAGTTCAAATACTAGAACCAGAAAGGGGCTTGAATTACAATAAAAATTAGCAGGAAACACAAAGACACTTTGACATGCACATTGCTGACAACTCCATTCCTAACCTGGAAAACCTAAGTAACAACAAGGGGTAAATGACTGATGACAGACTACTAATGTGTTACCCCTAGCAGGTATGTTTGCATTTTTCACTGACTCAGAACTTGTGATTACAGGATTGATAGTCTACAAGTTAAATTTTAAATATCAACCAGTAAGTGACCAAAACTTATCAGTGGTTTTTATATCTGTTTCAAATTAAGAGTTTAAGTATAGGGGAAATATGTTTTATTTTTCCTTATCAACATTTACTCTTATATGCATCTTTGCAACATACTATGTTTGTGGTTAATACAAATAAAGCATTCCCTGACTTATGTGTAAAAAAATGGACTTTGAAATACCTAAAGATTGAACCATGGCTCTGAACAACTCTTAAAGTTCTTTTGTGTCTCCCAAACCAGGGAGCCCAACCTAGGACAGAGAAAGCCTTACTATATACCTTAAATAATGTAGAATTGCTGAAATTTCCACGCATCTTATAATAGATATGCACATTTAATGTGATAGCATTCTCTTCCCATACACTCCTATACCCTCAAAAATCTATTGTTAAAACAACACTACATCAAGAAAGGAGAAAATACAGCATTTTGTGGGAAATTAAACATTATGTTGCCTCAAAAAAAGAAAAGAGCAGTTGTAGGCATTTCCTTGGCTAATTGTGTAATTCTTTTAAAAACATTATTTTTACTTGATGAACAAATTACTGAATTCTTTGAAGATATACCTTGTCTTTTGTGAGAATGATAAACTACTTTGTGATATAAACATAATTAAAGGGACTGAAAAGCTGTGTGCTAAGTAACATGGAAAGGAAATTCTGAATTGCACACAATAGAATCATCAAGCTACCAGGTCTTTGTTTATTCCAGCATTTTTTGAGGAAAACCTAGCAGATGCCACTTCCAGAAGGGTAGAGATCACGATGTATTTCAAAATTAATTTTTTTTAAATAAATAAAATAAGTGTTCTCATTAGGAATGTATAACAGGAAACATGTTCAAGAATATGCATAGTGGCACTGTTTATAAGAATAGAAAGACTGGAAATAACCCAAATGCCCACTAACAGGACAATGCATACATGATATGTGGAATACCCACACAATGAGGTATGCAGCAGTAAAAAGGAATGAATTACACCTACACCACAACATGGATGGATCTCAGTATCTTCATGTTCAATGAAGAACTAAAGTATTGAAAAGGTGTACGTAATACAGTATCCTTCTGTAAAGTTCAAAAACAAGCAAAGCTGAATACTGTATTATTTCAGCCTACCATATATTTGTGATATTTTTTTTTAAGAGAAGAGAATGATCATCACAAGATTCAGGGTAGTGGAGAGGAGGCAGAGAAAAGGCAAGTAAAAGTCCGTAGGTAAATGTCAGTTGTTAATCATGTCTAGTGGGGGGGGGGGAGGGTTCATGGTGTTCATTGTATTATTAAACAAATAAATAATAAAATAAAGCAAAGGAAGACCATGTGAGAACCAATGGTGGCCATGTGTCATTATCCAATTCTATTCACCTGCAGTCCACATTAAAAAGAAATTAGAGTTTTCTAATTTATTAACATACATTCTCTTCTTTGTGTCACGTCCTCTCTTAAAGGGAAATTTTACACAAATGATATCAAAGGGGCTATGTGAGCATAATGCACAAAAACTTTACTTGAAATTTATTGTAATAGATAACAATGCTTTAAGATTTTGTGGCACAAAGTTATTGAGAGTATTACCTCCCTGAAGACAGATTCTGATTATGCAGACGACATGGTAGAAGATAAATCAGTGTCTGTAAATGTAGTTAACTGTCATTCTGTAAATTTCATATCATATTCCAGCAGTTATTCTTGCAGTTAATCAGACTAGAATTCCAGAAATGGATGCCTCTCCCATTCTTTGTTTATTATGAATATGTATAATCCAGGTTATTTTAAAAGTATTTAACACTTTCAACATTCCACAGAAATGGATGTAGAAGGAATACTGCTTCCTGGAGGCTGCCTGAGTTCAGAGTCCAGCTCTCCCTTTCTAAGCAGCAGCACCTCAGTGAGCCAGCATTTGTTTCTCCCTAACATGGGCATGATAATGGTACCTGCCTCACAGACTTGTGAGGATTAAATGAGTCAACATACATAGAAGTTGTCAGGCTCAATATTTGCATATCATAAGTACTCCATATTAGCTATTCAGAGAAAAACATTTTATAATTAAACTTTTATGTTATATTTTTGCAAAACCAAGATCTCAAAGTGACTGCATCGATACATGTAACTGAGGCCAGCCCTTTTTTAATGAACACATTTTCTAGAGGAGCACTGACCAAATACAGAAAATATATAATGTGAGCCACAAATGTAAACCACATGTGTAACATTACATTTTCTAGTAGCAACATTTTTTGAAAGTAAAAAGAAACAAGTGAAATTTAATATTTTACTTAACACAATATATCCAAAGTATTTCAACGTGCAATTTCTAGAAATTATTGAGAAATTTTACAACCCATTTTCATAATCGATCTTTGAAATCTAGTGTATTCTACACGTACAGCACATCTTAATTTGAGCAAAAGGCATCTCAGGTGCTCAAAAGCCACCTGTTGCTAGTGGCTGCCGTGTCAGACAGGCAGGTCTGAACCAGAGGGTGTGGGCAAAATAAATTTCTTCTTAACGAGCCTCAGCATTAGTGGCACTGACAGGTGCAGAGCCAGGTGAGAAGCACCATATTTGGCTGTTCATTGTGTTTCTCTGAGCCCCCATTGGTACCCTCATGACCACATGGCCCTTCCAGCCTGTGTTCAGTGAAGAGTGGCCACTGCTTGGGCCTGACGGTTATGCTTACCCATCGAGGGGCGCAGGCACACTAGTCTTTGCGCTCCCAGTGCTGACGAGAATCTCTTGTACTCTTAGAACCTTCTCTGCAATGCTCTTTTGTCTTCAGGTCACTGGGTAAGTTGTTCATCTGAATGGGCATGACCCCTAATCCAGCTGACTGCTTCTAAGTCTCCTAGGTCATTCACCTGACATCGGGACTGATTTCAATCACATGGCCTTTTTCCACATTTATAGGTAGTGTTACAGACAGTCATGTTCTCTGTGTATATGTCAGGTATAACTGCGAGACCTTACCTCACCAGACCGTCATAAAAACACCCCTACAATTATTGAACGCTGCGAAAAGCCTAGTGCTCTGCTTTTTAAACATATTCTTCTTGATTGATGCCTTTGCCCAAAAAGAGCCACATCATTATGTATTGCTCAAGCAGAGACAGATTGTGTAATTTTGTTCTTTTCGTTTTCTTTTATGCATGTACTTTTTAGGGCATTTAGTAATTCATTGAAAACGTACAAATTAGCATTTTGCTTCTGAGCCAAGAAATTGGCTCTGGTCTGTGTGTGTTTAAAAGGACTGTATTATGAATCTGAATACAATACATGAAAAAAAAAAAAAACTATTCATTTTCAGCCTCAGTGGAAATGAAAAAAAATAAAGCCAGTACCTGATTTCTGAGCCTTCAAGGAACTCACTGTGCATGTTCTGTTGAATTAGGAGGAAGCTGTGCAGGCCTGGGTGTCCAGTACATAAGAAAGTCAGAAAAGTGGGAGGAAATAAATGATTCACAGTGTACAAAGAATTCGAGTTTAGAAAAGGTGAATAAACAAGAGGCATTACTCATACTCAGTCACTACTATTTAAAACTGGGAACCAGAAGACAATTAGCACAATAGTGTTTTAAGGGAGAAAGTTCCAGGTATTGTAGCACTTTTAGTTTCTCCAAAGTCTGGAATTACTGTGATTCATATTTTTTGTCAGTCCCACGCTCAGTTTTCATCCCCTATCAGCAGCCATTTCTTCCCCTGCTTCAATCCAGTAAAATCTTCTAGACAGTTTTTTGCAAGACTTTGCCCCCTTGGAATTAGGAAATTAAGTCTAGAGAACTGTAAGGTGAAAGGGTACCTGAAAGTTGAGACAAAGCTTAGGTGGAGGAGTGTGAGTTCTGCCTATTCCCCATGCTGTCATCCCTTAGGGAGCCTCTGGAAATGTGAGGTGGGTATCTGCAGACAGATGGAAGTATGGGATACTTGGTAGTAAGCTTGTATGCCTCGAACCTCCCAACAAGTAGGACAAATGGAAAATATAAATCATAAAGCCTTACTCTGACATATTTCACTTGTGATCTCACTTGTATATGGAATCTAAAGAACAGAATGAACAGACAAACAAAACAGAAATATACTCATAGATACAAAGAACAAACTGATGGTTGCCAGATGGGAGGGGTGTTGGGGGAATAATTGGTGAGAAAAGTGAAGAGATTAGGAAGTACAAATGGTAGTCACAAAATAGTCATGAGGACAATGGAAGCAAGAGTTTATGTTGGGGTAAAAACAGTCTATTCAATAAATGGTGCTGGGAAACCTGGAAAGACACATGCAAAAGAATGAAGTTAGACCACCTCTTTACACCATATACAAGAATAAATTCAAAATGGATTAAAGACTTAAATGTAAGATCTAAAACCATACAACTCCTAGAAGAAAATATAGGAAGAAAGTTTACAGACATCACTCAGAGTAATACTTTTACTGATATATCCCCTCGGGCAAGGGATGTAAGAGAAAAAAATAAGCATATGGGATTACGTCAAGCTAAAAAGTTTTTTCACAGCTAAGGAAACCATCAATAAAACAAAAAGGGAGCCTACTGAATGGGAGAAGATATTTGTCAGTGATATAGCTGATAAGGGGTTAATATCGAAAATTTATAAAAAACTCATTCAACTCAACACCAAAAAAACAAACAATACAATTAAAAAATGGGCAGAGTACATGAGAGACATCTTTCTAAAGAGGACATACAGATGACAAACAGACATATGAAAAAATGCTCAACCTCACTAATCATTAGTGAAACACAAATAAAAACCACAATGAGATACCACCTCACTCCGGTCAGAATGGCTATCATCAATAAATCAACAAACAACAAGTGCTGGCGAGGATGTGGAGAAAAGGGAACCCTTGTGCACTGTTGGTGGGATTGCAGATTGGTGCAGCCACTATGGAAAATAGTATGGAGATATCTCAAAAAACTGAAAATGGAGCTACCTTATGACCTAGCACTTTCACTCCTAAACTCTAATTCGAAAAAATGTATGCACCCCTGTGTTTATTGCAGCACTATACACAGTAGCCAAGACATGGAAACAACCGAAATGCCCACCAGTAGATGACTGGGTTAAGAAACTGTGGTACATTTATACAGTGGCGTATTATGCAGCCATAAAGAACAAAATCTTACCATTTGCAACGATATAGATGGACCTAGAGAACATTATGCTAAGTAAAATAAGTCAGACAGAAAGACAAATACCATATGATCTCACTTATATGTGGAATCTAAAGAAAAGAATAAATGAATGAACTAATCAGAAACAGTCTCAGAGACATAGAGGAAAAACTGAGGGTTGGTAGATGGGGGATGGGGAGAAGGGAGAAGGTGAGGGGATTAGAAAGCATGATGGGTAACCACAAGATTGACATGGGGATACGAAAGTCAATTTGGGGAATATATTCATAATGTAAAGATTTTGTAAGGTATCCGATGGACACTTGTCTAATTAGGGAGACCACCTCAGGGATGATGTAGATGCCTAATCACTGCACTGTACACCTGAAGCTGAAGCTGAACAATAATGAATGTCAACTATATACATATATATAAACATATGTATATATATATATATATATATATATATATATATATATATTCACAAGACGTGGAGTACAGCATATGGAATAGAGACAGTGGAAATGTAACGGCTGTATGCAATGTCAGAGGGGTAGTAGATTGGAGGAGGGAGGTTATCACTTTGTGAGGGGTATAAATGATAAATGTCTAACTATTGAGGTGTTTTGTACATTTGAAACTAATAAAAAAAGAAAAGAATAGTCGTGGGGATGTGAAATACAGTATGGGAAATATCAATAATGTTGTAACGACTATGTAGGTGTCAGATGGGTACTGGACTTATCAGGGGGATCACTTCATAGATTATATAAATGCGTAACCACTGCACTATAGACCTGAAACTAATATAAAATAATATTGAATGTCAACTATAATTTTATATATACACACACATATATATGCTTACAGAATGTGAAGTACAGCATAGGGAACATAGTCAATGATATTGTAATAGTTATGTACAGTGTCAGATGGGTAGAAGACTTGTTGGAGTTATCACTTTGTGAGGGGTATTAGTGTCTAATCATTATATTGTTTTGTACACCCAAAACTAATAAAAAAAATCCTTGAAAAAAGATGTTTAAGCTCTAACAATTAGACAAACCAGGATGCTGAGCCACACTCAGAACTGCCAATGCTGGTGCCCAGGAAGACAGCACTTCTCCCCGCAGCCCGGGTCCGGCACCTGCCAGCACCCACCAGTACTGGCCATGACCCTCTTAGAACCATCATCCCAGAGAGCATCTCCTCCAGCCTTTCTAAGGATTTTCATTTTTTCTCTCTCTAGCATATAGTTAATTATCTTAGGTAAAAGAAGTCAGTGTCAGTGAATTTAAAAGCGAATTGCTTTCTTTGTTTTTTGTTTTGTTTTTTGTTTTGTTTTGTTTTGTTTTGTTTTGTTTTGTTTTGTTTGCAGTGTGTCTATCCTAAATTGGGTCCAGGTTGGTTTATGTGAGGCCAGAGGGATCATTCTGACCAGAGACCTGGTATAATTCTCCCCCTCCAGCAAAATAACAAAGATTGTCTTGGCTCTGAACGGGTTACAGCACCAGCTCCTCCAGCTCAGTTCTGTGTCAAGCTGTTATTGAAGGTCTTTAAAGATTTCCACCCACCTTCCTCCCACTCTCCTAGCAAGTGAAAGACATTTGAATTCCTCTCTCAAGGGAGAAAATTATTAAAGTGGGAAAAAAATGACTTTCCCCTGTTCTGAAAAGGAGAGAGAAGAAAAGTGGGTCTGCTCCTCCTTTATTATTCCTTACCTATGAAGGATATTATCAGCAACGCGGTAAAGAACTGATTGTCAGAAATCAAGAGAGAAGGAAGTTTATTCCATCTGCCTTTTGTGTGCTTATTTCATCTTATAATTCAGTGTCCTAAAATACAGTGCACATTCCAATATGAAGTACGTGGTCGCCCTGGAGAAGATACCCATGGTTAAAGATTAGGTCCTCACAGGAGTTTCACTCGAAGACCCCAAATAACTGAAATATAGAGAAGAACATGAAAGGGGAATGGAAATTCTTATTTATTTTTCCTATCCCTTTGAGTACCAGAACTTGCACTGAAAATAAATCTATTTTGGGGGTCAGATCTGAATGAGAAATAATGTTTGGAAATGATTCTTTTACATGTGACTAAAGAAATGTAGTGGGATGGATTTTCTCAAATTTCCATTTAAATATTTTTTGTATTTTTTTAACATGATTTCTTAATTTCTCTGTTAATTCAACTCACCTACGTACATCCCAAGCTAGTAAAACAACTCAACATATGCTTTCTTAGCCTCCAGCAGTGTTCAAGGGACTCAGAGGGGTATGGAAAACATTTTTTAAATAATCCCTGTTCTAGGGCTTCTGGTCTAATTAGGAAAGTAAGGCCAACACTCATGAAAAATTAAAAATCGAGAGGTTATAGATTTTAACCTCTCTTCCCATGAACAAATATAAAGGAAATTAAGAATATGCCAATGGCAAAAGTCTATTCTGTACAAATTTCAAGACAGTGCATTTTACATCTCATGAAGATGTATCTATATTAGCACTAAAATCTCTGCTAATAACACATCACTTTTTGGCAACAGCTCTTTTGCCTGGAAACAACAAAAACACAAATTCAGTAAGATGGGCTGAAGCTGTTCTCAATATTTACACATTATCTGATTTTGTCGTTAGTGACTTTTTGCAGCATTGACGTAACGTGTAGATATAGAACGTTTCAGACTTTGACATCATTTGGTAGCCATCATTTAACTAATAAACATTAAACTTGATTGGATGATTGCCTGTATTTGAGACCTACCTGCCCTGGTGAATTTTACTTCTTGAAGTTTTCATGTGTATTTAGGGATAGTATCTGCTTAATAGGATCAGGGCAATGTGAACTGATGGTTGGCTTGATAATAAAGAAAGGCACAAAGTAGATTTTAGCACCTGGTTTCATTGACATTGCCAATTTCCCACTTCCTTCTGCAAACTTGCCTTTGTTATTTTCTGCCATCCCCAATACATTAATCTTTGATCAAACTTGGAGTCATTCCAGTAATTGGGTCTTTGAGATCTCAAGCAGCCCTAAGAACTTCTCCTCAGCCTTGATCAATGTTTTAGTCTTGGATCAGGCTGCATTTCAGAATCATCTGAGGGAAAAAAAAAAAAAAGAATCATCTGAGGAGCTTCTAAAACAAGAGCCCTAAGCCTGCCTGCCCACAGAGATTTGATTCAGGAATTCTTGGGGAAGGTTTGAGGAACCTGTCTATTTTAAAAGCTCCCGGAAGGTTTCTGCTGCGCCCTCAGGTTTGGCAGTAATGACAGAACAAACACATGGTGTGGTTCTGAGTGCTTAGTCAAGCTAGGGTGCGGTCATAAACTTTCAGTGGACTTGCAGGAACTCTCTAGTTATAAGTGAGTGGTCACCAGTGCGAATTGCCTCACTTACACATGTAGTCCCTGCTTTCTCTGCAGTTATAGTTCACAGTCATAGTGATAATTGCACTTTTATATAGCGCTTTTTATGTTTGCAATTCAGAATAAATCTTGATTCATTAAAAGTCATCAACAGCATTTTTACTAAAAACAACGTGTATGGTAAATGTAAAGGATTGGTACTAAAGAGAACTCGACACCACAGATACTGCCGCTAGCCTGTCTCAGTTCAGGCACCCGTTCCACCTCGAGATGGTCTTCCAGCTCTGTGCAGCATGACCTGTGCCTTCGTCAGCCTTCCATTTTGCTCTCACTCCAGCCGGGCTTGCCAGGACAGAGGGGCGGTGTGAGCAGGGTTAGGTGTGACGCTCCCCATAGCAGCATAAGTACTGGGGTATTACTTTGGAATGCCAAGAAGTTAGCCAAGGCTAGCCCCAGTCAAAACTGAGGAACTCAAATGGCCAGTGTCCTTTTCTTTCACTGTTGTTTAAGCCTGGGTAAACAGTGAGTGAAAAAGAAGTTTAAAATGGTGTTAGAAGCTCTAGCACCAACGAGGTTCTCCAGAGTCAGAGACTTTGAGTGGTAGATTCCCTCTATGGCAGCATTGTTTGAAGATGGTTTGCTGACACACTTTCAGCATTTTCTCACAGCTTCTTAGCTCACCTGGAGGACTTCATGTACAGATCATGCAAAGTTGTGGCACCTGTGAAGCACATTGGGTGGGGAAGGGTATGTGTAGACAACCAGGTCCCCCACAGATCAAATAGTACCGTTATGTATCTTACGGCTTACAAACATAAAAATACCCTTTTTTAAGTGGATTTTTAAAATAAAGTACTCTGTGTTTGCCTTTTTATCCTAGTTACATTTTATCCCCACTTTTATCTTGGCATTTTCTACCGTAATCTGAAACAAACAAATTTACACAGAGTTTTGCATGTTATTTATACAAATAATGCTCATCTGACGTTGAGGAGGTATATGAAAAGTTTAGACCCACAAGATGTAAAAAAGGTTTGTTATAAAATGCTGGTGCACAAAGATGCAGCCTGTAACTCACTGATACAGCTGTGTTTCAAAGTAAAAGTACCAAAGTAAATATTTTGTTTGAAGCACATCACGAATCAGATTACTTGTAATATATAGGAGTACTTGAAGAAGGAAAGGCTCATTTGCAATATAGTCAAATAGTATCGAATCAATATGTTGTGCACTTGAAACTAATATAATGTATATCAATTATATCTAAATTAAATAAATACATAAATAAATAAGGAATGGTTCAGGTTATTGATATTGAAAATGAGAAGAAAATTCTAGGAACATTCCAGGGTTCATTTTTCTAGAGCTCTCCAATGGCCCAGAAAAGATACTCTTTTTAAAATAATGGAAAAAAAATAAAAATAATGACATGCCAGATGTATTCAATGTAAAAACTAAAGTGGGAGAATGGTTTTAATAGTTTAATATAATTCACTCGAGTCATTCCTCTGATGAGGAGCTGAACACAGGGTCTTGGTAGGTTGGAGTGAGGTGGGATTGCTCAGAGCCCTGGATTGTGCCATGTGTCTCCCTGGGATCTTACCACACCATTGCTATGACAGGAGAATTCTCCAGGGCACTTATTAGTGCATCTTGATCCCCAGCTTCCAACACTATGACATCACTGTGTCCTTGGGGGGCAGGTGTTGTTTATAATAGTGTGTCATTCACTCACACTTCATGTAGCTGCACCAAGAGTTTTGTTAACACTTACTACAGTGGGAATCAGGGTACATGTGGGGGATGGAATGCGTCTAACATGTTTGATTTTTATCTCTGAGACTTCTTTGCATTTAGCATAATGTAGAACTGTGTTTTGCAGCCTGTTGATTGTTCTATCAAAACTATTTCAATACTTGGTAAAAGAAATAAAACCGCTACTCAGAATTTACAGAGTAAGACATCCTAATTTGGGAAGGAGATGTTCTCTAATTAAGATGTCCCTTTAGTGGCTGTGAAGGAAAGCTCAGTGTTGGGGAGTTTGCATGAATTTGTAAGACGTTGCTAGGATCCTAATGAAGGTTTCCATGAAAGTGATGTTTAAATTTTAATGAGATCTACAGGCCACAGTTATTTTTAAATTTCTTGAACATTTGTTATCTTTGTTACCAGCCACAGAAGCTAGGTGTTTTTCTGTAGCCACAGCAGAACAGGCTCCCTTGTTATACCATAGAGCCACCCAGGCGGGAGGGGAGCTCAGAGAAGCCATAAGGGACTCTATTTGCCTTCTAAACAGAAGGTTGATTATCAAGAGATCATGCTTGTTTACTTGAAATAAATGAGCTGATTTCTCTCATGGGTGTTTTTCTTCGTAAAACATTTTACAACCTTTTAAAAAGAAAAAAAAATACTGTAACTCCACACTATCTAAAAAAGATATTAAGCTCATATTGTACACACACACACACACACACACAAACACACACAAATCAGCCTAGTAGTACATGTGATACATTTAGGTAAAACATTATAAGAAAATAACAGGTTAGCTGTTAGGTACAATCACCTAGACTTGTGAGCTGCAACAGCAGCATATATTTATCAAACTTGCTGCTCCGTGGGTTTAGCTTCACTCTCACAGGAGTGTGAGACAAAGGACTTTGGACTCAAGTAGCTTTCTGGTGACCATCTCTATAGTAATTCAGGTGTGCAAAGAGCTAAAGAGCTCCCCAAAACACTATCACCCTCACCCTCACCCTCATGGCTCTCTGATATCAATCTCTCCTACTTGTTAAGCCAATCTGGTCAAAATCTGACTATTATATCATGTCCATTTTTCATGTCCTCTTGATTCTTTGAGTGTAAGCCCTCCTTTGGAACTTTTCCAATATTCTGAAATTGTTCTAATCTCTCCCTTTCCCAAATTCATGCAGCTTTCACTTTCTGTAGCTTTCCCAGTTGGCACCATAGCTTTAGTCACCATGTTATATATTCAGTACTTACTGCCTTTTATCATTTTCTAATTACTTGGTGTATCTCAGCCATGGTCTCCTTACCAAAAAAGTGTTGACTTCTTGAGAACAGGAGTTGTGGCTCATACTTGTGGTTCATCTCCCCAGCAACTTGCCTTGTGCTGGGCACATAATCTGCAAAATTACAAACTCATTCAAGACAGAGACCACCTCTTTTTCACTCATTTCGGTCTCCTCAACCCCTAACATCATACCTAGCACAGGGCTGTAACTTGGTAAATATTTGTTGAATGATTGTTTCATTGTTGGCTCTTAGGGAATATTTGGGCATGGATAACAAGTTTTGAGGGAGAAGTAATCCTTGTTTTAAGTGTCGTTGACAAATTACCATCATTGGTGATTTTTCATATTCCATTTGGGGAAAGGAGATCACTACAAAATTCCTTGATAAAATTAGGTGTGGTTATATAGTATGGACTTGTTATAGCATTGAAATATGTCATTTTCCAACAAAAATTCATGTGAATTTGAGAAATAATCTTGATCAAACTAACTCTAAACTATACATATACCCTCATACCAAACAAAAATATTAATTCAAAACGGATCAGTGACCTAAATATAAGAACTAAAACTATAAAACCCTTAGAAGAAAACAGGAATAAATCTTCATGACCTTGGATTTTGGCAATGATTTCTTGGATATGACACCAAAAGCTCAAGCAACAAGAGGAAAAAAAAATAGGTAAATTGGACTTCATTGAAATTTTAAACTTCCGTGTATAAAGAACATTATCAAGAAAATGAAAGACAACCCACAGAATGGGAAAAAACATTTGCAAATCATATATCTGATAAAGGTCTAGTATCCAGAATATATAAAGAACTCTTAGAATTCAAGAACAAAGACATACAATTCAATTTAAAGATGAGTAAAGGACTTGAATAGACCACTCTCCAAAGAAGGTACACAAATGGCCAACAGGACATGAAAAGATGCTGAACATCATTAGCCATTAAGGAAATTCAGATCAAAATCACAATGAGATTCCACTTCACACCTACTAGGATGGCTATAATTGAAAAAAAACAACTGAAAATAACAAGTGTTGGTGAGGATATGGAGAAATTAGAACTCTCACATACTGCTAGTGGGAATGTAAAATGGTGCAGCCACTGTAGGAAACAGTTTGGTCGTTTCTCAAAAGGTTAAACATAAAACTACCATACGACTCAGCAATTCCAAAATAATTGAAAGCAGAGAATTTAACAGATATCTGTAAACTAATGATAGCAGCATTATTCACAATAGCCAAAAGGTGGAAACAACCCAAATGTCCATAAACAGATGAATAGTTAAACAAAATTTGGTATAGAATACAATAGAATATTACTCAATCACAAAAAGGAATAAAGTACTCCTGTGTACTACATGGATGAACCTTGAAGACATTATGCTGAGTGAAAGAAACCAGAAAAGTTTAGATGAGACCTTTGTTAAACAGATATTTCCTCGCAACTTAAGCATGATATTTAGGCCTCCGTCTGTATGTCTGGGCACCTGTCTGAGTTAAGACCTGGATACTAGCAGAACTCTGCTGCGACCAGCCAGGCCTATTCCTGTAGACTTCAGTAAGGAGGAGAATAAAGAGCCTTCTCTAAAGAGAAATGGTCTCCCCCATGGGTTAGGGGTAAAACAAAACAATTCCCATTTCATCAGCTCTGCGTGACTAGGGACGATAGCAGCTGGTTCCTGCAGGAATGGAGGGCGCTCAGCTATGAGGTTCTTCAAAGCTGGGGTCAGTTAACAGACACCAAAGCATTCTCCCAAAAGGAGAATGTTACTGCCTTAGAGGAAAATAACCATTTCCTTCTATCCCATTAATTAATTCTATACAGACATGCCACATATTTAGAGATGAGCATATAAGCAGAAAGCCAGTGAAAGGTGACGCTTGGGCACCAACAATGTGCTATTTAATGTGATGTGAGTGTACAAGCTTATTGTAGGATTAAACAATTTTTAATACAGAAAAGTTTCATCAAAGAAAGTAAAATCCTTCCATAGTCCCATCCCCTGGAGATAAATACTACAAACTTTTGGCAATATCCTTCCAGCATACCTATTTTTTATTAAATTGGGATCTTAGCATAGCTACTGATTTAAAACCTGCCTTTTAAACTTACTAGAAACATTTTGTCACTTAATAAATATGCCTCTACAACCTGAGTTTTAATGGTTAAATAGTATTCATCATATTGTATCCCATTACTCCTTTAACAAACCCCGTTATAGACATTTAATTTTTTGCTATTATGCATAATACTGCATAGACATGTGGCTTTTTAAAACTCTGACTTTTTTTCCCCTCTTAGAATAAATTTCTAATACAGTTGCTTAAAAAGACATTATCTTTAAGTCTTTTGATTTATATGTATAAAAATGTCTAATCATTATATTGTATATCTGAAACTAATATAATATTGTATATGAACTATACTTGAATGAATGAATACTAATTTTGAATAAAATTTTGATAGTTGCTAAATCCCTTCAGGGATCTAAAAGACATTCTCTCTTATTTAGCAATGTTTATATCATAAAATGGAATGTTAGGAATCAAATGTGGATTTTGAATCATAAGCTATAAGCACTTAAGTAGTTTAACGTATTTTAAATGAATATATCCTTTCTAATGACATCTTTAGAAGTTATTCCTCAAGCTAATGAGCCCCAATATCCTAAGCTTATGTCCGCAGGCACAGAGGCATTCAGTACCTCTGAGTCTGTGCTTGGGAAGAGCGATGACCTCTCTAGCCCCGGAGCACTGGAGTGCTTTGCTATGAGTGCTATGGTCCTCTTAGGACAACACCGTTTTTAAATGTCTTGTGTGACATCTTTTGATTTCTCAATCTTAAGCCTAAGTGTTCTGTTATTTCCACAATGAGAATGTTTCACTGGCTTTATATAGTAACACAATGAATAATAGGGTCCCCATCCAAATCCAGGCAAGTTGTAGCCTTCAGTTTATTATCAACTGACCCATCCATAGCCATTACTACTTTTGCACATGGTTGTTTTTTTAAGGCACTTATTTTAAAGTTTTAATAGTAATGTTGGAAATGACACAATTTACAAAGCATCCCACTGTTTCCTTGTTGTGTGAGCCTCTGTCTCTCTCTGTGTCCCTGGCCTTTCTCTTTGCCTCTCTTCTACTCTCCTGTCTCCCCTTCCTCTTTACTTGACACTGTCTTTCTCTCCTCCATATGTGTCTCTGTTTCACTCTCTGTCTTCTTCCTCTTTCTTTTTTCATATGTGTCTACTCTTTTTCTTAAGATTTTTATTTAAAAATATAGCTACCATACATTATATCAGTTTCAGGTATATACCGTAGTTGTTTAACATTTAGATGCCTAAAGAAGCGATCACCATAAGTCCAGCAGCCATCTGACACCATACTATGATATCACAATATTATTGACTATATTCCCCATGCTGTACATTACATGCTCATGACTTACTTGTTTTATACTTGGAAATTAGAATCTCTTATCCCCCTTCACCTTTCCTCCCTCTTTAAATTTTTAAATTACACTTGACATTCAATATTGTTTTGTATTATTAATTTCAGGTGTACAACATAGTGGTTAGACATTTGTGTAATTTAAGAAGTGACTAGTACTCACCTGGCAATATGCATAGTTATTACCATATCATTGACTATATTCCCTATGCCTTATTTTACATCCCCATGACTATTTTGTAACTACCAATTTGTACTTCTTAATCCCTTCACGTTTTTCACCTGGTCCCCTAACCCATCCATCCATCACCCGAATAAATCTAGTACCCATCTGACACCATACACAGTTATTACAATATTATTGACTATATTTCTTATGCTATACCCTACATCCCTATGACTACTTTGTGATAACTAGTTTGTACTTCTTAATACCTTTCCATTTTTCACCTACCCTTTAAAACCCCCTCCCATCTTGGCAACCATCAAAATGTTCTCTGTATCTATGAGTGTGTTTCTGTTTTGTTTGTTTATTTTATTCTTTAGATTCAACACATAAGTGAAATCACATTGCATCTGTCTAACAATCTACTCAGCACAATACCCTCCAGATCCATCCATGCCTCCTCAGATGGCAAGAACCGATTCCCTTCCACGGCCAAGCAATATTCCATTGTATATATTTACCACCTCCTCTTTATCCATTCATCCATCAGTGGATACCCAGGCTGCCTCCACACCTTGGCTATTGTAAATAATGTTGCAATGAACATATGGCTACACATGTCCCCTCAAAGTAGCATTTTGGGTTTCTGCAGATAAATAGCCAGAAATGGGATTACTGGGTCCTTCTTTGTCTCTTGTTATACCTTTGTTTTAGTCAACTTTTTTTTCATAAAATAACTTTTGCCATCCCTTTACTTTCAGTCTGTGTGTATCCTCCAATGTGAATGAACTGAGTCTCGTTTAGACAGCATATGTACGGGTTTTATTTTCTTATCCATTCATCCATCCTATGTTTTTTTTGTTTGTTTGTTTGTTTGTTTTTAATTTTATTGGGGAATGTTGGGGAACAGTGTGTTTTTCCAGGGCCCATCAGCTCCAAGTCAAGTCATTGTCCTTCAATCTAGTTGTGGAGGGTGCAGCTCAGCTCCAAGTACAGTTGCAGTTTTCAATCTTCAGTTACAGGGGACGCAGCCCACCATCACATGCAGGAATTGAACTGGCAACCTTGTTGTTAAGAGCTCGCACTCTAACCAACTAAGCCATCCAGCCACCCTTCCAGCAGTTCAGCTGCAGCTTGTTATCTTCAGTCTAGTTGTAGAGGGCTGCAGCTCACTGGCCCATGTGGGAATCAAACTGGCAACACTGTTTTTCAGAGCTTGCACTCTAACCAACTGAGCCATCTGGCCCCGCCCCACCCTATGTTTTTGATTGAAGCATTTAATCTATTTACACTGAAAATTATTGTTGATAGACATGTAGTTATTGCCATTTTATTATTCACACTCATATGTTTGATTTTTTTTTTCATCTTAAAGAAGTCCCTCTAAGTTTCCTTGTAATACTGGTTTGGTGGTAATGAACTCCTCTAGCTTTTTCTTGTCTGGGAAGCTCTTTATCTGCCCTTCGATTTTAAATGATAGCCTTGCTGGGTAGAGTAGTCTTGGTTGTACATCTGTACTTTTTTCATCACTTTGAGTATATCCTGCCAATCCCTTCTGGCCTGCAGAGTTCCTGTTGCGAAAGCAGCTGACAATCTTATGGGGGCTCCCTTATAAGTTACTAGCTGCCTTTCTCCTGCTGCTTTTAGGATTCTCTCTTTGTCTTTAACCTTTGCCATTTTAATTATAATGTGTCTTGGTGTGGGCCTGTTTGGGTTTATCTTGTTTAGTACTCTCTGCACTTCCTGGGCTTGTATGTCTATTTACTTCACCAGGTTAAGGAAGTTTTCAGTCAATATTTCTTCAAATAGATTCTCAATCCCTTGCTTTCTCTCGTCTCCTTCTGATGTGAATGTTGTTATGTTTGAAGTTGTCCCAGAGGTCTCTTAAACTATCCTCATGGGTTTTTTTGTTTGTTTTTTGTTTTTTATTTTTAGTTTTTTTCCCTTTGCTTTTCGAGTGGGAGTTTTATGCTACCTGGTCCCCCAAATCATTGATTTGATCCTCTGCTTCATCTAGTCTGTTGTTGATCCTTCTAGTGCATTTCAGTTATTGTAGTCTTCACTTCTGACTCGTCTTTTTTCATGGTTTCTGTCTTATTTTTATGCTTGCTATCTCTTCATTGAAGTTCTCACTAAGTTCCTTGAGCATCCTTGTAACCACTGTTTTGAACTCTGCATCTGGTAGGTTGCTTGCCTCCATTTTGTTTAGTTCTTTTTCTGAAGTTTTGTTCTGTTCTTTTATTTGGGACACATTTCTTTGTCTCCCCATTTTGGCTGCCTCCCTGTGTTTGTTTCTTTGTATTGAGTATATCTGCTACATTTCCTGGTCTTGCCAGGTGGCCTTATATAGTAGGTGCCTTGTGGGGTCCAGTGCCAGTCTCCCTGGTCACCTGCACTGGGTGCTCCAGGAGTGTCCTTTGTGTGGGTTGTGTGTGCCCACCTGTTATATTTGAGCCTTGATTGCTATGTTAGTGGGTGGGGTTGACCCTCAAACTGACTGGCTTTGGGGTTTGGCCATGTCCACAGCTTATGGGCTGCTGTGCAGGGGGCTTACCACATGGAGTGGGATTCCCCCCAGTGCGCTCTAATGCCTGTTGAGACCACTCTTTGGGTGTGCCACTTGTGGGGCTAACTGGGTGGTGTTCTGCTGTGATATGAAGCCAACCTCCAAGTATTTTGGTTCTGGAGCCTCTTGGGAGGTGCTCCGGTGAAGGCTCAGGTCAGCTACTGCCTGTGACAGAGTCAGGGACTACCTGGTACAAACTACAAAGTGATCCATGGTTAGTTGCTGCCTGTGCTGGACCTAGACGCACATGGGAGAGGCCACGCTGTGAATGTAGGACGGCTGCCTCTAGTAACGTCTGCCACCAGTACCAGGTCTGGGGTAGCTCTGAAAAAAACCAGGACCCACTGATGCCTGCTCTTGGTTGCCTGCTCCCATAAGGTTCAGCCACTGGTGAAGCCTTGTGCGGTAGGCAGTTGGGTATGGTGGGGGCTTACTGAGTCAGCAGGGTTGAGCAAGCTGAGCTCACCAGACCAATTCAGATTCAGATTTGGCCATGTGTCAGGGAGGGCTCAACACAGGAAAGATGGCCCCCATCTGCCAGCTGCATGGGAGAAGGATCCCACACAGGGCAACTATCTTCTAGCCCTCGCCCAAAGACACACACCACAATTTGCCCCCTTTATGTCTCCAGTGCTTCCCGAGTCACTGAGAGTCTAGGGTGCGTGCCTGTGAGTGAGTCTGTGGGTGCTTTAAGAGGACATCTGGATTTGTCACAGCCTTCTATCCCACCCAGACCATCAGAATCTCCACTGTTTTTCACAGCTAGATGTTTTGGGGGCTCCTCTTCCTGGGGAGCCTGGTGTGGGGTTGGGGTCCCTTGCTCCACTGTGTGGAACCTCTGTGGCTGTGATATTCTTCACAATTTTCATTCACCACACAGAGGTTTGGGGCCAGCCAGGTTCGTGTCTCTACCCTTTCTACCAGTCTTGATGTGGCTTCTTTTTTATATCCTTAGTTATAAAACTTCTGTTTAACTAGACTTCAGATGGTTGTCCAGGTTGATTATTCTATAATTCAGTTGTAATTTCGATGTGTTCACAGGATGAGGCATGCACAGCGTTTATCTACTCCGCCACCTTGGATCATTCTCCCTATCTCTCTACTCTTCACAGGCCATGAAACTAAAGTGTCATTATTATTATTATTATCATTATTATTATTATTATTAGCTTTATTTTTCAATTGAATCTAATATCCTATGTTCTGATTTTCCCCTGTGGATCAATAGCTTTGACAACAAGGACAACAATTACATATATATATTTTTTGAAACCCTCTATATATACATGTATATATAGAGGGTACCAAAAAAAATGTATATGCATTTTAAGAAAGGAAAAAACTATTAAAATTGTAATACTTAATATATACCAATTACAAAATATGAATACAAGTTATGTGTATACATTTTTTGGCACCCCCAGTATATATCTTTTTCTCCATATGTTTATTTCAAACAAATATAAACATGATAGATAGATGATAGATAGGTAGATAGAGGATGGATGAATAGATAGATAGATAGATAGATAGATAGATAGATAGATAGATAGATAGATAAAATGACAAACAACAGGTATCCAACCAACCCCTGCAGTGAAGCTGATAGTATTTAAGGATCATGTGGGGTAATGTGACCAACTACATGGAAGTGTAATTGAGGGAATAACAGAACAGGTGTGTTGCTTTCCTTGTGTTACTTGTCATAATTAGGAATTTTACAAACACAAAATAAAGGGCTCTTGATAGATACTCTGGAGAGGTGTATAAGTGGAAGGAAGCAATTTGCTGTCATTTAGAAAATTTGCTGAGAGAAGAAGAGGCATAAATCCTGGCAGAACCCAACAGAAGCAAAGAGGTCACTGCCTTGGTAGAATGTCCCTCAGGCCCCAGGCCCAGGTAGAACTTGTTCTTTGCCAAATTACATGGCCATGGGTTAAAATCATCAGGACACACAGGGATCTTCACTGACACCAATAGTGACACAGTCACAAGTTAGACCAGAAAAGGGCCAAGCAGACTAGACTTGCCAGGAATGGGAAGGCTAGGCCAGGGGAGGCCAGGCGAGGCTCTTATGTGGGAGGTATTTGTCTCAGCTCTTATCTTTCAGAAAAGGAAGCTCTTTTACATGTGCTAGTCAATACATTATCAATAACATGAATCATTTATGACTTTCTGAGGATTATGTTCTTGGACTCCAGAAAGGTCAATTTTTTTTTTCAATTGGGGAAGGGGAACAGGACTTTATTGGGGAATAGTGTGTACTTCCAGGACTTTTTTTTTTTCCCAAGTCAAGTTGTTGTCGTTTCAATCTTAGTTGTGGAGGGTGCTGTTCAGCTTCAAGTTGTTGTCCTTTCAGTCTTAGTTGCAGGGGGCACAGCGCACCATCCCTTGGGGGAGTCGAACCGGCAACCTGGTGGTTGAGAGGACAAATTCCAATCAACTGAGCCATCCGGGAGCTCAGCGGCAGCTCAGCTCAAGGTGCCGTGTTCAATTTCAGTTGCAGGGGGCGCAGCCCACCATTCCTTGGGGAAGTCGAACCGGCAACCTTGTGGTTGAGAGGACGCATTCCAACCAACTGAGCCATCCGGGAGCTCAGCAGCAGCTCAGCCCAAGGTGCCATGTTCAATCTTAGTTGCAGGGGGCGCTGCCCACCATCCCTTGCAGGACTCGAGGAATCGAACTGGCAACCTTGTGGTTGAGAGCCCACTGGCCCATGCGGGATTTGAACCGGCTGCCTTCGGAGTTAAGGGCACGGAGCTCCAACCGCCTGAGCCACCAGGCCGGCCCTGGAAAGGTCAATTTTAAAAATATTCATGGAGCAGAACCAGGACGAACATGCCTTTAAACATCCAATTATAAAAACTGCTTGTAGTCACAAACCAGTGTCCCATCAATTCAAAGTTGCTAACATAATGTATATGAATTTTGAATTATCTTAATAAGCATAAACTTTTGTTATGGAGGTGAACTTGGACAATAAAGTAGGTAGAAGGCAGAGAGAGAAGAGGATTCCTGGGAAAGTTTATTCATCCACTCGCTCATGAAACAAATATTTATTGAGCTCTTAGTATGTGTCAAGGACTATACTAAGTGCTTGATATACATCAGGGAACAAAACATGAAGATCCCTGCCCTCGTGGGGCTTATGGTATAGCAGGAAATACCGAGAATACATAGAACATAATGAATAAATTAATTACAGAGTATTTTAGGAAGTGCTAGGCCCTGTAGAGACAACAATTAGGCCAAGCTGAGGGGCTTGGGATGGAGGAGGAGGGGACTGCAGTTTTAACGAGGCTGGTCAGAGAGGGTGTCACTGAGAAGGGGGATTTAAGGCGATCTCTGAAGGAGGTAAGGCAGTGAGCAAAGCAGGATCAGGGACAGACAGTCCAGCAGCCAGAACTGCAATGCTAAGGTGCTGCCAGGGATGGGAGCACCCTGGGGGTTCAGGGAGCAGCGGGAGGCCAGTGTGGCTGGAGCAGTGAGCAGGAGGAGAATGACTACATGATACTAGAGAGGTCATAGAGAGGGGGGCAAAAAAGAAATAAGGTCTTCTAGTCAATGTAGGGACTCTGAGTGAATAGGGTCCTGTAGGAGGTGTTGAGCACAGAAGTGACTTGAGCTGACCTGCACTATACAAGCACCATCCTGGCCACAGTTTCAGAAGCACTGTAGGGTAGAAGCAGGGGACACGAGTTAGGAGACTGTTGCAGTAATGTGATAAGAGATATTGGTGGTTAGAAACATGCAGGTAGTAAGATAGTCAACTCTGGATACAGTTTGAAAGTGGAGTCATACTGATGGATTAGATGTGTCCTGTGAGAGAAAGAGAAGCGTTAAGATGACTTCATGGCATGATCTGAGCAACTGGGAAAACAAAGTTGCCATCCGTTGAGATGCAAAAGCTGTAGGTAGGCCAGGTTTGAGGGGATGAGGAGCTTACCTCTGGCCATGCTGAGTTTAAGATGTCTATTAGACATTCAGAGGACATGCTAGAACTGCCCTTCTCCACCATCTTTAAGTAACAAGTTCTTAAACTTGTTACTCCGTGGTCGGAGAAGGTCGGAGAAGGAGGAGATATTGCTCAGATCAGTGATCCCAGGCAGGTCCATAGAACGATCATAGCAATAATCAGTGCATATATGGCGTTCATGTTTTCAAAGCTCTTTCAGACATGAATTTGGTTACCTGTTTCACTTAAACTTTAAGAATAGTTTTCTTGTGGTAGGAAGAAAGTTGGATTTTGGCTAAAGATTATAAGAAAAATATTTGTTCTTTCTGTAATATGTCAGATACCTTAATTTATCTATCAAGAAGGTGATACATCACTTGCCAAGAAAATGTCATTTTTTGATATTCAGAGTCAAGTTAGCAAAAACTGATAAAATAAAGATCATACTATGGATTTCCCCCTAAAATCCTGTTGCTGCCCACTGATTGTATTGTTTGGCACTAAAAGATTAATTGAGAGAGTAACAACTGAAACCATTCTATTTATGGAGTTTCTTATGCCATGAATAGCACCTGGAGATTGCTTTAAGTTCTTATTTAACTTGTTCAAAGAACGTTGTCTATCCACCTCTTTGTTACTCATGGATTCCAATTTTACCTTGGTTAGATGGTTGAGTTCCATCCTCGCTACTGCCCCTGACCCCACATGTGCTCCCTGATTTTCATTTCACTATACATTTTTGTTTCTTCTCCTAACGCTCCTCTTCTTCCTCCAACCGTCTAATCTCAAAAGCTAGTTGTGCATTGTGGTCCCATCTTTGTCATTCTTCTCTGCTTTTCTCACTACCTCTCTCCCTCGGCAAGTTCATTCTGTATTATGACTTTAATCAGCAGCCTCCGATAGATTCTTCCCAAAGTTCATCCAGTCTGCAGCTTCATCCCTGAACTGAATTCCAGTCCTCTGTCTGTAACTCTTTCCCAGACATCTCTCTGATCATTCCACTAGTCACCCAACTTACCTAAATTAAATGTGTCATCTCCTCCGAAACACATCTCATCACAGTGTCCTTTAGACCGGTCTCGCTGCATCAGTGGCATATGGCTCTAACCTACATCCCTGTGGTTCCAGGGTTCACGTTCCTAAAGCAGAGCTCTGGGATGCTCTTGGTCACAACCCCCAATGACTTCCCATCTGTTCACAGATTCCAAAACTAGCCACTGAATGTTCATCTTCCAGGCATAATTCTAGGTATTATGAATATAGCAGCACAAAGGAGACAAAGTTCCTCATTGAGCTTACATTTTATAGAACAAACGAGATTACAACCACTAGATAAGTAAGGATACAGCATAGTAATGGCTGGGGGGAGGGAGTGAAGAAGAGTAAAGGGAATAGGGACCCCAGGGTGGCAGTTGGAGTTATTATTTTACATAGGGTTATTAAGGACAATAAAGCGTTTATGCAGAGACCTGAAGGGGTGTCCAGCCAGAGGCAAGGGCATGAGCAGTGCCCCAAGGTGGCATGTTCAAGAAACACCCAAGCCAGTGTGTCTGTAGAAGGGTGAGCCAAGCAAAGACAACGAGAGATAGGTGGGGAGTGAAGCGGCCAGGGGGCAGATAATGTGGGGACTTTGGATTTTACTGAGATGGGAAGCACTGGATTGTTGTTTTTGTTTTCTTAATAAACTCTTCTTTATTATGGTCAGATATGCATAACATAAAACTTATCATCTTAACCATGTTTAAGTTCACATTCTGTGGCTTTAACATTCACATTGTTGTGCAACCACCATCACCATCCATTTCCAGAACTTTTTTATCTTCCCAAACTAAAACTTTGTGGTCATTAAACACTACGTCCCCATTCCCCCTCACCCAACCCCTGGCAACCACCATTCTACTTTCTATCTCTATGAATTTGACTATCCTAGGCCCCTTGTATAAGTGGAGTCATGCAGTACTTTTCCTTCTGGGCTGACTTATTTAACTTAGCATAATGGCTTCAAGGTTCATCCACACTACAATATGTGTCAGAATGTCTTTCTTTTTTAGGGCCAAATAATATTCCCTTTATGAATGAATATCCTACATTTTGTTTATCCATTTAGCTTTTGATGGGCACTTGGGTTGTTAGCACTGGATTGTTTTGAGTCCAATCGTAATGTGATCTGACTTACATTTCCAAAGAATCACTGACTCCTGGTTGAATAGACTGTGGTAAGAAAGGGTAGAAGTAGCTAGGAGTCTGTGGCAGTAACTGCCAGTCCTAAATGATGACTTTAATCAGGAATGTAGCAGTGGAGGTGTAAGACATGATCAGAATCTGGGTGTATTCGGAAAGTACAGCCAAGAGGATTTCCTTAAGGGATCACATGGTGAGTGTGAGAGAAAGGAGGAATCAAAGGTGACTCCAAGGTTTTGAGCCTGAGCAACTGAATGCTTCTGATATTGCCATCGACTAAGGAAGACTTCGAGTAGAGCAAGTTTTAGGGGGAAAATTAGGAGTTCATTTTGGACTTCCTGAATTGCAGTTGCCTGTTAGAATTTAAGTGGTGATGTCAGGCAGACAATTAGATATGTGAGTACAGAATTCAGAAGAGAAGTCCAAGCTGGAGATTTCCATTTGAGAGTCACTAGTACAGTCAGTCGGCCCTCTGTATCCACAGGTTCTGCATCTGCAGATTCAACCAACCAGGGATCAAAAATATTTGGAAAAAAAAAAAAAGTTATGTTGTTGTAGACATGTACTGTGTAGTTTGGCCTACGATGGTTGTTCGCATTCATATTGAACATGTACAGACTTGTTTTTCTTGTCATTATTCCCTAAACAATATAGTATAACTATTTATTTAGCATTTACCTTGTATTAGGTATTATAAGTAACCTAGGGATGGTTTAAAGTATATAGGAGGGTGTGCTTAGGTTATGTGCAAATACTATGCTATTTTATATAAGGGGCTTGAGCATATGCGTATTACTGAGGGACGACTGTTTATTCACACATAGTTAAGCCCCAAAATGGAGGTCACCAAAGAAGTGAGTTTAAAGGAGAGGATTCAGGACAAAGCCATGGGACTGCCCAGTATTAGGAGGCTGGGAAAAGAGAAGGATCCAGCAAAAAACACTAAGCAGGAGTGACTGTGGGTTGAGCAGGAAAACCAGGAGAATGATGTCTTCAAAGTCAAAGTACAGTGTGTCAAGGAGGAGGGGATAGTCTGCTGTGTTAGATGTTAATGATAGAGCAGGTAAGAGGGCAACTGAGAACTGACCGTGGAACTCAACAGCCTGAAGGTTATTACCTTAATCATTACCTGCAGAAGAAATTCCATACTTCTTTGGCCTCCTTTTTTTTGGTAACTGCCCCCTCACAAATCTTACCCATTCCAGGCCCTCCATATTTGCTGACTGAATCAATGAATGCCACACCTTACTTTGATTGAGTCCACTGTGGAAGGAATCACGACTTCCACTGCCCTAGGCACCTCTTCTTGCAAACACTCACTTGGCCAGTGTAAGCTCCAAAAGAAAAGAACTAGCTCTGCCTTTTCCACCCATATCTCCTGTTTCAGCACAGGGTGGCCCAAAGTGAGCTCAGAGATGGCTGTCGCTTGAGCAGAAAAGGAAATGAGTGGGGTGGGGAGGAGGCATTGAGCTGTCAGATCATCTTTGAGGCATTCTTATTTGTTTGGAATTGTCAGAAATTTCAAGAATGTCAGGTCTGTGTTCAAATTTAAATCTGAAATACATTCAAAAGCTAAATAAGATTAACCATCTTGTAATATCTGCCACACTATCTGCCTCCATTAGGATAAATAACTAAGCATTTAATAAAGTTATTAAATGTTGAAATGACTTAAGCATGTTGAATCAGAAATTCCAACAAATAACTCTTATAAAATAGTTCCAGATGTTTCTTTGGGAATAAAAGGAGTCCCATTTCTAGCTATATACCCAGGAGAATTAAAAACATATGTCCACAAAAAAAACTCATACATGAATGTTCATAGCTTAATTCATAAGAGCCAAAAAGTACAAATAACCCAAAGGCCATCAAATGATAGATGGATAAACAAAATGTGATACATCACACAATGGAATATTATTTGGCAATAAAAAGGAATGGAGTGTTGACACATGCCACAACATGAAATGAACCTTGAAAACATTATGCTGAGTGAAAGAAGCCAGACACAAAGGCCAGATATTATATGATTCCATTTATACGAACTGTCCAGAATAGACAAATCCATGGAGACAGAAAGCAGACTGGTGATGGTACCCTGGGCTGAGAGAGGAGAGAATAAAGAGTGACTGCTAATGGTATGGGGTTTCCTCTGAGGACGATTGTGGTGATGGGAGCACAACTCTACAAACAGTCTAAAAATCACTGAATTGTACACTATAAATAGGTGTTTTGTATGCTATGTGAGTTATACACAAAATAGATAGAAAGGAAAAATATAAAATTTAATCAGAGAGTCTCAGAACTGGAAGTAATCTTAAAGATTATCTCATATAAACACATGAGTATTGAACTGCAAGGTGTTTGGGGTTTTTTGGTCAATTTTCTTTTTCTTTTATGTTGCCTGTTGCCTGTTGCCAGATTCGCTACTCCTGCAGAATTGCAAAGGAGCTCAGCTGTTGCCTTTGAAATCTTTTATTTGATATCTACGTGGAAATTTGAATCACATAACACGTCCAATGTAGTGTGAGGTGTTAGGTTTCCTCATGTTACCCGAGAGGGAGCCCTTCTCAGCAGGGTGTCCGGGCTTGGCTCTGACACTGGGGGTCAATCCCAGCGGAGTCTGGGCTAGCTTCCCACACCAGGTGTCAAACCCAGGCCTCTGGGAGTAAAACTGGGAATCTTAGCTGCTATATTGCCAAGGGTAGGGCCCTCCTTGGCACGGTGTCCGGGTTCTTGGTGTCTCGAGCAAAGAATTGAATGAGACACAGAGGTAAAGTGGTGAAAGAGAAGCTTACTAGAAGAGATAGTACACTCCAAAGAATTAGGAGTGGGCCAAGGCACAAAGAAAAGTGACTCAAGGCCATTATTAGAAGAAAAAGTACCGTATTTCCCCGAAAATAAGACCTAACCAGAAAACAGCCCTAGCATGATTTTTCAGGATGCTCATAATATAAGCCCTACCCCCAAAATAAGGCCCAGTTAAGATCATCAGCCAGATGGACACATTTAATACCTCCGTTGCAACACACGACAGACATATTGAATTATAAAATAATAATATTAATATATAATAAATATAGATATATAATATTATTGACATTAATACTTAAAATAAATGATAATATAAATTATAATTAAGTATTTGTAAATACCCAAGCGGGGGCCTTTGGACAAGAGGTAAACGCCTATGTAAACAAATGAACTAGAGACTTATTGACGAATGACCAACCGGAGTACAGACACAAGTCATGAATAACGTGCGCACTTGATAACGAACTGACGTGGTTGTGTCTAATATGAATCTTCATAATTCAATACATTGTGTGTTGTAACAGACGTACTTAATGCACTCTTGAAATAAAGAAACGTTTTCTGAATTTTGGTGCCTGCAATTTTTCGTTGCTTTTGTGTGAACCATCATTCTTAACTGTTATCATTTTTGT
This sequence comes from Rhinolophus sinicus, assembly GCF_036562045.2. Classification (NCBI taxonomy): domain Eukaryota; kingdom Metazoa; phylum Chordata; class Mammalia; order Chiroptera; family Rhinolophidae; genus Rhinolophus; species Rhinolophus sinicus. The sequence goes on from NC_133758.1 coordinate 53,453,919, forward strand.
TGCCACTCCTGTCTCGTAAGTCTTCAATTAACTCTTGATTTAATGGTAGATTTAAAGGGAATAATATTTTGACCCCCAGACAAGATGAGTGCAAAAGGAAAGAGCTATTCCATCTAGTACAAGAAAGGAATCGTGGAGGACTCCTGGGGCAAGAATCTTACGACTTTCTGCAAAGAGAAGAAGTTGGATCTCCGAATGGTCCAAAAATGGTGAGCACAGTACAATAACCTCAGTCAACAGATGGACGAAGAAAGCGCAAGTGTGGATCAGGTCGGCAACCATTATTTCCTGAGCTGGAAGACATCATCTGTGAATGGATTGCTGACAGGAGAGCACAGGCTTTGTACACAGGGCTGATATTCAAGCATTTGCTCTTGCAATGGCACCACAGTTAGAAATATCCCTAGAAGAATTCAAAGCATCACAATACTGGCTGGATGGCTTCCTTCAGCGGTATAAACTGTCTCTAAGATCGACAACACTGTTCAAGCTGGAAGATACTGCAGTTATTAAAGTGCACTTGCATTCAAGTCCTTTGTTGATGGCATTGACTTTTCTAAATACCAGTTCTCCAACATGATTGCTATGGATGAAACTGCAGTGTTTATGGGCCAGGGATCTCAAACAACAATTGATCAGAGGGGTGCCTCGTTAATCTACATTCCCTCCACGGGTTACGAAAGTGCACGGGTTACCTGTATTTTGGCAATTCGTCTGGGTGGAAAGAACACCCCATCTCTAATCATCACTAAGGACAGGAAAGATAAGGTTGAATGTGTTTCAGGCATTTATGTTCTTGAATCCAAAAAAGCCTGGTGCACACAAGCAGTTATAAGGAAGTGGGTCTATTTAATGCTGCCACTTGTTTTGCGAGGTGGCCAAAGAGGTCTGCTAGTCTGAGATTCAGCCAGCACTCACTGTGCCAAACACATGAAGAACTTCCTTGCACAGAGAATAGATCAAATAATGATTCCCGCAGGAATGACTGCCTATCTCCAAACTCTTGATACTGCAATAAACAAGCCATTCAAGGACCATTGCACATGGAAATCAATGACTACATTGAAAATAGAATGGAGAGAAATAAGTGTGGAAACTTTGTGAAGCCTAGCCTGCAAGAGGTCGTAACTTGGGTGAAGAATTTATGGGGTAAAATCACTGACAGCTGTGTTCCCAATGCACTACGGACAGGCTACATGGACAAGAAGTGCTCCTTTAAGGAGAGCTCTATTACTGGACGTGAGAGATTGGGGCCAATGTTTCTACAGGAAATGGAGTTGCAAGAAATTCAAGCCAGAATTCAGGGTTTGAAGAGTTATGACGATGTTCCAGAAGAAGATGACATGACTGCACTTGAATAAATGTAGATTTTTGTCCATGAATAAATGAATAAATGTAGATTGTTGTACATGAAAAAATAAGCCAGCTCCTGAAAATAAGTCCTAATGCATCTTTTGGAGCAAAAATTAATATATAAGACCTGGTCTTATTTTGGGGGAAATACAGTACACTCCAGGGGCCATATGTTAGCTCAGTTGGTTAGAGCACAATGCTCGTAACACCAGGGTTGCCAGTTCGATCCCCGCATGGCCAGTTTGAGCTGCACCCTCCACAACTAAATTGAAATAACTACTTGACTTGGAGCTGATGGGTCCTGGAAAAACACACTTAAAATAAATAATAGTTTTTAAAAAATGTGTACATTAAAAAAAAAAGTACACTCCAAAGGGTTTGGAGCAGCCCTGGAGCCTGGGGGTTTTATCTTTTTTCTCTAGGATGGGCTGTTCCTCTCCAGTCACTGGACCACTTGATTGACATCTGTAATTGATAAGGAGCCATTACCTCATCCTCTCGGAGTGTGCATGTCCCTTCCCAGAGTTCAGTCTGCTATGATATTAATGAACTTCTGGGCATATGTATGATATTATAATGATGGTATAATGAGGCTAGGGTGAGATGGATGTTATTGTAGCCTTCTGCCATGCAGGTGTGAGTGACCAGTCCAATTTAGTTAGGTCTTCACAGTGGTTAAAGGTTAGGGTAGATAAGGGAAGTATTCATGCGGGAGGTCTCCAGGTGGTGCTCCCTGTAGATTGTGTTGGACATGCAGGAATGCTGAGACCCAATTACTTGTTGTCGTGCGGGAGACCCTACTCGCTGCGCCATTTGTCGTGCGGGGCGGCCTGCAGGGTCTCTGGTCCCGCTCCCCACATAAGAACGCAGAATATGGTGAGGCCAAAAAGGAACACCCACGGAGCCATAGGTAGGGGAGTCATACCACTATGGTCTCACTGGAGGCTGGGCCCACTGGACGCGCGACCTGCCGTCCCTCCTTTCCGCCAACCGACCGACGACTCTCCTCCACTCTCCTCGACTCTCTTCCGCTCTCTCGGCTCTCCTCTTCCTCTCTCTTCAGCTCTGCTCGGCTCCTTGGCAATCCTTGGCAATCCTTCGCAGCCACAGCAGTTATACCAGCGGCCAATCGGCCAACCGGCCACAGCCGACGGCCATCCACCACCCGAGCCAGCACCCCTCCACGTGAGGCCGAGAGCCTGTAAACTACTCTCTGGGGCTCTGTCCCCACACTTGTCTCTAACTGCCTGCCTTTCTCCTGAGAGACGGGATCCCCATAAATCTCTGTGGGGACATCAGGGCTATGGGTCTTTTCTTCTGTATGTGCTTCAAGCTGAGGAGGGTAGAGCTGTCACTACCTAATGGGGATTCACGAAACTCTCACCCTATCTGATCTTAAATAAAAAAAGAGAGGGTCTGTGGGGACAGAGTCCCAGAGAGCAGTTTCAGGCTCTCAGCCTCACATGGGGGTGGGGGGGGGGGGTGCTGGCTCAGGTGGTGGTTGGCCGTTGTCTGTAGCCGGTTGGCCAATTGGCTGCTGATGTAACTGCCGTGACTGCGTTGGTTGGTTGACTGGTTGGCAGGCAGAGAAGTGGACGGCAGATTGCGGATCGTGTGGATCCTACTTTGTGTGTATCGCCCGGCCACCAGCGAGAATATAGTGGTATGACCCTCCTATCTATGGCTCTATGGGTGTTCCTTTTTGGCCTCACTATATCCTGCATTCTTATGTGGGGAGCGGGAGCTAAGACCCCGCGTGAATTCCTGCATGACACATGGTGCAGCGAGCAGAGTTTTGTGCCGGCCGAAACTCTCCGTAAGGTAACGGAGCCGTTTATCCATATGAAAGCTCAGTTTCAGAAGGGCCGTGAGGAGCTGCGCCGCGAACGGGAGGCACAGTCTGCCTGGGAGACTCAAGTCTCCAAATGGCTCACCACCCTCTTGGCCATAGAAGCCATCGCCTTCCTTTTGGGAATCTGCTGCTGCCGTAGGCTCCAAGGGTTGCGGACATCTTGCATTGAGGCCTCCACCCAATCAAATGCCTGGCATGGCGAGCAGGATTCCTGCCAGGTAGAAATGGTGTCTGACTCTGGGCAGGAGGACATGTAGCCCACACAGTGTGTGGTACCTGGTAGCCACTGTTCTCAGAAGTTGGACCCCTGAGAAGGGGTGGGAGGACATGGATGGCTCTCCGGCCAGCGTGGAGAGGGCCCTTCAGGTTCTAGCTGAGCAGTTGCCGGAGGAGGCAAAGGGTGCAGCCAGCTGTGTGGGATGGATGTTCCTCACCCTGTTGCATCATAACATGGAGGACGCTCTTAATGAAATAGCTCAGGTGCAGGACCAGCGGCCCCGGGGTGGGGGAGGCGCTGGAAGCTCGGGAGTTACATCAGCAGCCAGTTGGCCAACCAGCTGCAGCCAATGGCCAATCACCACACGGTTGGAGGAGGTTCTCACCACAGTGCATCATAACTCAGAGGAAGCACTTGCTGGAATAACCCAGGTGTCCCAGTGGGAGGTGCTGGAAGCTCGGGTCTGCTTGTTAGAGGATAAGCCCCACAGTGGAGACTCTGTGGGGGGGGGGGTTGCTGCTGGCAACCCAGCTGTGACTGAGTTCACAACCTACACCCCTTACACTCCCACTGAGTTGCAGGAGCTGGGGAGGCTGTGCTGAAAGCGCCCTGGAGAGCCAGTCTCGGCTTGGCTACTAAGTTTATGGGATGAGGGAGCAGACAGCATTCTCTGCTCCCCAGGTAAATGGAAAAGCTAGCCTCCATGATGGGGCATCCGTCCCTGTGGGGGCAGAGCCCCAGAAAGTAGTTTCCAGGCTCTCGGCCTCACATAGACAGGTGCTGGCTCAGGTAGTAAATGGCCATCAATGTGATTGGATGGCCCTCAGCTGTGGCTAGTTGGCCGTCAGCTGTAACCAGTGAGCCATTGGCCACTAATATAACTGCTGTGGCTACGCTAGCAGAGAGAAGAAAAGAATGGGGGCCAGCAAGAAGATGGCGGCTGGGCTGGCAAGCGTGGATGGTGGTTTGCGGACAGTGTGGATCCAGCCTGCATTGAGAGTATAGTGCCGCCAGAGAGAATATAGTGGTATGACTCCCCTACCTATGGCTCCGTGGGTGTTCCTTTTTGGCCTCACCATATCCTGCGTTCTTGTATGGGGAGTGGGAGCAGAGACCCCGCAGGCCTCCCTGCACGACAGTCCCTATGACAAAGGTTACAGAATTGCCATAGGTTGGCCCAAGACCAGGGCAACCACTCTCTAATGGAGTAGCTCACTGCTGCGGTATGCACAGTATGGGGACAGGCTGGCGAGCTGCCAGACACTGTGAGCAAATGGCAATCGTATACTGAACTTACTCAAATCATCCGTGAAATGGGTATGAGACATGCTATGTTCAACCATAATATGTGGGGGCCATATTACAACCGTTTTACAAGTGTTTTACAATCAGCATGAGAGATCTGATTTTGGATACTGCCCCTGCAAGTGCTTTTGGATCCTTGGTTGCCATTCTTATGCCCTATGTGGGGCAGCGGATCCATGAAGTTACCATTGCCATGGCCACCCTAGGCGATGTTGAAAGCCGGTGGCAAAGGAAGTTAAGACAGGAGGTCCGAGAAGTTAAGTCCTGGAAGCCCAAGCCAAAAATAAGGGGGCAAGGTTGGGGGCCTCAGAGAGTAACATGCGCACAGATGTGGCGTGATCTCGTGGCAGCAGGGGTTGATCAGGAAAAAATAGACTGACAACCCAATGCACTCTTGTTGGAACTTTGGAAACCGTTGCATCCGAACAGCACTTCCGGCGAAGCATAAAGGAGAAGTCCGGGAAAGCATGACCCGTTTCCCTCCAGGACTTCATGCGGCCGCTTGAGGCCAACTCCTTTCAGCTTGATTAGGGGTGGGGCCAAGGTACCCAATCAGAGGGGATGAGCGGGGACTGGAGGCCCCACGTGGAACTGTGCTTACATTGGTCACCTTCTAATGTGGTTTGACCCTAGTTGACATTGGCGCAGACTGCAGTCTTGTTTATGAGAAACCCTGGCTGTGTCAAGGAAGTCTGGCTGTGCCCAGAAGGACTGGTGGTGCCCTGGGAGCTCTGGCTGTGCCCAGAAAGTAGGTGGACATCGAGGGATGCCCCCTGAGACATTACTTGCACTGGACTGGGATCTTTTTTTTCATGAGCTGGGTTCCTGACACAGGGCCTCTTGTGGAAGATGCTTGTCGGGTAGATTGTAAGGTGAGACCCTGGAGGGGTGGAGTGTGGGGACAGAATCCCAGAGAGCAGTTTCCAGGCTCTCGGCCTCACATGGGGGGTGGGGGGGGAGTGCTGGCTCGGGTTGTGATTGGCTGTTGGCTGTAGCCGGTTGGCCAATTGGCTGCTGATGTAACTGCCATGACTGTGTTGGATGGTTGGCTGGTTGGTTGGTTGGCTGGCTGGTTGGTTGGTTGGTTGGTTGGTTGGCTGGTTGGCTGGTTGGCAGGCAGAAAAAGCAGACGGCGGATTACGGATCATGTGGATCCTACTTCGTGTGTATCGCCCGGCCGCCAGCGAGAATATAGTGATATGACTCCCCTATCTATGGCTCCGTGGGTGTTCCTTTTTGACCTCACCATATCCTGCCTTCTTGTGTGGGGAGCGGGAGCTGAAACCCTGTGTGAGTCCCTGCATGACAGGGTCTCATATCTGCCTTGGTCAGGGTGCACTGGAAGCCTCACTGGGACATAATTCATACCCCAACAGCCCCTAGATAAGGAGGACTCGAAGCCCAATTTTCTATTTTACCCAGGAGTTAGGTATGGAACAGCCTGGAGGAGTGTTGGGCTACAATGATTACAGTTACTAAGCTTAAGTCACAGCCTTTTAAGTAGTTAATTGAAGCAGGAGTGAGAGATATCTGTGATTTAGGCTAGAATCAATGTTTAGTTTAGGATTAAGAAACTAGTTTGAAAAGTGATTAAGACCAGAGGCTAGTGAGCTAAGAAACTAGGGAAAAGGAGACTTAAAATTCCTATAGTGAGGGGTGTTAAAACTTCTATAGTGAGTGGGCTCTTCTTTATCACTCATAGCTATTTGTTACTCTCCAGAGAAGGCTCTTGCTCTTCTGTGCTACAGAGTGTGAGGCACTCTGCGTTCTTGTGTGGGGAGCTGGACCAGAGATCCTGCATGATACATGGTACAGCGAGCAGGGTATGGTGCTGGCCAAAGCTCTCCTAGGGGCGGTGGAGCAGTTTGTGCGTATGAACACTCAGTCTCAGGAAGACCAGGAGGAGCAACTGCCGGAGAGCTGGACCCCCGTGGAGGGGTAGGAGGATGTGAATGGCTCGCTAACCAACATAGAAAGAGCCATGCACCTGCCGGAGAGCTAGACCCCCTTGTAGGGGTAGAAAGACGTGGACAGTTCTCCAAACAGCATAGGCCGGAGAATGCAAAGTCGTTGTGGCTGTGTGGGCTGGGAGGTGCTTGCTGGAGCAGCCCAGATGCGGGACTTATAGTCCCAAGAAGAAACGCTTGCTGAGTCCTCGGTGGAGGATACAGGTGAGGTCAAGGCCGTCCCTCACCCCTGGGTTGGGGAGGACTTGGAGCCCTCGCCCTGCTGAAGGGGCACACATTGTGAGGCTAACACACAGCACTGGCAAATGAATGTGGACTATGGAGAATTGACTCCTATTCCTGATTTGATGGGCCACTTGACTGTTTGCTTGGGAACCGTACCACCATGTAGTGGAACTGGCGGATGTTTGCTTCCTGTGTGTCGTCATGCAGGATGTCATGCGGGGTCTCTGGTCCTGCTCCCCACATAAGAACACAGGACATGGTGAGGCCAAAAAGAAACGCCCACGGAGCCATAGACAGGGGAGTCATACCACTATAGTCTCACTGGCGGCTGGGTTGGAGACACAGGAAGCAGGAGCCACACGATCTGCAACCAGCCATCTGCTTCTCTGCCAGCCAACCTCACTTGCTAACTGCAATCTGCAATCCACAATCTGCGCTTACTAGCTTAGCCACGGTAGTTATATCAGTGGCTAGTGGCTAACCGGTAACAGCTGATGGCCAACTAGTCACAGTTGATGACCATCTACTACCCGAGCCAGCACCTTTCTACGTGAGGCCGAGAGCCTGGAAAGTGCTCTCTGGGACGCTGTCCCCACACTGTGTCTCAACCAGCCGCCAGCAAGACTGTGGTGCAGGAAGACCTCTTGTTGTGGTACAGGCGGATGTTTACTTCCTGTGTCGCGACTGGCTGCTTTTGAGAATATGTAAGCACCTTGGCTGTGAGCCACTATTGTTCCAGCACAGTACCCTGAGAAACCCTGGCTGTGCCCAGGAAGTAGGTGGACATCGAGGGACACCCCCCTGGGACATTACTTGAACTGGACCGGAACTTTTTCTCGAGAGCTGGGTTCCTGACACAGGGCCTCTTGCGGAAGATGCTTGTCACATAGATTGTGAGGCGAGAAACCTGTAGGGGTGGTGTGTGGGGACAGAGTCCCAGAGAGCAGTTTCTAGGCTCTCAGCCTCACATGGAAAGGTGCTGGCTCAGGCAGTAGATGGCCTTCAGCTGTAACTAGTTGGCCGTCAACTGTAACCAGTTAGCCATTGGCCACTGATATAACTGCTGTGGCTGAGCTAGGAAGTGCAGATTGCAGTTAGCAAGTGGGGTTGGTTGGTTGGCAGAGAAGCAGAAGGCGGATTGCGCATCATGTGGCTCTTACTTCCTGTATCTCCAACCCAGCTGCCAGCGAGAATATAGTGGTATGACCTCCTGTGGGGACAGAGCCAGGAGTGCAATTTCCAGGCTCTCAGCCTCACGTGGGAAGGTACTGGCTCAGGTAGTAAATGGCCATCAACTGTGATCAGATGACCATCAGCTGTGGCTATTTGGCCGTCAGTTGTAACCAGTGAGCCATTGGCCACTAATATAACTGCCGTGGCTACACTAGCAGTGGATGATGGCTGAACTAGCAAGCGTGGATTGCAGTTAGCACAGTGGATTGCAGCTAGCTAGGGGGTTGGTTGGGTGGTTGGTTGGCAGAGAAGCAGATTGCAGATAGTGTGGATCCTACTTCCTGTGTCTCTAACCCAGCCACCAGCAAGAATATAGTGGTATGACTCCCCTATCTGTGGCTCTCTTGGTGTTTCTTTTTGGCCTCACCATGTCCTGCGTTCTTATGTGGGGAGCGGGACCAGAGACCCCGCATGACACCCTGCGTGACACCCCTCATCCACGGCTCCGTGAAGTTCCTTTTTGGCCTCAGCATATCCTGTGTTCTTGTGCGGGGAGCAGGACCAGAGTCCCTGCATGATACATGGCGCAGCTAGTAGGATATGGTGCCAGCCAGGGCTCTCCAAGAGATGGTGGAGTGGTTTGTGCATGTGGGCGCTTGGTCTCAGAAGGCCCGTGAACAGCAGTGCTGGGAGTAGAAGGCGCAGTCTGCCTGGGAGAGGCGTGACCCCTGGGTGAATTGGTGGTCCTCTCAAGCCTCCGGATGGCACGCTGTCCTATTGGCCATAGTGGGTGTGGGGACAGAGTCCCAGAGAGCAGTTTCCAGGCTCTCGGCCTCACGTGGAAAGGTGCTGGCTTGGGTAGTATATGGGCATCAGCTGTGGCTAGTTGGCCATCAGCTGTAACCAGTTAGCCAGTTAGCCACTGATATAACTGCCACGGCTGCGCTGGTTGGGGAGTCGGTTGGTTGGCAGGCAGAAAAGCAGACAGCAGGTTGCAGGTTGTGTGGCTCCAGCCTCCAGTGAGACTATACTGGTATGACTCCCCTACCTGTGGCTCCGTGGGTGTTCCTTTTTTGGCCTAGCCATATCCTGCGTTCTTATGTGGGGAATGGGAGCAGAGACCCCGCAGGCTGCCTCACACGACAAATGGTGGAGCGAGCAGGGTCTCCCCCGTGACAGGGTGTCACCTGCTTTTTGGTAGTCTGCTGCTGCTGTAGGCTCCGAGGATTGCAGACATCTTACACTGAGGCCTCCACCCAGTCAGACAGCAGGCGCAGCGAGCACAATTCCAGCTGGGTGCGAATGGTGTCTGACTCTGGGCAGGAGGATGGGTGGCCCCTACACAGTGTGTGGTGCCTGGTGGCCACCATTCTCGGGGGTTGGGCCCCCAGGGAGGGGTGGGAGGATGTGAGTGGCTCTCCCGCCAGCGTGGAGAGGGCCCTGCATGTTCTGACTAAGCAGTTGCCAGAGGAGGCAAAAGGTGCAGCCAGCCGTGTGGGCTGGATGTTCCTCACCATGTTGCGTCATGGCGCAGAGGACACACTTGGTGGGGTGGCCCAGGTGCCACCGGCAGCCCTGGCGGAGGGTGCTGGAGGCTTGGGACCACCAGTTAGAGGAGGTCCTCACCTCATTGTGTCATATCTCAGAGGAAGCACTTGCTGGAATAGCCCAGGAGTGGGACCAGAGACCCTTCATGACATCCCTCCATATCCCCCACTCTTCCCAGCCACCTTATAGGGGTGGATTGTTTCCCAGTGTTGATCGTTGGAACCACCTCCCTGGGCAAAGGATTTAGAGGCTCAACTTACAGCACACGGCTGTCAGTAGAATTTCCATGTTGTAGCAGGCATTCTTATATATTCTGTGGCCCTTTGCTTCCCTTTTTTCTCATCATTTGCTGCATTTTATTCAGCCAGCTTCACTGGCTCATCAGCTGTTAAGTGTATTTTTTGACAAGTCATATTAGCTTGGAGGCCTTTCTGGAAATGTCTGAAAGCCTAGGGCAAATCCAGGAATCAGAAGTACACTGTTAAAAGTGAAGCGCTGACAGCAGTGGCCCTCGAGCTCCTGTCCATGTTGTTGGTTCTTTGCACTGCCACACCATCACCTGCCTTGTGCTGGTGACCAGAGCTCATCCCTCTCCTCACACTCAGAAATCTTGTGCCCTCTCTCTCCTATACCCAACACAAAGCATATATGCCTTATGACAGCAGATGTTCTGTAGATGTTTCTAAAATTCAGTTGCCAAGCCTTCATATGACTTCTGTTTCCTCACCATGTGTTTCTCTGTTAACATGTTGGCAACTGGCGGGCCTTCCCACAGTTGTACCACAACTACAGTGCCATATTCCAAAGCTGAACTCTCCCAGACCTCACTCCCCAGCAGCACATCACACTATTGGTCAATATGCTCTTAACTGTCTTGAGTTTGAGCTTGCCCTCCCTGATGTCAGCCTCATCCCGCTTCTTGTTGTCTTTCCAGCCACCCTTTGTCTCCTTGCTGCCCTTACCCCTCATATGTGCACCTCCTCCCCTGCCCGCCATGTACGGATCAGTCCCAGCCAACCTCTGCCAGGAAGAACATGGAGCAGAGGAGGAAACAGTGTCAGCCATCAGAGCCCCCCTACTGGGATTTGAGCCCCGGCCCTCAAATACTGAAATCCATGCTCAAACCACCAGTATTGTTTCATGGTTCCTTATTAGACACCGTTAGTATGTTTTACACTAAGATTTTCCCTAAGAAATATGTATCTAATTTACAATTGTCAGTAGGAATATAACAAACTCACTTCAATCTAACCTTCTTGCCAAAAAAAGGGGCTCCCCTCTCCATTTTACCTCTCAACACATAAAACAGAAAGGAGTCGGAGTGACTAAGAAGATGAAGAATAATACCTTAGAGTGTTATGTAATTTAAGTTTGATGTTCCAAAGAGAATTTTAGTCAGATAATTTGATAGAGCCTTGTCTGGAAGCAAAAACTAAAGTCGTGATTCTTTGAGTCTCTTTTTCCTAATGAAAATACCTAATTATTTTATTTCTGTTCCCACACAAATAAGTTTCTCTTGTGAGTCTCTCTGCCATGCTCCAAGTTCACAATTTTCTCAGAGAATTAGGATTTTACAGAGAGAGTCTTAGGTATAAGAGTGGGAGTATTGTGAAGGGGAAAATCAAATGCTAAAAAATTAATTTTGTGGAAAAAATACTTGAGGAAAATTATGTACCCATCATTATAGGGTAGATTTATTTAATTCTCTATTATGGATCATGGATCTGATTACTAAAACTTTATACTTATCATAGTTGTTTTGTGAGATTATAATTTAGAAAAAAAAGATACAATCTCTAGATCAATTTTACTGTATCTTTAAAAAACAATGGAAGAGCAGCAAAAACTATGAAACCTTGCCATGGTGGGCAGTGAAGGTCTTTAGCTCAGTCCTCCTGCACTTTGGAACCGCAGGGAATTATGATTCTGGCCCAGGCCTCAAGAGTCATACTTTTAGGAGAGAAACAGAGAGAGGCCAGAGCTATGTAGGTAACTATTTCTGTGCACAGCTACACAGGAAGGAATTTAAAGCTACTAGAACAAATAAGTGAAATTAACAAGGTTGCAGGTTACAAGATCTAATGCAGAAATTAATTGTATCTCTATGTAGTAGTCATAAAAAAAATCCAAAAATGAAATTTAAAAAAATATATGCATTCAAAATGACATCCAAAAAATACTACTTAGAAAAAAATTTTAACAAACCATGTGAAAGATCTATACACTGAAAACTAGGAAACATTATTGAGAGAATTTAAATAAGGTATAAATAAATAGATATGTTAATGGATTAGAAAACTCATTATTGTTAAGATGGCAATTCTCCCCAAAGTGATATATAGATTCAATGCAATCTCAATCAAAATGCCAGCAGGCTTTTTTTAGAAATTGACAAGCTAATTCTACAATGTATGTGGAAATTCAGAAGACCTAGGACAACCAAAATAATGATGTAAAAGAAGAACAAAGTTGGAGGACTTACCATTACTAATTTTAAGACTTACCACAAAGCTACAATAACCAAGACAGTGTGGTGTTGGCATAAAGCTAGACATATACATCAGTGGAACAGAAGTGCCATTCCATGAACAGACACACATGTGTCTGGTTAGTTTCAACAAAGGTACCAAGGTAAATCAATAGAAAGAGAATAGTCTTTTCAATAAATGTGCTGAGAAAGCTGGATATCCTTATGTAAAAAAGTGAAACTTGACTTTTCCTCACCCCATCTCCAAAAATTAATTCAAATGAATCATAGGCCTAAATTTAAGAGCTATAACTATAAAACTTTTAGAAAAAAACTTGGAGGAAATATTTTTGACTTTGGGTTAGGCAAACATTTCTTAAACACAAAAAAGCATAAGTGCTAAAAGAAAAATATTGATTAACTGGACATCAGCAAAATTAAAAACTCTGCTCAACAAAAGATGCCTAAGATAATTAAAATGCAAGCTACAATTTGAGAGAAAATATTTGTAAAACCTATAGCTAACAAAGGACTTGAATCCAGTTTTTTTTAACCTCTTACCTTTGTAAAAGAAATAAAACTCAATAATAAGACTTACAACCCAATTTTTTAAATGGGCAAAATAATTTGAATAGACACTTCAAAAAGAACATATGCAAGTAGCCAACAATTACATGAAAAGATGTCCAACCTCATTGGTTATTATGGAAATTCAAGATGAATCCACAATTAGATGTCACTACACACCCACTAGAGTAATCAAAATTAAGAAGATTGACGAAACCAAATATTGGTGAGGATGTACAGAAACTAGAACCCCTGCACATTGCTCTTGACAATATAAAATAGAATAGCCACTTTGGAAAACAATTTAGTTTTTTAAAATTAAATATTTACCTACCATATAACCCAGCAATTCCACTCCTGGGTATCAACCCAAGAGAAATGAAAATGAAAGTCCATACAAAGACTGGCACACAACTATTCCAGCAACACTATTTATAACAGTCAAAAACTGGAAATAACCAATGTCCATCAACTGGTGAATAAATAAACAAATTGTGGTATATCCATAAAATGGACTAGAACTCAGCATTTTTTTTGAAAAAGGAACAAACTGCTAATAAACATTACAAAACAGATGAATCTCAAAAATATCATGCTAAGTGAAAGAAGACAGACGCAAAAGACTATATGATTTCGTTCATATAAAATTTCTAGAAAAAAAAAACAAAACTACAGAAGCAGAAGTAGATTAACAATTGACCAGGCGTGGGGACACGCTTGGCTGCAAAGGAGGGTGAGGAGGTGACAGAAGTGTTGTAAAACTTGATTGTGCTTGGTGGTTGTATGACTTTTATGGTAGGCAAAGTATACCTCAGAAAGGTGTTAAAAGTAGCCTGTCCTAAGGGGAAAAAATAGAGGAGTTTGGTGTATATTAGAAATTTGCATTTGTTCTCCCTGGTCCTCCAGGCACAAGGAACTGCCATTGACCAGAGAATGAGGAAGCTAGCTGGACACAGAACATGCTTTTGAACTCAGGTTTGACCATTTCCTAGTCAAGGAAGCTTGAGCAAATAGAAAATATCTTTAATCATTCTCATTTTGTCATCTGTAAAATGGGAGTTGAATCACCTATATGGCAGGCTTGTTTGAGACACAAATGATACCTTGTATCTACAACCCTTAGAACATTTCCTGGAACCTAATAGGCACTGGATAAATGCTAGGAGTGACCTCATTTTATACTTGGTTACTTGTTGACATTGTTGCCTAACATGCTTCATGCTAGGAAAAGTATGGGCATCAGGACTGCTAATGATTTTGAATTAGTTTTTTTGATATATATTTTTTTTTAGCATATTTTCTGAAAGCTGCTCCTAAATAGAATTTTAGACATACTGTGTTAAATTAGATTTGAGGATGGACAGAGATTATAAATAACATAATCATAGTGTTACCAGGTATGACAGATCCCACACAGACTTTTAACTTGATATATACCAGAGACCTGAAAACAAATGGCAGAAATCTATTAGATCATTCTGTTATCCAAGGGATAAAACTGAGAAGGTGTGTTGGACCTAAACTCGAGCTTTAGAAAAGTCAGTTTGTGGAAGGAGAACTGACTCTGGGTGGTAAACACACGATGTGAGATATAGATAATGTATTACAGAATTGTACACCTGAAACCTATGTAACTTTACTAACACTTGTCACCCAATAATTTTTAATTTAAAAAGAAAGGAAGGAAGAGAGGAAGGGACTGGGAGGAAGGGAGTGGAAGAGAGAAAGAGAAGGGGGGGGGAGAGAGAGAGAGAGAGAGAGAGAGAGAGAGAGAAAATTCAGTTTGGATGGCTACTGACCTGAACTGCCTATTTCTAAAGTCCATTTGATTATGGTAGTGGACATTATCCACTCTGTTCCCAGAAAATTATGTTAAACATGTATTTATGCTTCAATTTGTTCCAGAAAGGATTTAGTGCTGCTCACAAAGTTATAAAACAAGTTAATTAAATAACTGAAAATACAAGAGAACAAAGCTAGGAACAGGAGAGTAAGTTATGTGGAAACAGAAGTGAAGTTAGTTCCCAGAGCATAAGGAAAAACCCTACACACATGCTAGGACTTACTCTGAAACGCGATTTCTAGGCTTTCTCAACTCAGTGACGTAAATCAACTCGGCAGAAAAATCACAGGGCTCATAAGATTAAAAATTAATAATAAAATGTAGAAAGCAATAGCTTGAGAGATACAAACAAGTATTCCTGACACTAAAATTATAGAGAAGTATATCTATAAGTCATCCTATGAAGAAGATTGTGCCACGAGCATAAGGAAAAACATTTTTACTCTCAAAGCAGTGAGTTTCCACCAGCCTTAGGACAGGGCACCAATGGTGAAGGCAGTCCTGCCTGAGCCCTGTGTGTGTAGCCAGAGCTTTCACTCCAGACCACTGGACAACTTTCATTTCAAGAAATGAGAAATATGCTTTTGATTATTTCAAAAATGAAAAAGTGTACCTCTGTGTCAGTGTGACTAAAAACTTATTTTATTGTACTATATTAGCAGAGATATCACTCGAGAATTTTTATTCTTATGTGTCTTATTATCATATATTTATTTCCATTTTAGAGCAGTTATGAAGAATTTAAAAGTAAATTAAAAAATTGTTTCTCATCTGAGAATTCCAAGTTAGTTTTGAGTAAACTTTATTTATACATAAAGGAAGATGTTGATAGCATGTAGATTTTTAAATTTTTTATTTGAAATCAAAATTATACTGTAAAACTTTAAACCCTTTTAAAAAGTAGGTTAAAATTTGGTATCGTTATAATTTTATTTTCTATAACGCACTTCCAACTCCTTTGAATAAGAGTAACATAAATATTCATGTATTTCATTTACTCAATATATGAATATCCCAAGGCGAGTCTCATACTCAGTAATACAGAAAAAAATTTAAATGTCAGTGATGTAGGTGATGGATCTTCCAGCAGTTTCTGAGTGTAGGCCGGGATCATGTCTCGTGAAGCCGAAGAATGGAAACATGGACCAGGAGAGGGAAAGAGTTTTTTAAAAAAGGATAGTTTATGAGAGGCAGGAGAAGAGGTTGCAGCTCCCGAGCGGGAGGGGGTCCCGAATGGGGGTGCCCCATGACTGAGGCAAAAGCTCTTACATTTATACCTTCCCTTGCCTGCCTGGGGAAGGGGAGCTGTTTGGAGAAGGGAACTGTTTGAAAAAGGGAACTGGCGCCTTCTAATGAAATTTGTCTACCGGGTTTGTTCTGCTTGCCCATCCTAAAGGAATTAGCAAAGCAACCCACTCTTATCTATCAGATCTGCTCCTCCATTTGACAGGCCAAAATGAATTTTATGATTAACCTCAAGGGCTTGTTACATTATGTCCTGAAGCAAAGGAATGATTTCAAAACCTGAAGTTTTAGGAAATGGCTGTCTTTTCTTTAGTTTACCAGAGACCTATCTATCTACCTAGCAATCATACTAACTAACCTGTCTCATCACTTACACTTAGTGATTTCTTTTTATGCCGTCAATTTCTGAATACTCTTGGATGTCAAAAATAGGTTACATTTCACTGTGAATCAGTTTTTTGAGACATATGTACACACAACACTGAAATTATTTTTATTTAGTATTATTCATCTTAGTTGCTAATGGAGTCATCTTAAAATTATTCCTCATATTTATTTCCCAGTTGTTGTAGCAAATGTATGAGAATTCTAGCCTGGCTCTGAACAAATGTTTAATCATCACTAAAAAAGCTGCACTGACTGACTGAATGTTTAATGATTTTACAGAATCATTTTTTTATTTGTTTACGTATTTTTAGTTGAGAGAGTTGCATTGTGGCCATGATTTTTTAAAGCTTTTATCTTTTAGAAATAATGTTGAAATAAAACAATATGGTATAAGAGATTTGCTACAAAATAATAAAAGTGGGGAAAAGGGCATGAAATAGAGATTTTAAAAAAATTGGCAGTATGTTGATAAATGAGGAAGCTGAGTAATGAGTGCCTGGGGGACCATTTTCTCTACTTTTGTAAATTTGAATTTTTCCATAGTAAAATGTTAATGAAGCAACAGCATCAGCATGCCTGGAATTTTCCATGCCGTTTTTTTTTGTTTGTTTGTTTGTGTGTGTTTTTTTAGAACCCCTTAAAAAGTACACATGGAGAATCTTGGGGACCCAGCTATATTCTAGTGCAACCTCTTTGTTTACCAATGAGGAAGCTAAAGCAAAGAGAGATTGTTGTTGCTTTGATGTCTCTTTGGTGGTGCCCAAAGCATCTATTTTAAAATCACAGTGCCTACAATTCCTGCCTTATTACTGTGTCAACATGTACCCCAGAAATTGTGTATCTTGATTCTTGGATCAAGCACTCCTCTGTAATTCTGTCTCAAAGCCTTTAGCTCAAACTGTTAAAGAAAAAATTATTCTGACACTTGTTAAAGACAGCTAGGAACTTTATTCAAGGGACCACTGCACCAGGGTTTTGCAATCGGGCGTGGGGAGTGGAGATGGAGCTCAACTCTAAATAGCACCATGACTCAGGGGTTATGGCTATCTGCAAAGACCATCTCAAGAATAGTGTAATGGAGTATTTCTCTTGGGACATGGTGTGTGTGTGTGTGTGTGTGTGTGTGTGTGTGTGTGTGTGTGTGTTTTCACATGGCTCATAGAAGGAAAACCTATAAATTTCATAAGACTGATAGGAGTAGCAGTGAGAGATTCCAGAAGGAAACATAAATCTAGGGAAACTGAGGTGTTCAGCTACTATCCTTCATATAAAGATTGTCCCTTCTTAACAACTGTGGACAGTTTGGATTTGTTGATGATAATGACAGACCGACAAACATATGATAGATATAGAGACACGTGACATAACTTTAAAGATTGTTCCTCTTTTGATTAGTGATGTTGAGCATTTTTTTATATGTCCATTGGCCATCTGTATGTCCTCTTTGGAGAAATGTCTATTTAGGTCCTCTGCCCATTTTTTAATTGGATTTGTTTGGTATTTTGTTGTTTAAGTTGTATGAGTTCCTTATATATTTTGGATATTAGCCCCTTATCAGAAGTGTTGTTTGCAAAATTCTTTTCCCATTCAGTTGGTTGCCTCTTTATTTTGTCAATGGTTTCTTTTGCTGTGCAGAAGCTTTTTAGTTTGCTATAGTCCCATTCATTTATTTTAGCTTTTACTTCCTTTGCCTTTGAGGTCAAATTCATAAAATCCTCTTTGAACCCAAGGTCCGTAAGTTTGGTATGTATGTTTTCTTCTACGCAGTTTATTGTTTCAGGTCTTATGCTTAGCTCTTTGATCCATTTTGAGTTAATTTTGATATCACCTCACACCAGTTAGAATGTCTATCATCAACAAGACAAATAATAACAAGTGTTGGAGAGGCATTGGAGAAACAGGAACCCTCATACACTGTTGGTGGGAATGCAGACTGGTGCAGCTACAATGGAAGGCAGTGTGGAGGTTCCTCAAAAAATTAAGAATAGAATTACCATATGACCCAGCAATCCTTCTCCTGGGTATCTATCCAAAAAAATCTGAAAACATTTACCCATAAAGATATATGTGCTCCAATGTTCATTGCACCTTTATGTATAGAGGCCAAGACATGGAAACAACCAAAGTGTTCTTTCTTCGATAGATGAATGGATAAAGAAGATGTGGTATATATACACAATGGAATACTATTCTGCCGTAAGAAAAAATGAAATGGTGCCGTTTGTGACATCATGGATAGATCTTGAGATTATTATGCTAAGCAAAATAAATGAAACAGAAAAATTAGAGAACCATATGGTTTCACTGATATGTGGGATATAAAACTCAAAGTAACAAAGGAACAAGACAACAAAGATCCAAAAACTGATAGACACAGACAATAGTTTAGTGGTTACCAGAGGGTAAGGGGGGATGTGGGTAGATGAGTGTAAAGGGATAAAATATATGGTGATGGAAGGAGAACAGACATTGGGTGGTGCACACACAATGTGATATATAGATGATGTAATACAGAATTGAACACTTGAAATTTATGTAATTTTACTAACCATTGTCACCCCAATAAACTTTAATTAAAAAAAAAAAAAAAAAAGATTGTTCCTGATACTGGGAAGTCAGAACTGGACGTACTAGAACCTAAAGAAGCTTAAGCCCGGGCGCTTCCCCACTACTCTCCCTTCCAAGATTTTATACCTACTTGTATTCATAATTTTGTTTTTCTTTTTTCAAAGTGGGCCCCCAAATTGTATAAGCATTAGGCCCACAATACCTGGATTCATCCTTGTAAGGAATTGTGAATACCTAAGAAAAATAGCAACCCTTAATTTTTTTCTTCCAAAGAATCTACTGTGTTTCCCCAAAAGTAAGACCTAGCTGGACAATCAGCTCTAATGCGTCTTTTGGAGCACAAATTAATATAAGACCAGGTTTTATATTCTATTCTATTCTATTCTATTCTATTCTATTCTATTCTATTCTACCCAGTCTTATAGTAAAATAAGACCGGGTCTTATATTAATTTTTGCTCCAAAAGACACATTAGAGCTAGGGTTTCCAGGTGGGAATTCCCACCCGTTCTCAGGAATTTTTTTTTCGCTTTCCCATTCCCGAATCCAAAGAAAAGTTGATAGGGAAATCGGGACAATCGGCTCCTTGAAGACAAGTGGTTGGTAGTATTGGCTGTCACTTTGTGGAAACGATTCATTGTGCAGAACAGAAAACAGTTTATATCTCGGGATTCGGGAAAGGGAAAGTGAAAAAAACTCCTGAGAACAGGCGGGAATTCCTGTCTGGAGACCCTAATTGGAGCTGATTGTCTGGCTAAGTTTTATTTTCAGGGAAACAGGTATGCTGATTCTTTGGGAGCTTGGCAGCCATGGTGAACATAAAGGCCTCAGTTGCTTACTGGCCATGTAGCCCCAGACCCTTCTATACAGATCAAAGATAGAAATGGGTGCTTCCTGGCTTGCCGTGAGGGGCAAATAATTGATATGGGAAGAAATGTAAATATTCTCACAGTGTTTTGTGAAAATTTCTATTTAGCAACTATGTGTAGTCATTTGTTTCCATAGCTCTAAGTTAATTTGGGTAATTTTGGAGATATGAATTCCTAAAACCACCTTTTACTTTGAGATAAGGAATGTTCTTGTTTTAGAGGATGCTGCTTATCATAATGAATAAAATTGAACACTGTGCCCGCACATATTTGAGTGAACCAGAAATCACAGTCTACACTAAAATCATAGTTTTTTAAAATGGCAAAAAACACACAAAATTACTATCCCCCCAAACAGTATGATTTTAAAGGTCTCTTTCTAAAGTACCTAATGCTTCTGGGCCATATTTACCCTATCTGACCAACCACGTCTATTCATAATCATGGCTCACACAGAAAATTTAAAAGACAGCAGCTAGAACAGAACTTAACATTATAGACATATTTTTTCCTTGCCAAAGTGTCAGTTCCACTAGTAAAGTTACTGAATACTAAGAACTTTCAAATTGTTAGTTAGTTGTATTTCTAGTTAATGTCATTAACTTTTGACTTGTAATTTTCATTTTGGGGAACTTTCTGGAATGATAAAAATGTTTGACAAGTTGATGTGAGAGATGATAACACAGATGCATCTTTTTTCATCACACTGAATAAAAGATCTGTGCATTTTACTGTGTGTAGACTTCCTCAAAGAAAATAATTCATGTGCTACCTGCTAAATTTGGCAGGGGGCGGGGGGCAGTTTCTTTTTACTTTTAACTTTTTGAAAGATTATAACACATGCTTTCTCTTGTAACTTTTTCAAATTTTAGGAATTCTTTGATCATGTGAAGAAACTTTGGGATGATGAAGGTGTGAAGGCATGCTTTGAGAGGTCCAATGAGTACCAGCTGATCGACTGCGCACAGTAGTAAGTCGGCTCTGAGCCAGGCCTCCTTGAAGATAGAATTGCATGCGCAGTTGTGTCTGTTGTGCTGCCCTCCCCGGATTACTGACATCTCTTAAATACAAGGAACAAATAATTAACATCTTGCTACAGAAATCAAGTTTTAAAATGAGTCACGTTTAATAGATGGAAAATTGAAAATCCAATAGGAATCAGTTTCAAGGAAGAACCAGAAACATGTTGCATTCATTTTATTTTGATCACTGTTTCAGTTCTATTCATTTTTTTTGCTTCTATAGGATTATAGGCATATCTGTAAATTACACTGTACTTAGATATTTGTTATTATATTTTAATTTTGGAACAGGGGCCCCCAAATTAAATTTTAAAATAATATTAACATCTGCAATCAAGCCCAAGCTCTTAAAGTGATAAGTGATACACATTAGAAGTAGATTAGAGCCTTGAAAGTAGATGGTAGTTAATATAATGTGTAAATAGTTGATGAAAAAAGTAATGAAGAGAAATAAGAAATAAGTAAAGGACTCTGGTGCCACAGCTGGCCGATTGTTTTTCTCTGAAATGCTTATTTTATTGTTTTCTTTTGCTATTTTAGATTCATTCTGTATCTGTTAGAGAATAATGGTTCCCCCAGGAGAATGTTAATCAAAAAGTTCTAGATATGTTTGCCATTTCGATAACAAAAACTGTATTTAACTAGTTGTTTTATATGACTCTTTGAGCAGCAAGAAATGGAGTGCTATTACATTTTTAGTCTACTACTATAAAAATGCATATGTGTGAAAAAGATTCTAGAAGCATAAAATCTAGGAATTTACAACATTTAGAACCAACTAATGGAGTTATTCTGTAAATACTGATTTCATGGAGAAAGGGTTGTGTGGGTGCCCCCAGCCCTTTCTCATCCATAGGAGTTTAGGCACCATCACCTGTGACAGGCACTGAGAGAGGCCAATGGCAGGGGCCCCAGGAGGGGTCGCTGGGCTGTCCAGTCACTAACAAGAAGCCACTCTGGGAAGAGTGGCCATAAACAAGTGAAAGAGGTCAGTGCGGCCAGACTCTCCCGAGTACAGAAGGCCATGACAAGGAACTTGGATTTTCTTCCAAATGGAATGAGTAATCATCGGCTCCAAGGTTGTCAGGGTTACTCGGAGGTTACTCTGACGTCAGGGTTACTCTGGCTGCTATGTGGAGAATTAAAAAAAGGAGGCAGACACCCCAGTAGGATGCCTTGGGTCAGATGGTGGCCATGGACGGGAGCTCTGGGTGCTGAAGGAACAGAACTGGGTGGTGGATCAGATAAGGGAGACAGAGGAAAAGTGGGATTCAGGATGACAATATGGTAGGTCCTGGTGCGATTTATTGAGGTGGGAAAACCTGGGAGATGTTGTTTATGGGAGAACAGAGGAAGGTATCAAGCTCCGATTTGGAGAAGTTAAGTTTGAGATGCCAAAGGGACATCTAAGGGATTTATTTAACTTCCTTCTTATCACAACCAAGAACTGGCTACACCCCCCCACACCTCCGCTCCCACCCCCAGTCCAGAAGCATTTGATGAGCAGCAGCTCTGTCCTCCCCTCCACAGGGCAGAATAAAACATGGAGATGCAGCACAGACCTGCTCCACACACCCTGAAATGACCATCAAAGTTTGCGCCTCCACTGCACATGCTAAAGAAACAATGTACTAATTAAAAATTTTTATTAACTAGAAAAGTGTTTAAAATTTCTCGTTTCCTGCCATGCTTAACAATTCCTTCAAGACTTACCCTAAAACATAATCCCTTTTTACATTGGCCATGCCCTTAAGTTTACATTTGTGAAGACATACCTGTGGTTACGCTCATGTCATTTAGTAGGTACATTTATTTTTATTTCACAGCTGGATCATTCAGTCCATGAAAGCTGAGCTGGTTTAGATTTGGGTGTAGGAGTGGGGAAAGGTTCCCAGTGGAGCTCAAACTCTGTCTGAGAGGGTCCCAGGAGGCACCCCTCTTCCTGAAAGGTCTTTATCTTCCCTTTTACTCTCACTTGCTCTTTCTCTAAATGATTTTACAATCATTTAAAAGCCACGACAGAATTATATGCTAAATCACAATGATTTTAGAGATGGAAAGGATATACTAAGAAAATGCTAACAACTGGAATTTCTAGCACAGCTCATAATAATATTGAAATTCATATACGTTTGAATTTTTAAATTGGTGTGGAACATGTTTTATCATCCTTTTCCAGTGTTTCTTGAGCAAAGATGTAAGGAGACACCATAGTGCTGCCCAATGTCAAATTAGGAATTTTTCTTTCTTAAAAAAAAAAAAGGAACAGAGAACTTATTCTCACATCACCATAGTGATACAATTGATGATTGAATTTAAAACGGAATATGCAAATATAAATTTTTAAAAAACAAGTAGTAGTATGGGCATTGACAATAATAGTTAGGATTCAGATCTTGCCAAGAGCCACGGATAAAAACCTCCTTGAGAGTGAGACTCTGGGGCATGAGGTCAAGACTTCCCTTCCAGGCTTGTGAGGAATAAAACACCAAAGTTTTGTTTATGCTTCCTTAACTGTGGGCCTGGCAGAATCATAGAAACCAGTTCCCATCTAGACTGCACAATTTACGTTAATCCTAATTCCTTCAACTTTGCTTTTTTAGTCTATTTTCAGACACATGAGAATCAAGTTGAATCAGTAACCTTTGTCGCTTAATAACTGTCTTGTTTTTCCTCTACACTCAGATTTTGAGATGGGTGGTTGTAAGGGATTTCAAAAACAAGTAATATTTGGATAACATTTGTTAACCAATAAACGGCTGCCACGTTTTTTTATGTTGCCAAATAAGATGTTAAAGGACTATAAGCTGCTTCCATCTCCCATCTCCATCCCTTCATAAAAGAAAAGACATTTCAATGTCAAATCAGTGAAGGAACATGACCTCAGAGTAACGCCCTGGGACCAGGAGACTCTGGTCATCTTGTCCAACCCACTAGATTTTTAATTCCTTAGGGAGTGTGTATAATTCATCCTTAAGTGCCCAGCTCTTAGATGAGTGTTCTTGCATAAAGTCGGTGCTCAGTTAAGTGCTATTTGAAATAAATGAACTGACAGAACAGAAGCCCCATATTCAATATGGTACTAATAGGAAAGCTGACCCTGTCTCTTTAAAGTGCACATGCCACCCCACCCCAGACTCACACTCTAGAGCCTCTCTTCTTTCCCCTTGCACATTCCCAGTGTTCTGACATGTTTTCTTCTTTCCTCTCATCTAAATCGCTCTAAGGAAAAGTTCTGACTTGAATCTTGGTGTGAATCTAAGTCACTGTGCTACCTTGTTCAATAGCATTGATTTTGAACCCTAATGCTTATTATGAAGGGCATAATTCTACGTCCTGTTCAAATAACTTCTTCCATGACAGAAACCATGGACATATTTTGGGAAGCGGTACTTCCCAATGATGCCAAAATTCTGTTAAGGCTGAGCTGCTGATAAAGAATCTAGGGACAGTCTTGCAGGTCCTCAAAAGCTTAAACACAGAGGTGTCCAGCATCTCCACTCCTGGATATACAGATGGTGCCAAAAAAATGTATACACATTTTAAGAAAGGAAAAAAACTATTAAAATTGTAATACTCAATATATACCGATAACAAAAGATGAATACAAGTCACATTTGACTTCTGTAATTACAAGAGGTGCTCAAAGTGCTTATCATTAACATGCAGACACTTCAGTGTATGGCAAACTACTGTTTGAGCAACGTTGACCAAAGTGTCCACTTGTATACGTTTTTTTGGCACCCGCAGTATACCCAAGAGAATGAAAAACATATATCCAGACAAAAACTTGTGCACAAATATTCATAGCATCATTATTCTTAATCCCCAAAAAGTGCAAACAAACCAAATGTCCATCAAATGATGAATGGATAAACAAAATGTGATACATGGCACAGTGGAATATTATTCAGCAATGAAAAAGAATGAAGCCCTGATACATGCTACAACATGAATGAACATTGAAAACATTATGCTGAGTTTAAGAACCCTGACACAAAAGGTCACATATGATTCCATTTATATGAAATGTCCAGAATAGACAAATCCATAGACACAGAAAGTAGAGTAGTGGTTGCCGAGGGCTTGGGGGAGAAACGGAGAGTGACTGCGAATGGATACAGGGTTTCTTTGGGGGGATAATGGGAATGTTCTGGAATTGGATAATAGTGATGGTTGTACAGCCTGTGAATATACTAAAAACCACTGACTTGTATACTTTAAAATGGTGAACTTTACATTATATGAATTACATCTCAATCTGAAAAAAGAAAGATTACAGGGAAAGAAGGATCCAGGGCAGGAAAAGCAATGGGAACAACTGGCCAAAACTGGTGAGGGGGGCAGTCTGCTGTGGAGCCAGGGGTTCTCTGGTCAACAACAGATGAAAGTCTAAATGTGTGTTTATTAGACCTGCTTCATGTTTTACCAGCCACAGATACATGCCACTCTCCAAGCCTGCAAACAGATACATGCGAATGGAAATTCCCAAATTATAAAGCATATATACCATTTATATGGTATATAAATGAAAAGGCTACTAAGATCTATGTTATGCTATTTGGTATGCAAGGAGTGAAACTTGCTCAGGCAACTTCAAGAAAAGGGAAATTTGTTCTGAGTCTCATGGAAGCCACTGCAAGTCAGAGGCACTCGGGGAACCAGCTCTTCTGTTCCTGCTGTCTGGGCATTTTGACTTCTCTTTCCCTGTCTGCCCCTCTTGTCCCTGGCTCCTGACTGGCAGGTCCACTCCATACTCTGCAGGCCAGATCCCAGAGAAAACAGAGGGAATCAGTTTTGCTAATAGTCAGGCAGCCTGTCCCCATCTAGCCTTGTCCCCCACCCCATCACACTGCCCCACTGGCCCAGTCGGTAGCCACTTCCATGTCCCTGAAGAGAAACTGCATAGCAGCCAGGGTAGCCAGGCTACACTGTCCAACACCAGGACTGATATGCCTAGAAGAGGAGGGGAACGATCACTATAACTGAGTTTTCAATATTGTACTTTTGGTAAAAATGTGTGTCTTTGAAGCATCGAGCAAGCTGTGCAAATGACCAGAGATTATATTTGATACACAATTCCCTAGTTCCCACTGTGAACATTAAAAACAATCGCTACTGCATGATCCCCCAAAATGCATTTCCTCTAAGTCCTAATAATAAGTTATTATGTAGCCATGGAAACAGCTATTTTGGGAGAAAGAAAATCAGAGGAAATTGGATATTTAGAACAGGTTTATAAAATCAGACTTTGCTTACTGTAACTTGAAACTTCTAAAGCTCAGGGTGTAGATTCTTATGCTTTGTACCAATGTATTTACATGATAAGAGCCTCTAGGAGTACACCCATTTGAATAATTGATTTTAGAATACTCTCAAAGATAGAGAACATCCCAGAAAAAAATAAAAAGAGCAATGAGAAAGGTAAAGTGATTTTCTGCTAAGTCCCATCTGCCTTTGCCATCTGTTAGGAGTCGAGGTAACCACATCTACCCTCTCTAGCACTGATTTGAATCTCATAGCTCTCAAGTCCTTTAATCTAAGCTTTCAGGACAATTTGAAAATTATTAGCAAAATTGAAGTTTCAACTTCAAAGTTGATTTTTTGCAGGACATTTTAAAATAAATGTACTATTGAATTCATTAAATATGTAATCAACTGCCTGGGTGCACATACGCATTCTTAATTCTCATTTTGACCTTTATTTCTAGACAAATTTATGTTCAGTTTTATTTTCTCAACCTATGGAGTTGGAAATATTCCTGTTTATGGGCAGTAATTTTTTTTTTTAGGTATGAAGAATAAATTTAGTGACTGGGTATAATATAGGTAGACCAAATATCTTAGTTGGTCAACCCATGGTTATCCTTTTCTTCTATACTTTTTTGGAAACCCTCATCCTGAGAAGGAATTTTTGAGAGGGTTTGCTTAGCACCAATATTTCTGTGTGAGTAGGAAACCTACACTTTTCCTCCTGTGTCTCTCTTTTACTCTCACTCTACTACCACATTCATAACACGTCTGATACCAGATGGAAGTGTGGGGAGCTTCCCCACCAAGCAGTTCTGTGACAGCAGCTGGTTGTCCTGAAATTTAACATTATCTGCTTGGAGACAGTGTCAGACTGAATGGTTAAGGGCTCAGTCCTGTGAGATTCCTCCCACTTAGAGGCCACTTGCAAGTAGTAGGTCCCCAGGTTACCCACAACTTCTCTCTGACTTGGCTACAAATCAGAGGTTCCCATGATCTCCTCCCCCTTGGGTTTGATTATTTGCTATAGCAGCTCAGGGAAACACTTACGTTTGCCAGTTTATCAAAGGAAATGATAAAGGATATAAATGAACGATCTGAAGAAGAGGTAAATACTGTATATAAGACAGTATTCTATCATGGAACTGTGTCACATTGTCACCTATGATGACGTGACAGTTACTGTATAATGAGTGCTTGGACTCACCTGTGGGGTAGCCTTTGATAAGGCAGGGCACTGCATCCTCTGTGCCTGTGGGGACATCCCTTCACGGTTACACTGTGGGAAAGGGGCTGCATCTTCTAAACAATGTCCAGTGCTCTGCATCTCTCTAAAAAACAACACATCTGCAAGAAGTTGAAATATCTGTATAATATCTTGATAGTTTGGGTTACGTAGGTATATGCATGTGTCAAAACTCAGCAAATGTACACTTAAGATTTGTGTTACTATGGATCTAAATTTTACATTTAAAAAAACTGTGAAAAAATATTAATGTCTAGATAAAGAACTGCATGCTGGAGTATTTAGAAAGAAGTGTACTGGTGTCTGCAATTTCTTTGAAATACGTTAAAAGTAAGGTGGATAGATATGTCATTTTCTTAAGTACAGTAAAATGGTAATGACAGAGTCTAGATGGTGGGTATTCAAGCATTCACTAAAAAATTATTTCAAATGTGTTGTATCTTTGAGTTTTTTCATAATAAAATGTAGGGGGAAGAAAAATAAACATACGTATAGATGTGATCAGAAGGCGAAACCAAAATAAGTAACATAGTATAATAGCACAAGGTAACACATTGGTAGTACCCCACAAATTACAATATGGCACTTAAGACATTTGTTTGTATAAGGGGTTTTATTACAGGTCTTTTAAGTGTTTGCTGAATTCTTTGAAACACTTCCAAGAAACCCAGGAAACTCAGGTTGAAAGCCACTAAGTACTACTAACAGTGTACAGCTTGTGAATAGCGTAAGAGCAGTGTCCTGTATTTCTAAGCTTCAAAGTGCACCTGCAAAATAGCTCAGAATTATCGAAACTTACCATATGGGGGCACTCTTCTATGAACATTATGTGAATTAATATATTGCTTCTCTCACTAATCCAGAGACATATTATCCATATGACATAAAAATATATATAAATAAATAAGAGGGAAAAAATAATACAATACCACAAAATTAAAATAACAGACAGAAACATAAGGGAAAAGAATCAGTAGAGACACAGAGCTACCAGAAAACAAAAGATAAAACAGCTACAGGAAATCCTCAAACATCAGTAATGACCCTAAATGTAAATGGATTGTGCCCACCAATAAAAAGGCAAACAGTAGCAGCTTGGGTCAAAAAATAAAATCCAGGGGCCGACCCGGTGGCTCAGGTGGTTACAGCTCCATGCTCCTAACTCCGAAGACTGCCGGTTCAATTCCCACATGGGCCAGTGGGCTCTCAACCACAAAGTTGCCAGTTCAACTCCTCGAGTCCCGCAAGGGATGGTGGGCAGCGCCTCCTGCAACTAAAATTGAACACAGCACCTTGAGCTGAGCGGCCTCCCGGATGGCTCAGTTGGCTGGAGTGTGTCCTCTCAACCACAAGGTTGCCGGTTTTGACTCCCGCAAGGGATGGTGGGCTGTGCCCCCTGCAACTAGCAACGGCAACTGGACCTGGAGCTGAGCTGCGCCCTCCACAACTAAGATTGAAAGGACAACAATTTGACTTGGAAAAAAGTCCTGGAGGTACACACTGTTCCCCAATAAAGTCCTGTTCCCCTTCCCCAATAAAATATTAAAAATAAAATAAAATAAAATAAAATCCAACCATATACTGCCTTCAGGAGGCATATCTCAGCTGTATACACCAATATAGACTCAAAGTGGATGGTTGGATGATGAAACTCCAAGTAAAGGGCATCCAGAGAATAGTAGGTGTATCCATACTTATAACTGACAAAATAGATATGAAGATAAAAAAGGTAACAAGAAAAAAAAAAGGACATTTTATAATGGTAAAGAGAACAATACATCTAGAAGACATAACACTTATACAGGCACCCAATCTGGGAGTGCCAAAATATATAAAGTGGCTACTAACAAAACTAAAAAGAGAAACTGAAGAAAACACAATTATAGTAAGGGACCTAAATACCCCATTGAGAGCTATAGATCATCCAAACAGAAAATAAGGAAATATCAGCCTTAAATAACACATTAGATCAGATGGACATAATCAACATTAACAGAGCATTTCATCCGAGAACACCAGATTATACATTCTCCTCTTGTGCACATGGAACATTGTCAAGGATAGACCATATGTTGAGACACAAAACTAGCCTCAACAAATTTAAGAAGATTGAAATCATACCAATCATATTCTCCAACCAAGCATATTCTCTGGAGAATTTTGCAGAGATCAACTGCAAAATGAAAGTGAAAAAAAACCCACAAATATGTGGAGATTAAACAACATGCTGCTAAAGAATGACTGGGTCAAAGAAGAAATAAAAGGAGAGTTCAAAAGATACATAGAGACAAATTAAAATAACAACACGATATACGAGGTGTGATAGAAAAATACGGTGAATGTTTAAATAAAAAAAAATTATTACAGTAAAAGACACATTGCTGTGAATCCCCCTCAGAATACTCCCCCTTTCTTCGAACACACTTATCCCATCATTCTTGCCACTTTCTGAAGCAGTTCTGGAAGTCCTCTTTCATGAGTGTCTTTAGTCGTGCTGTTGTGGCTGCCTCAATGTCCTGAATGGATTCAAAACATTTTCCTTTCATAGTCATTTTGATTTTGGGGAAGAGCCAGAAGTTGCACACTGCCAGATCTGGTGAATAAGGTGGATATAAGGCCTGAAACAGTAAAGTGCATAGAAGAAAACATAGATACTAAACTTATGGACCTTGGTCTTAGAGAGGATTTTATGAATTTGACCTCCAAGGGAAATAAAAGCAAAAATAAATGAATGGGACTTTTATCAAACTAAAAAGCTTCTGCACAGCTAAAGAAACCATCAACAAAACAGAGACCACCAACCAAATAGGAGAAGATATTTACAAACAACACCTCTAATAAGGGGTTAATATCCAAAATATATAAAGAACTCACACAAAAACAATCCAATTAAAAAATGGGCAGAGGACCTGAACAGGCACGTCTCCCAAGAAGACATACAAATGGCCAACAGATAAATGAAAAGATGCTCAACTTCACTAGCTATCAGGGAAATGCAAATCAGAACACAATGAGATACCCCCTCACAGCAGTTAGAATGGTTATCATCAACAAGACAATTAATAACAAGTGTTGGAGAGGTTGTGAAGAAAAAGAACCCTTCATACACTGCTGGTGGGAATGTAAATTGGTACAGCCACTATGGAAAACAGTATGGAAGTTCCTCAAAAAATTAAGAATAGAGGTATCATATGACCCAGCAATCCCTTTTCAGGGTATCTACCTGAAAATATTTGAAAACACTTATCCATAAAGATATATGTACCCCTGTGTTCTTTGCAACACTATTCACAGTGGCCAAGACATGGAAACAACCAAAGTGTCCTTCGATAGATAATTGGATAAAGAAGATGTGGTGCATATACACAATGGAATATTACTCAGCCATAAGATGAAATACTGCCATTTGCGACAACATGGATGGATTTTGAAATTGGCATGCTAAGCGAAATAAGTCAAATGGAAAAAGTCGAGACCCATATGATTTCACATATCATATGTGGGATATAAAACTGAAAGCAAGAAACAAAAACAGATAATAGTGTGGTGGTTGCTAGAGGGAAACGGGTGTGGGGAGAGGTGTGAAAGGGATCAAATATATAGTGACAGAAGGAGATTTGACTTCGGTGGTGAACACGCAATGCAGTATATAGATCATTTATTATAGAATTGTACATTTGAAACCTATATAATTTTATTAACCAATGTCACTGCAATAAATTTAATAAAACTTTAATAAATTTTAAAAATTAATGAAATGAGGTGAGTTTGGATTAGGTAAATTTTTTTTTAAGTCTATTATTTCTACTTCATAGAGGAGGAAACAAAAGCACAGGAATACACCATGCCAGACTATTACTTGATTTATCCAGGATTTCAAATTTTAAACCTAAAATCTGTGAAGACTATTGGAGGTTAAAAGTTCAACAAATATTTGTGAGCATCCAATGTCAGGCACTCGCAGATGCCAACTTATAAAGATGATGAGGCCTGGCTCTAAAGCTTATAAATAAGTGGGCTGTCACAGGGCAACCATTTTCCACATTCTAAAGTCACTCTCACCAATTTTACATTCTTAATTAATTTATATCTTGAACGTGGTTTGTAAATGAAAGCCAGGATAGTTGTTTTTCTATAAAGTTCCTCATGGTTCAAGAAAGTAAAAAGGTAATTTACGAAAGGGGAAAACATATGTAAATTATGTATCAGATAAGAGAATTGTATCTAGAATACATAAAGAACTCTTACAACTCAATAATAAAAAGATGAATAAGTCTATCTTTAATTATAATTTTATCAATGTTTAAATGAGCAAAGGATCAGAATAGACATTTCCCCAATAAGATATATAAAGGGCCATTAAGCTCATGAAAAAATGCTCAAAATCATTAGCCATTAGGGAAATGCAAATCAAAACCATAATGAGATACCATTTCACACATACTAAGAAGGGTATAATCAAAATGTCAGATAAAAACAAATGTTTGCAAGGATGTATAGAAATTGAAACCCTCATATACTGCTGGTGGGAATGAAAAATGATGCAGTCACTTTGGAAAACAGTCTGGCAGAGTTACCATATCACCCAGCAATTCTACTCCTGGCTATAGCTACCAAAAATTTTTGAAAACATACATGCACAGAAAAACTTCTAGACAAATGTTCACAGCAGCATTATTCATCATAGCCAAAAAGTGGAAATAACCCAAATGCCCATCAACTGATGGAAACGAAATGTGGCATATCTGTACAATTAAATATTATTTAACTATAAAAAGGAATGAAGTACTGATACATTGCAATATGGATGAACCTTGAAAACATTAAGCTAAGTCAAAGAAGCCAGTCACAAAAGGCCACGTATTGTATGGTTCCATTTATATGAAATGGAATAGGTATATCTGCAGTGGCAAAGTAGATTAGGGTTGCATAGGGCTCAAGCACAATGGGGTTCAGATGAGGAGTAACTGCTTAAATGGGTACAAGGTTTCTTTTTGGAGGGATGAAAATGTTCTAAAAGTGATATGGAAGTGGTTGCACAACTCTGAATATGAAAAACCATTTAATTGTTCACTTTAAATGCACTTTGAGACCCCCTTTTGCAAATGTCTCGTTAGATTTTAACTTGGACATCTCAGTGAAATTAATTGGGAGACTGCTGATCATTTGAATCTGCCTAATTTCAGGGCCTTTCTATTTAGTACCAAGGGGGGGTGGGGATCAAAAAGAGACAGGCTCCATTCCAAAGGGGTGAATGATTGCTGAATAGAAGTTAATATTGTGGAAGCTAATAAAAATAAATAATACTTTTCCTTCCACCTTCTAGTTTCTTCTAGCTGGGCGAATAATCAAATTAACAGAAATTAAAGGAGAAAATCAAAATTTTAATATGTGCACACAGGGAATTCACATAGTATGAAAATTCCAAAGACAGTGAGGCAAAATTGGGTATATATGACATTTTGGACAAAGGAGAAAAGTGGGGAAATTGGGTCTTAGATTTTAAAAGTGAAAATGGGTGATTTGTAGGTAATTGAGGAAATCCAAAACACACTTGGCAGGTGAATTTTTGCTAAGCAACCCAGAAAACAATGGGACATCTGGGGTGGGGGAATCTAATCAACAGGCTCCTGCTTGGAGTGTTTCAGTTTAATCCTAAAGTGATTGTGCTAAGATTCCTGCCTGAATCAAGTTTTTCCATCTGAATCTCTTAGACAGGAAAAGGAGGTGAAGGTCAAAGGTTCTTTCTGAGTCTTTTGTTTCTTAATAACCAGCTTAAAATCAATATCCTAAAAGACAACTTTATGGTAGCAAAACTTGGGTACCCTTCAGTACTCCTTACCCTATAAAATGAATTGTCTCATCTATGTGCTTGAGTTGAGTGTGGTGACAGTATGGATACACAGCTGAGAATAGTCATTATAAGACCCAAAAAATTCAAATTTTGCATATTCTTACTTTATCTTTTTTAAATCAGTTCAAGAGAGAAAAAGGAAGAAAAGAAATAGAAAAGCAAAAATGCTGATTCAAAATACAGTTCCCATACTGAAAATATATCTTAATTTCTCTAACAAAAATCTTTATGGAAATTGGCAGGTAATTTTTGTTTTTTTCGTTTGGGTTTTTTTTAGGGGTGTTTATTTTTTCCAGCCTTAGTAAGATATAATTGACAAATAAAGACCAGTAATTTTATAAGAAGTTATTTTGATAGGATTTTGAGTTGTTCTCCGTGCAGTGCCTGACACAGCAACATCTCATTAAATATTGTTGAATGAATAACTAAATCTAATCAAGATTTTAAAACTCATTATTATGGATAGGTTACTGTACCGTTGTTGACTGTTCACATGGAATTATTGTTTACCATTGTGCCTGGACAATGCCGGCACATATTAGTTGTTCAAAAAATATTTGTTAGGAGAGACAACCAAGATGGTGCAGTAGATAAATGCTGTTTACCTTCTCTCACAACCACATCAAAATTACAACTAATCTACAAAACAGCCATTATTGAGAATCGCCTGAAATCAAGCTGAACTGAAGCCTTTCAACCAAGGACGTGCAGAAGAAGCCACCTCCATAGTGGTAGGAAGGTCAGAGACACTGGACGGTCTGGTCCAACACCCACATGTGACCTTTAAAAATCAGGAGGACTGTTTCGACTGTGGGGTCTCCCACCCTCACCCTCTAAAGGAGGGAGAGATCCCAGTCCCACCCCAGTCCAGGGTTCTAGTGCTGGGGAGAGAAGTCCCCATAAATTTTGGTTGTGTAAACCAGTGGACATTATGACTGAGTGAGACAGTGCAGCTGCACTCATAGGCACTCCTCTTAAAGGGACTGTGCGCAGCCTTACCCACCAGTGGAATCACTCGCTCTGAGCTTCAGCACTGGGGCAGCAGTGGGAAAGGAGGCAGGGACAAATGGTAGGGAATTGAGTTATCTGGCTTGGAACAGGAGCTGGAGAGTTGGCTTTCTCTTGGAGGGAGGAGCTGGTGGAGGCCATTGTTTCCTTGTTGAGCCTTCCCCCTTCCCAGCGTGTGAACACTGGCGGCCACCATTTTGGAGTCTCTGCTGCTTATTTGCTCCACCCTGGCGATTTGAGACCTGGCTCCGCCCAACTTTCCACGCACATCCAGGCCACTTCCAGTGGCGTTTTCATGCAGGCCACTTGTCCTGACACAGGCTGCACTTTCCTAAGGTGTCTCAAAGGTTCCCGGAACCCAGACAAGCAGCATCTGGCTTGAGTGTGTTCTGTACCTCTGGATGAGCAGCACTAAGCCAACACTAGCAGCAGCCGGCCTTGGTTCATGGCTTGGCCTCTCAAGGTGATTCCAAGCACAGCATGGGTGGCAGCCATCTGAGGATTTCTTTCTGGCTCCCGCTGGGTGGCCCCAGGTGGGGCACAGGTAGTGGCTGAAGTAGACCTACAGTGGATCCTCTCCAAGTTGGTCCTGGGTCTGGCGCCCCCAGTGACCAGCTTCAAAACGAGCTGGAGCATCACCCTGCTGCCTCCAAGTACGACACACCCAAGGGGCAGATTGGGCAGGCACCAGAGTCCTGCTGAGGCAGATCCTATTCTGAGAAATGTAGAGTCAGCCGCTGCACAACAACTCTTCCACTATAGTCAAGGCCAGTCCTCACAACCAGTGAGGTCAGTCCCTCACATTGATGTGCAGTTATCAACCAAGGCTCAACTACAAGAGGAGGGCACATACAACCCACACAAGGGACACACCTGGAGTGCATGGCTCAGGTGACCAGAAAGACTGTGCCACTGAACCCCACAGCACACCTACTACATAAGGCCACTCTACTAAGACTGGAAGACATAGCAGCCCTACCTAATACATAGAAACAAACACAGGGAGGCAGCCAAAATGGGGAGGCAAAGAAACATGACCCAAATAGAAGAACAGAACAAAGCTCCAGAAAAAGAACTAAGCAAAATGGAGATAAGCAATCTATCAGACACAGAGTTCCAAACACTGACTATAAGAATGCTCACTGATCTCAGGGAGAACTTCAACAGAGAGATGAAAACCATAAAAAGAACCAGTCAGAAATAAAGAATACAATAATGGAAATGAAAAATATATTACAGGGAATCAACAGTAAATTAGATGAAGCAGAGGATCCAACCAGCAATGTAGAAGATAAGATAGCAGAAAACACCCAACCAGAACAGCAAAAAGTGGAAAGAATCCAAAAAATTGAGGAGAGTTTAAGGGGCCTCTGGGACAATATCAAGCATATGGACATTCACATTATAGGGGTACCAGAAGAAGAGAGAGAGCAAGGAATTGAAAACCTGTTTGAAGAAATAATGACAGAAAGCTTCCCTAACCTGGTGAAGGAAATAGACATACAAGCCCAGGAAGCACAGAGAGTCCCAAACAAAATAAATCAAAGAAGCCAACACCAAGACACATCATAATTAAAATGCCAAAGGTTAAATACAAAGAGAGAATCTTAAAAGCAGCAAGACAAAAGCAGTTAGTTACCTACAAGGGAGCCCCCATAAGACTGTCAGTTGATTTCTCAACAGAAACTTTGCAGCAAGAAGGGAGTGGTAGGAAATATTCCAAGTGATGAAAAGCAACGATATACAACCAAGATTGCTCTACCTAGCAAGGCTGTCATTTAGAATTGAAGGACAGATAAGGAGCTTCCCAGACAAGAAAAAGCTAAAGGAGTTCATCACTACCTAGGGTTTCCAGGTGGGAATTCCCACCCATTCTCAGGAATTTTTTAATTTTTTTTTTGCTTTCCCAGTCCTGAATCCCGAGATATAAATTGTTTTCTGTTCTCCATGATGAATCATTTCCACAAAGTGACGGCCAATACTACCAACCACCTGAGTTCAAGGAGCCTATTTTCCCGATTTCCCAACCAAATTTTCTCGGGATTTGGGAACGGGAAAGTGAAAATAATTCCTGAGAACGGGTGGGAATTCCCACCTGGAAACCCTATCACGACCAAACCAGTATTACAAGGAATCTTAGAGGGACTTCTTTAAGATGGGAGGGTGATAAAGGATGGGTGAAAGGGGAAGGGATTAAGAACAAATTGGGTGTTATACAGTAGTCATGGGGATGTAGGTTATAGCATAAGGAATATAGTCAACAATATCGTAATAACTAGGTATGGTGCCAGATAGGTACTAGGTCTATCAGGGTGATAGATGGGAATGGGGTTGGGGGCAGGATGAAAAAGGTGAAGGCGTTAAGAAATACAAATTTGTAGTTAATACAGTATAGGGAATATAATCAACAATGTTGTCAAGATTATGTAAGGTGCCAAATAGGCACTGAACTTATCAGGGGGATCACAAAATAGACTGTGTAGATGCCTGACCAATGTGCTGTACACCTAAAGCTGAAGTAGAATAATACTGAATGTCAACTATAACTAAATATATAGGTATATATAGTCACGGGATGTGGAGTACAACACAGGGAAGATAGTCAATGGTATTGTAACAGTTATAAAAGATGTCAGAGGGGTAGTAGCTTGGGGGGGTGAGTTATCACTTTATGAGGGTTTTAAATGTCTAACTATTATGTTGCTTTGTACACCTGAAAGTAATTTTTTTTAATTTTGTTAAATGAATGGGCTTTTATTAGGTTGGTGCAGAAGTAATTGCGGTTTTTGCAATTTTTTTTTTAACCTTTTAATCCACAATTACTTTTGCACCAAGCTAATATATTATAACTGTTCTGTTTCTGCTTTCTCTAAAAAATTAATTTCTACACAAAGTTAATTTTTCTGTAAAGCTCAGATAAAGACACAATACCTATTCATAGCAGCATTATTCAAAACAGCCAGAAAGTGGAAACAATGTAAATGTCCATCATATGATGAGTGGAGAAATAAAATGTGGTCTGTCCATACAATGGAATATTATTCAGCCATAAAAAGCAATGAAGTTCTGATACTGGCTTCTACATGGACTCCTGTAAAGCAGAATTTTCTACTACTGTCTCAGAGAAAACTGAATATTTAGTAATACGTTTTAGAGTACTTCCCTCCTCCTAATAAACAACAAGAATGTGTTCACAATATCAAGAAATGTAATTAAAGCTTTTAAAACAGGGTTTAGGCAGTAAAGAAACTGCCCTTTGATAATTTCATATTAAAAGTATTCAAAGAAAGAAAAACCTTCTTTAAGATGGTGTATGTGTCAGTAGTTAGAATTAAATGTCTTTCTTAACATCTGTGAAACAAAAATTTTAATTTGCAAGGCTGAGAGCATTTTTTAAAGAAAGGGTTTAATTGGGCCATTTCTAGCAAGAAAAAAACAAAAAACACCAGCTCCTAGAACATGAAGTCTAAACCAGCAGCAGCAGCGCCAAGTGGGAAAGGCAAACATGTCCACTGTCCTGGAAATGTTGAGCATTTTTATACGTCAAGTAGGGGGAAAAGATGTAAGCAGTTAGAATTTACACTGACTGTAGATAAAGGGGGTAGGAGAAGCTGAAGAGAGGCCAGCCCAGGGATCAGTGCAGAGTCCACAAGGAAGAAGTGTTCGTTCCTGTGAATTAGCTGTGGGCAGAAGATTGGAAAGTTTCTGTGTACACGAGAAGAGAAGCCTCCAGAGGTTTGATGGCACCTGGCTATTCTCTCTTTTAGATTATCACAGAAACAGCCACCTGGAAGTTAATCCGAAATTCCATCATATTCAGGAATGTGAACAGTTTTGTTAGTTGTTTAGCCCCTTTTTGGGGTTGATTAACCCTTTTTTGTCTTTTTTCCACTCTCTGGCCTGCTGTAATTTAATTTAGGACATCTCAGAATTTCTCCTTGTGATATGAAACTCCACTGATTACATAATAGTTAGAATCCATGATATCAACAAAAAGCTACCTTTGAAATACAAGTTTTATTCTATTATTGTATTAACTCAGCAATCTAACCACAAATATAATTCCTGTTTGCTTACAGTTTTATTCATGTGACAATTAAGTGCATGGTGTGCCATTGTTTCTTATTCTACTTGATATTAATGTGAATCTGGAGTGTTATGCACGAATCTGTGAAGAAGAAATGAAAGATTCCTCATACCAGCTACCTGAGGCAGGTGGTAATCACTAAGAAAGAAATCAGCTTTGCTATGACTCTCAGCAAAGATATATACAGTGACTAAATATATCTTCTTCTAAAGTTGACAAGACTTAATAATTTTTCCAAAAAAGGAAAAATTTTATTGTCCTTAGTTGAACATGTTTAATGACATCTCAGATCTCTTCAGATAAAAAACTCTGCGTGAGGTGAATGTAAATCATAAGGACCATTTCTGTCTGTGTCACATGGTGTGATCTGAACATGTCAGTATATTTGGCCTTTTGAAATAGAGCAGCTCACTGGGCCCCCCTCTCAGAGGCTGTCTTCCTCAGGAAGTCCTCAGGAGCTCCTTTCTCTCCCCTTGGTCAACTGCATGCTCCTCATAGTTAACAGTCTTACAGTTGTTTCCCTTGTGAGGAAGGTGGGGGTGGGAGGAGATGGTGGAACCTGCTGGGAAATGATGCTGTGGCAGATACTCAGTGGGGGGCTGCTGCAGAAATAGGAAACACCAGGATGCTTCCAATGACCAGGAACCATGTTGAATGCAATTTGTACCTGTTTTCTTATTTTATTTCATGTAAATGACATGGAAGAATTTACAGAGTTCCATATATTAGTGTAAGTTGAAATTCAGTGAGCTTTCAATTCTCTGTTAACCCCTAAACTAAAAATACATTTTCTTTCTCTTGCAGTATGCTAAGATTTATTATGAAGTATTGTTTTCCAGATGTTAATCTTAGCTAGGATTAG
The DNA here is from genome assembly GCF_036562045.2 of Rhinolophus sinicus. NCBI lineage: Eukaryota > Metazoa > Chordata > Mammalia > Chiroptera > Rhinolophidae > Rhinolophus > Rhinolophus sinicus. Next base: position 53,492,833 of record NC_133758.1, read on the forward strand.
TTATATTTAGGACATGGTTAATCATGTCCCAAGGCAGCCTAGTGGTTCCCAAAAGAGAAATATCTGCTAGAATGCCTCACTTGTCAAATTTATCAGGAAAGCTCAGCCAGCACCACCACTGTGCCCCGATTGTGGAGAACCTTCTGAGAAGAAACACTAGGGGAAATAAATACCTCTGCTTTATGGAACATTATAAATGCATCATGTTTACCAATTACTTACCTGTCCCCCATATTGTTCATGCCCAAACCATGAACTCAGTAAATATTTGTGGAATACAGGCATCAGCTGGAAGATTCTAGCCCAACTCCATCAAATATCGTAGAACAAGAATGCATATGCATTATGTTTTAGTTCAGAATGGTTTAGTTCAAAACCATTTTAAAGTTAATACTTCTTTTAAAAATATCTATCTTTGGCCTCCTTTAGACCACAAGTGTTCACTGTCTCGCAGAGAACGGAATGCTATACCAGTGCGTTATAGAAGTATAGAAGTGATAAGAACTCTTCTGCTTTGTTAGAGGATTTTTTACATGCTAAATAGAAGTGTTAAAATAAATTATTCCTAGTAGGACTCACTAAGTTAAATTATATTTGATTTCTAATACCATTTTGCTTCCTAACTAAAGATACCAACTGAAACTAACAAAGCTTTATGTTTTGGCTCAAAAGCTTACTTGCAGCTCTTCCTTGACCAAAAGAATTGCCAGGCTTAGCTTTGCATGTGAACTAATGACTAAACTAGAATGGGAAGGACTTTAAATGGTTCTCAGAATATGCAATTGTGAGAACTAGTACTTTCTATTCTATGACCCTGGGTATTTTAAATCACTTGACCTCCTTAAGTTTAATTTGACTACATGATGCTACATGTGCGAGTGTCAGCAGTACACACTTGTTACCAGGAGCAGCAATAAGGAACAAAAACTCTGTTCTCCACCAACATCTCCCCATACTCAATCTAAAGAAGCCCTCGGGAAACTCTCAGCTTTTAACCATCTGTTTCCATTATACACAGAAGGTACTCCATGAGGAGGGTTTTAATAAGCAACAAAATGTACTGACTAATGTGCACATTAACTAATTTTTAACCTATGAGTTGTAAGATTACTGTTCAAGTTTTTTAAAAGGTTACATTAGAACAGTCAGCTTCCCGATTCCTGCAGAGGGTCCCAGACATAGCAAGGCTGACCAGGCCAGGATACAGTCCTGTCCTGTCACCCCAGGCTTGTAGTTGCGAAATCGCTTTCCATCCAGACCCATGTCTGCAGGATGATCTACTAATTTCCCAGTCGACAGCCAGGCAGCTGTTAGATAATTGCAACATGCTTCCATGCAGGGGAGTAAGCGTTTCTTAAAAAAAAAAAAAAAAAAAGTAGCATAATAAAGATTTGCAGTGAAGAATGGGAACAGTGATTGGTAAGAGGAATACATGGCATATTTCAAAGACCATAAAATATTTCAGGTCTTTGTTTTCCTTCTATAGTTTTTTAGTTTCTACTTACATTTTTCTCTCCCTTTGAGGCAGGAATCCCACCAAAGGAGTAGATTTTCTTATTACAAAATATTCTGTAAATAGTTGAGTAATACCGAAATACACTGTTTGCCTTCTCCATTTTGCTGAATCTGCTCTGCATGTTCCCCACGAGATTTGCAAACATCTATCACAAATTGCCAGAAAAAAAAAAGCAATTTATGTTAATGCATTTTTTTTCCCTCTTACTATATATGTTAGAATGAATCTATACAGATTGTTTCAGGGATTTTTTAAATTTAATTTAATTTAATGGTTTGATTTAATGGTTTGCTCAAGCCTCCCCGGGTGCTGAAATCTACCAAGGCATTATTACCAGACTATTAGGTCATAGGTACTTCTTTCCAACTTTAGAAATGAGAAAACAGGCCCGAGAAGAGAGCTAGCCTAGTCTGGGTCACACAAGTATCACACAGCTTTGCCCACGATGCACCAGAGTGCCGCCCCCACATCAGGTCAGGACCACGCTGAGTACCTCTCCCTCCTGCTTTCCTGTTGCTTCCTTTGTTGGGAAAACCCAAAAATCAAAAATCATCTTAAAATAAGAGTGAACTAAAGAGAATCTGGAGTCATTCTTTAACAAAACCGAAATGGGAAAATTAATATTTAGAGACTACATTTTTAAAGAATTCCTGCCATTAATTTTTTTTCTAAATCCAGATCATTCTTTAAAGCAAGGACTGTGGAGCCCCCTGCTGTAAACAACTAGGTGGTCATTGCTTTACTCAGCAACAAAAAGAAATCCTGGATTGTCTTTAGAAGGCAAGGGGTATTTAGATCAAATTTTCAGCCTGCCATCAAATTGGTAGGATGTTCAGTGCAGAAGGAGCAGGAGAATCCCCGTGTTAGTACAATAGTAGATGCCCCATTAGACCATTGGGACATAGGGAAGGCAGGGTTCACCTAACAGTATCCACTCCCCCCACCACCAGGAGGATAATAAACCAGACACTTACCAACACGCACAGAACAGGGCAGGCATCTGTTCACGTGCTACTTCTCTATTTCCTTCTAACTCTTTCTTTTCATTTCTAAACCTTGACATCATGTTAACATAATCAGAGGGACAATGACTTTGCAACTTCCGAAGGTTTGAGAAGTCTCAGAGTTTTAAATTATAGCTATGTTCCTGAATGAAAAGATGATACAGAGAAAAATACCAGGGGTGCCAAAAAAATGTACACATTTTAAGAGATGTTATCTATGTATTATTTTTTGAAGTTGAATTGAATTATGGTAGCAATGTGTAGTATGACTTTTGCTCATAAGATGACATTAATCAAATGAGTGCTAGTGTCATTCATTGTATTATTTTAATACAGTTTTTTCCTTTCTTAAAATGTATATACATTTTTATGGCACCCTATGTATAATATACCCAATAAAGATATGTAACATATTTTTCAAAATGGTCATCAACTGGATATATAACCAATGCCATTTCCTTTGGCTGCATTCATACCTTCAGTAGGAATTTATTGAGCATCTGTGTGTTTCAGAGGTTGACTAATGCCAGGTGCAAGGTTGTGAGCCAAAATCTCACCATAAAAGCATATAAAAGGATAGACTGCTACTGAGCAAATCAACATAAATATACACATAGATACAACTTGTGGTAAGCGAGGAGGAGCTCAGAAAGAGAATTTGAAGTATAACATTTCAAAACCACTAGAAACTGACCTATGAGAATCCAGTAATATTTTAACACACGCAGTAACATTATTTTTCATATCTAATTCTTTCCTTTTTTGTATCTTTAGATTTAGCAAATGATTCTTTTCCAGTGAGATCAAGCCACATGTCCTCTTAAATATCTCAAGCTTAAACTTTTGTATTGGTTCAAGGAAGGAAAAGAAATAGGCCATATGTGCCAAAGTATAGCATATTTTTCTTCCCCATTTTATGATAAAAATAATTAACTGGCTCAAAAAGTTATACAAGTTGCACTCTCATTAACAGTTTATGACAGTATCCATTTCTTTCTAAAAGTAGATATTATAGTTTTTGCCAATGTACTTGGTGAAAATGGTATAAGAAATAAAAATAATCATTAACTGGTTTGACTTTGACTCCTGGCTTTCTAGAAATGTCTACACTCTAATCAAAAAATTTTTACAAGCCCTAAAAATATTTTCTACTTTGACCATAAGTGTCAAAAGGCAGCGATGTTATTGTAAAAGTTCCAAATGTTCCAGTGACTATAAACTGCATATTCTTTTTTTACACATGAATTGAGTCCAGAAGGTTCTCATGTGTGATCAGAATTATCATAGGACCAAAGCCTCCTTTGATAATCTTTCATAAACCCAAAATAATCTCCCCTGTGCTGGATACATGAAAAAAAAAGCATACTAATCTGAACAGACCCTGAAGGTTTTCACCCTTGATGGAATGTAAAGAATGGAAAAACTTAAAGATAGGATGTAGATGTAGAGGAGGGGGGACATCCAGGATTATTCCTAAGAATATGACTTGAAAAACTAGGTGAATGGAAATGCCATTTTGTAAGTAGAGATAAGTAGATTTGGGGGGAAAGACTGAGTGTTCAGTAAGTTAGAGGAGCTGCAAACACTCTTGGACCCAAGGTTTTCCATCGTTAGCAGATTGTTTGGTATATGGGAGCTCAGAAGAAAATTTACTCTGGAAATGTAAACATGATAGTTGTTAGCTATAGATCATATTGAACGCAATGGGGATGGCTGGGGATGTTATAGAATAAAGGAAACAGGGGTCCTAAGGAATGTACCCAGCTCAGGGGGAAAAGGATCAGCTGGCAAATGTGAATGTCAGCCTTCTCTTCTGTTTCCACCTGCTCTGGTCTCTGAAAATACAGCTCCTAGAACTCCACCCCATTCTCTAGACTGTCTGACCAGCCTGGAGAGCAGACCTGCCATCATTCAATAAATTTAGCGTTAGGGGATGTTAACTTCTTTTAGCAACTTACTTAGGTCATATTAACCTTGCAATCAATGCAACTTCTTAATCTTCTCAGAACAGTTAGCAAATCAACTTATTTTAATCCAAAGATGTTTGTTCTTGTTAACTTACTGGATTCCCCATTGTTTTGTTAGTGGTCCCCACTGTATCTGTGGAATCCTATTTCTAACATTCACTCAGCAGATGGGTGGTCAAAGGCCAGTTGGTTAGCTCTCTATGCTTCCGTTTCCTTACCTGTAAATTGGTGTTAATAGTGTCTATCTCATAAGGTTTGTGAGGATGAGATACGTTAATTCATGTGAAATGCCCAGAACAGTGCTTGGTACATTAGTGCTTAATAAATGTTAGTTGTTATTATTCTCATAGTCTATCAAAGTTTCTCATGATTGTTTTGCAAATGCTCTCACCAAATTAGAATTTGTCATTAAGCAAACTATAGAACATGGTTAAGAAGCTGGTTTTTTAACTCCAAGGAAAAACAGGGAATCAAAAAAAAAGGGAGGGTAAGATGGGAGTGAGCAGAGAAGGGGGCATAGGTCCTAGAGCCCCACTTCAAACAGATTTCTTGTCTTTATTGGTTTTTTATATTCTGTTTTTAGAAGTGTCTCATGTGAACAAAGAGTTCTTCTTTAGGGGAGGAAAGTAATCTTGCTTAAGCTGCTAACTAGCATAATGTCCTAGCCCCTGCCAACCACAATTCAGTTCAGCAAAGCCTTATTGGATGCAATGCCTACTGTGTGCAGAGCACTAGCTGTACACAGGGAAAAAGGAATAAGACTATTCAACGCTTCCTCTTGGATTATAATTGTTAGGCACCCCCAGAAGAAATGAGTCGTGGGAGACCAAAAGTGGTCTATTAGAATTTATTTAGCATGTTTGAGCTGCGGAAGGTCAGGCTAGAAAAGACCATAACCTCCCCAAGCAAAAAGGGGTATAGAGTTTTATAGGAGGAGTTAAACGAGGTTGTTCCCCCTTCAATGTTTCAGGGGGTTTTCATTGCATTGTCTCTAGCAACAAAGGGTTTCAGGGCATGATCAAGCCCTCCAGCTCCACACCCTGGCTCCCAGGCCTCCGTCAGACCACCCAGGCTCACCCAGGCCCGCTGATCACAAGCCCCTGGGAGACAAACAAAGTACAAAGCAAGACAGGATAAGATGTTTTCTACATTCCAGGCGGCTTCTCCAGGCCTAAGGCAAACACAAGCTGACAGGTACAAGGTACAAAGCAAGACAAGATGGCTTTTAAGATAAGAAGTTTCCTGTTCCTGGCCTAAATATGGCCTAACAATAATATAATTAGGTTACCTATCCCCACAGACTTTCTGCCAGGAGGTATACCCTGTGTGCTATGGCAGAGGTACAGAGTACAGTGGCACCACAGAGGAGGGCGGAGCTGGGAGGCTTCATGGAGAAGGTGGCTTTTGAGGATGAGCAATAGGCAGAGATGAATGGGGTGGAAGCCCAGGCAGCTAGGACAGTGTACACAGAGGGAGAAGCATCAATTTTCATTCTCCACACTGATCAAATGACACAAATGATGCTCGACTTCAAGCTTCATTCTCATTTAACTGGCACATAGGGGAGGGAAAGAGTAGGAAGGGTGCCCCACTATGCCACAGAGGAGTTCAGTCTTTTTGCCCAGGTTTTGGAGCAAGAGAGTGATATAATCAGAGCTGTGTTTTAGGAAAATGCATGTGACACCAGAAAACTTTTAATTTGTGGTTCAAGACCTTTGGCAAGTTATCACAGGAGAAAGGGATGGTGAGACTCTGGATTAAAATTATCACTAAACAGAATTAGCTCTCAGTGATCATTTTCAACCTAGCTCATTAGAGCAGGTTGGGTCTTCTTATATTTTGTTATTGCTGTACCTGAGGAAAAAAGCTATAGCACATATTGCTGCCATTTGAAAGCCAGCATTTTTAAAAAGGGTTTAATACATAGTGACAGTTTTGATGTATGCAAGTGGGTGTGTGTCCTAATACTTCATGATTCTCTGCCTGCATAATTTAAAATGACAGCTTAGCCTGTCAGACTTAAATGTGAGTGAAGTTCCTTGGATATTTATAAAACATCAAATAGATGGAATCACGTCAGCAAATGATGGGGTTTTTAATTACTAAATCACAGGAGGATTTTTTGGATGATAGTTGCCTGGCAACTCACCTGTAAGCGGAGCTTCCCGCCAAGGTATACATGGAGTGGTCCATGGTTTTGAAGGTGTCTTCACCCACTGGTGAACTAATAAATAAAAACATATCGCAGGACTCTAGCCAAAATTGTAATCAAAGACTGAGACGCAGGACAATGATACAAATTTTGTTTTGTTTTTTAATGTGTTAACAATTCATGCTTTCAGGTTTCCCTGAGAAAGTGGAAGTTACCCAAGCAAAGAAAACTTTAGTCTACTGACCTGTTTGCTGGTTTTTAGCCCTCTGCCCAGACACCTTAAGGCTTGCCAAGTTTGGAGTTTGGGTATTTTTTACGTGCAGCTCTAGACACATGCTGCGTATTTCAGTAGCTATATGCCTAAGAAAGTATGTGTGAACACAAATTTTTGTGAATCTATTAATACTTTAAAAACTGAGCGGAACTCGATGCAAAGGGCGAGCGCCGTGGTCAACCACGCAGCCTCCAGCTTGACCGGGTCGGCGGGGTCCGACCGGCGCCGCCTCAGGGGGCAGCCCCTAGCGCCGTCAGCCCCAGGCCCCCACCCCCCGCCCGCCCCGGGCCGTGCGTCCCGCGGGCCCCGCCTCCCGGCGCCGGGCTCTGATGTCACCGTCTGCGCCGCGCGGCAGAAACAGGAAGTGGAACCAAAACAAAGGAGCGTCAGCCGGGTGCGGGCCTCCTTTCTGCTTCTCTTCAGCGGACGTCTGGGCTTTGGCAGCCGACTCCCAGGAGCCCTCCGACTATGTCCAACATGGAGAAACACCTCTTCAACCTAAAGTTCGCGGCCAAAGAACTGAGCAGGAGTGCCAAAAAATGCGACAAGGAGGAAAAGGCCGAAAAGGCCAAAATTAAAAAGGCCATTCAGAAGGGCAACATGGAAGTTGCGAGGATACACGCCGAAAATGCCATTCGCCAGAAGAACCAGGCGGTGAATTTCCTGAGAATGAGTGCGCGGGTCGATGCGGTAGCTGCTAGAGTCCAGACGGCGGTGACGATGGGCAAGGTGACCAAGTCAATGGCCGGGGTGGTTAAGTCGATGGACGCGACATTGAAAACCATGAATCTGGAAAAGATCTCTGCCTTGATGGACAAATTCGAGCACCAGTTTGAGACGCTGGACGTCCAAACGCAGCAAATGGAAGACACGATGAGCAACACCACGACGCTGACCACTCCCCAGAACCAGGTGGATATGCTGCTCCAGGAAATGGCAGACGAGGCCGGCCTAGACCTCAACATGGAGCTGCCGCAGGGGCAGACCGGCTCCGTGGGCACGAGCGTGGCCTCGGCGGAGCAGGATGAACTATCCCAGAGACTGGCCCGCCTGCGAGATCAAGTGTGACGACAAAACCCACTCCGAGGTTTTTTTGGCTGTAGCCGCCTTCTAAAATGCTTTCTGTGTATTAGAGAGATTCTATACACTAAAAACTTTGAACATGCCAGAATGCTGAAATGCTGTTTATTTAAAATGCTTCTACCTTTGGGTTTACAGTGCTCTCAGATACATTAAGAAATTCCAGGCTTTCTCCACCCTTAACTGGATTTTAAAGTTCTGTATAGTTTGTGATGGTGTGTATTTTTATAGCTGCCTGTTAACAGGACTAGTTAATTTGATGTACATGAATGTTTCTCAAAAATATGATCAAAACTCTAGTTTTCCACCCGAATTATCAAAATGGAGGGTGTTTTTTTTTTTAAACTTAGTGTAATTGATATATAGAATTGATATGTGCATAAAAATTAAAGAGGAGAATAATTACTTTGATTACAGGGCTGTCAACACCTCATTCAACTTAATTCATGGACAGTGCTATCTCAGTGTATCCCTTTTTTGCCATGACAATGAGACTACAGTTGACTATTAATCTGTCCTCATAACTTATATTAAAATTACCTTAGGATGTTCTTGCCTAATGCCCTCTTACTGTTCTGTAAATTTTTGTGTTGTAGTTGTTTTGTATAACTACAAAAAAATGCCACTTGACTTCCATTTATTAGATGGAAAAATTGTTCGTTTATGTTTTTATTTACTAAAGAGTTTTTTAAAAGCCTTAACAAGGTTTAACGTGACAGTTTCTTTCAAATGAACTTCTCTAACACATTTCTAGTTATTTTCTATTTCAATACATTACTTAGACTTCTTATAAAGTATGTTAATTAGCATAGCAGTTCTATTACTCTAATATTGCCAAAGAACTGTTGATTGGTTTGAGAAAACCCGGGGACTATATTTGTAGGTTTTATTTTGATTTTAACAACCAAAAATAGAAATAAAATTAGAACAGCATTTTAAGTTCTAATTATTTGTATTTATTATTTGTTCTTAAAACAAAAACCTTGGAAATATAAGTTGGAATGTTTTACTTAGCCATGCAAGTAACGAATATACATGCAACAGGTCGAAAGTCTGGGAAGAAGGTGCAGGATTGAACAGCAGGCTTGATTCTCTAAAGCTGGAGCCCAGCTGTGTTGCCTTCCATCTTTATGGAATGGCAGAGTGCATTTTCTGGCTGAAAAGTAAAGCCCGTAGCCGTCACCCACCACTTTCTCATAGCCTCAAAACATGGAGAACATTGGTTTGCTTTTGCCTTGGCAAGTATGTTAATCTAAATTAAATACTCAAAGATATTTTAAATCCCCCCTTCACTGGAAGGTGTCTCCATCGAGAATTCCAGTGTTTCAGAAAATAATTGTAGGCACTCTTCCAGGACCTTTGAAAGATTCATAACCAAGTATTTGCCATTATAACATTTTCCAGTGTGAATGAATGTGTTTAAGGGGAAAAAAAAAAAAAACAGGTACACGAGAGCTGACCTGCTTAAGAGTCTACATCTGACTGGATGTTGTTCTGAAGCCTTCTCTGTAAGAGACTTCAATTGATTGTTCCAGGTCTTTCTAGAACTTGCTTCTTTTGGTGTCGCCTCTCATCACATGATTTCACAGAGGCAGCTGTGTGAGTACAGCATGAGTCATAAGCCCTCTTTAGACTGGAAAAAAATAATTAAAACTTAAATTATAGCTTAGTATTGAACCCATTGGTAAATTGAAGACCCTTTTTTATAGTGCAAATATTCCCAACAATATGAATATATTTTGTGAGATTAAACAATGCTTGTATAAGCTTGAACTTTCTCGATATATGTTCATTTCAAACTATATGAATGTACATTTTTAGGAACCATAAATATTATTTTCAAAAGCATATTAGGCCCATGACTTATTTCCTCATTTTTGCAGTTGATGAAATCCTGAAATGTAAACCACGAAGTGTGTCAAATAAATCATTTTAAACTGCATGTCACTACATATGAATGTGCATCCTATTTAAAAAGCTTTTTAAGAAAAATAACTCAGAGGTAGATTTGGTTCAGAAAGTACGGTATTTTTCCATTCTCACCCTTATAACCTGCATTTGTTAGGTTAGCATGGAATTTCATGCATATTTCTAGAAACCCTAGCTATTCTTTACTGTAATATTAATAGTTTCTTTATGGCAAGAAGATTCTTCCTCATATAGAAACTTCCCCAGGCTAGATATAATTTACAAAAGGACCCACTCAAACATACCAAGGAACAGTTAATCTTCCATGCAACTACTGGTACAGTTTTTATTTATTTCTCCTTTTTATTTTTCTGCCTTCAAAAGCAGTTTCTAACATGGATTTAGAATACTCGTAAACTTGTATGCACTATTTAGTTTATTTCAATCAGATGATATGTGCACTATTGGAGAACTTTCTCACTAAAGTTGTTTCTTCCTGAAGGAATGTGAGTGCATGTGTGTGTGTCGATGCATGTTTTAGGTAGAGGCATGCTGAGTCTTGGCCACTGTGCTTACCCAGCTATCTTTGATTTGGAAAAGAACACCACCTAAAATAAGCGCCAGTCTGATAACCTTATTAACTAGACATAGTCACAGGGTCAGCCACACAGACTATCAACATTGTAAAGCAGAAGTGTAGGACCTTGCACTCTAGATTCGCCCTCTGCACTACACACAACACTTTTGGAGGCGTTTCTATAGCCAAAATCCAAAGTTCAAGACTTTTAGTACTACGTATTGACAAAAAGCCACAGCCTGTGGATGTTGAGCAAACTGATGAGCAAGTCCCTGTAATTTTTTTTTTCTTTTAATCAATTAGCAAAATGCCTGCCTGGTTGACCTAAGTTGTTTTTCTACAACTAGATGGTAAGTTCTCTATGGAGCAGGACAGACTGTGTCTAGTGTGGTCCCTAGCTCAGGTGGCTCCTGGTAATGACTCCAGCATGAATGCGTACTTCCCTCAGATGCTCTCACTGGTGATCATGCCTAGGTCACTAGTGACAACATACTCTGTGGATAAGGTTGTACAGTGGGCACTTGGCCAGGGCCCCATTATATACCCTCAGAAGCACTGTGCCCTTTTCCTTCACAGTGTTTCTCCAAATTGAAATGTTCCTCCTCTTCAGGGTTTATACATCCTCCTTCCCTCCTAAATAGTGTCAGGACAAACAATTCAGTGTTTATTCAGAATGACTGAATATAGTAAAAATTTAGGCTAAAGTATATCAGAGGCTGGTTAGCTGGGGCTTCTTTCTAGAAATCAAAGACATGCTTCTGCCTTAAGTGGTACTCAATACAGTTCGGTAGACAAGGCATACTCATTAAGAGAAAAATGGACGTGTGTATACAGTTGTAAAAAAGTTATGAAGATGAACACAAGATTAGTGCACTTTACACACTTAATAGATTTTATACTTCAACTTTTAAAAAGGGTAAATCATGATATAAGGCAGTATACCAAGCCAATCAATTCGTGAAATAATAAGTACATGGAGAACAGAATTGCAGTGTCCCTGGTGGTTAAAATTGGCTTTTTGGAAGAGGCTGGGGTTGTATTTAATCTGTGGCTTCAAAGAAAGAAAACTGGGAATTACACAAAGGCCTGAGGCCAAAAACTACCTGAGGATTTGACTAGAAGGGAGGGTTTGACATTAAAGAGTGAAGAGAGATCGGGCAGATTGTGAACAGCTGGGAGGCTGATTAAAAGTGTGGACTTTACCCTGAGGAAAGGAGCAGGAGTGTGAGTCAACCCATATTGTCCAGATGAAAAGAAATGAGAGCCTAAAGTAGGGTGGCAATAAAAATGGAGAGGAAAAGGCACAGCACTTTCCAAATTCTGACGTGCATATGGACCACTGCTTCCTCAGGGCATGCGGTTCAGCTACAAGTCCTGATTTCCGAGGTCTGCAGGTGCTGCCGCTGCTGAGGTGAGGACCACCTTTTAAGCAGCATGGATCTTAACCCTACGCCCCGTTAGAACCGCCCAGTACTTTGTCACTGCATAGGTCATCTTTTTCTCTACAGTATTTTTATATCATGAAAATAAGCATCATGAAATAAATTTCAATAACACACTGAGAAAAGTTTTTATTGGCCTTAACAGAGTTCCAACTTGCTACATTTTTCACAAAAGAGATAATTTTAAATACATTTTCATTTAGCTGGTACTTTTTCTCAGATCCGGTTGTTTAAAAGCACTTCACAGAATATTTTTTATCTTTTCATAATCCCTTCCTTGTCCCTTTTCATGATCAACTCCATGACCACAAGAACTCTGTGACTTGACTTATTTTAGTGGGAGAGCAGACAGCAGATGAGAAATAAACAATGAATTACCATTTTATGCCAGTATTAAACAGAAGGAAGATCTAAATGATGAGAATAAAAATGTTTCTGCAGACATGAATATCCTCAACTGTAGCAGGAGATAATGAAAAAAATCGAAGTAAATTGTTTTTCAACTACTTTTTTTATAGTGTCCATAATTATAATTATAATTTGGTGTTGTCCTGCAACTCTGTATCTAGTGTGAGTGAATGGTCTACAAAGGGGATTCTATAGTCCGGTTAATTTTTTGGCTTAACAGGCAGTGGCATATTTAAGAAGACCGTGCTACTTTAAAATGTCTTGTGAAATTCTGTGTGTGAAACAGAAGACCCTTTAAAGAGCCCCGATTTGAAGTCCTTCTACAACATGCTGGAAAATATGAGTATTGAAACAAAGATTTAGGCAAAAGGCTGGCAGAAATCTACTACTATAGATTTTTATTTTATTCCTTTATTCCTTAGAGAGTCTTTCAAAGAACTGGGGAATACATTCACATTCGGGGGGAATTTTCACATTTTATTTTCATTGCACAAACTTGAAATCCATGAACTCAGAATACCATTCAGCATCAGTAACAATTGAGAAGATATTCTTGGACATGTTCTTTGATGCTTGTGAGGTCTCGCTTAGATGGTTAAGTACCAGAGCTGGAACTTTGAGTATCCATCCTGGAGACCATGGATGGGAAAAGAACTTGACATCTTTGCCTTTGTCATCAGCATCTCAGAACCACTTATTTTTAACAGCATTCAGGAAAGTACTCCCACCACTTCCTTTGGAAGGTACTCTTTAATCACATCAGGAACTTTTCATGTATTTTTTAACCACATTTCATTTTTTCCCCTTACACTAGTTATTAGCATCTGAATAAATTCACCCACCTCCCTTCACCCTGTCTGCATCCTGATAGAAATTGGATGCTTCCTAAACTAACTATAGCCAAAGCCTTTATATTTAGTTTAATTTGCAATTCTTTCCAGCCTTTTTGATCAGAGATGCTCAGCTTCTGTATCTCATGTCAGTATTATATGTCCCCTGTACCAAGAGGACAGATCATTTCTGAATCAAATTATTGTAGCCCACAGCAGGGATTGGGGAGTGGGTGGGATAGTGGGGGGAGTAGCATATCCCCTACCACCCAGACCCACCTGGTTGTTTGGGTTATAGTCCAGAGCTGCTTTTCCAGGAGCAGAAACCTCTCACTTCATCACAGTCTTTTGGCTCCTTTCCTGCTAGGTGGTCAGAAACTCAGTGTGTACATCCAAGGCTCTCCCAACTCCACCAAATTCAAGGCCAGCAAGACTGAGCCAAACTGCAACTGTGGTTTTCAAACCAGGCCTCCAGCAAAGGCAGGGCCCTCCCCTCTCTGGTGCCTCCAGGTTTCTCCAGCTCCCTGGAGGTCCCCTCCTGTGGCATTTCCAATTTGTACTCTGTCCAAACTCCTCCGTCTCAGGTACCAGCTCTGCACCCTGGGCCAATTCACCTACCTGCTGGTATGCACGCAGCAGCACCCACCAGGGCTCACAGTGCCTGCTCCAGAAAGGCCACAAGATGTTCAGGCTCCTTTGGCTTCTCTGTGGCCTTGCCACCTGGCCATAGCTTTGCAGTCCTTCTCCGGGAGCAGTTGACTTTATTTAACAACTCCCACAGAAGGCAGTGCAGTCACAGACACTACCCTCCATAATTTCCTCCCCCTGCCCCCCCCCGTGCCCTCCCCCCCTCCCCGTGGGACAGGCTCTGTCTTCCAGCTGGGATGACCTCACTACTGACACTGCCCCTTCCTACATACTGCTAGTGGCTTGCTTGCCGTGGGGTTGCCTCTTGTTGCAGATCTAAGGTAGGTCTTGGTTCCGGAGCAGCTGGGCCTTGTGCCAAATCAAGGGTGCATGGATGGAAGGCTGTCAAAATGTCACCGCAGCACCAGGCCACCATATCTGGCCACTGGGACTATCTTTCACTTTCCAGTAGGAAGGAGTGAAGATGGCCAAGGGAATTAAGTGGTCTTACTGTGTCTTTGGCCTCCCTCTTGCCTGTGCTGACAGCATCTCAAGGGCCTGCAATGCAGGCTGGTAGGTGGGGAGTGCAGAGATTGGAGATGACACCTCCCCTGCACTGTGCAAAATGCCCCCAAGCGCATGGACTCAGATGAATGCCAGATCATTGCTTTACTTCACATACCCAGTGATGGAACCCAAACTTTCCAAGATTGGACAGGCTGGGAAGGCCAGGCCATGTTCCTCTAGCCTAGGTCACATTTGCTCTCCCCAGCGTAGGAGCCTCACCCTGGCCACTTGAACACAGCCAGGGCCATGAGCCACTGAGACCCCTTCCCTCTCCTCACATGCTCTCCTGCTGCCCTTCTCTTTGGAAGTGGTCCTTCGCTTACCAATTAACCAGTGCCATCTCTTCCTGTGTCTTAAAAGTCTCCACGGTGTCCTTTGTACGCGTAGACTGGGCCTCTCAGCCACCTGCTCCTTTATCTTCTCCAGCTTCAGGAAGACGAGGGGAGCGGACTTTCATTCATCAAACAAATATTCAGGGGCCAGTCCTGTGTAAGGTGCTGGGACACCTGGACCAACCAGACAAAGTGTTGCCCTGGAGGGCTAGCATTTTGGAGAAAGAGATAATGAACAGATAAACAAATGAAAAGCATGTCAGGCTGTGATAAGTGCTTTGTAGACAAATAAAGCAAGGTTAGCATGGAGATGAACAAGGGTGCTATTTTAGGTAAGATGGACAGGCAGTCTCTCTGCAGGGAGGGAGAGCACCTGCCTGCAGGACCCCTCGCTCCCATGTCTTCTTCCACGTGTAGATGCAGTGTGATTTTCTTCCCTTCCACTTACTTCTCCCTTCCTCGGTGTCACGATTGACTGCTAGGCTCACAGTCCATGCTGCAGTCTCTTCCTGCAAGTCAGGGGGACTAATCCCTGAGAGACTCTCAGACCCCCAGGATCTGTAGCTAGTTCACCCAATTACCAGGGCAACCGGCAGCTCCCTGGGCATTGTCTGCTAAGTTCTCTGTGCGTGTCCAAAATGCAGTTACTTTTGCTCATTCAATGTGGAGTCACTCTTGCTCACACAAAACTCATTCTAATTGCTTCCAGGAGTGCGCTACACACTCTGTGTAAAATATCAGACTGCTGGGACCAATCGTATAACCTCTGCCATGCGTACATACCACATTAAACCTGCTCTCTCACACACACACACACACACACACACACACTCACACATGATTTTGGATCTTATTCCGAACATATTGCGCTAAAGGAACATCTCTCACCTCCCGTGTTGTATTTGCATTGCAGTGTGGCCTTCCTCTACTAGCTTAGTCTTGGAAAAAGGCATGTGCCCGTTCCCAATTTCTGAGTGGTCCCTCACCCACAACCCTATGGCAATTGACAAGAGGGATGGCAAGAGTTAAAAAAAAAAAAAAAAAATAGTCGTAGCCCCTCAATCAGGAATATGATGCTATCTAGACAGACAAATGTGCAGGAAAGAAGATAGGAACTTTCCTCAGCCTCTCTGCTGTCCCTGTCCCCCTGTGCTTGTGTGACTATCCTATACAGCACCCTACAGCCCAGGAGAAAGTCATCAGAGAACATTCTGAGCACTGCTCTTTTTCTTTTCAGCTTCCTGGAAAGAATCGACAGTGTCAGCTTGGTGGACTACACCCCCACTGACCAGGTATGTGAAGTCAGAGCTGCGCCACCCGGCCACCCTGTGGGAACTTGTGAATTAGAGAAACTGCCAGTATTATTCAATGATTATTTTAAAATGGACTAAGGAAAAAATTCTTAAAATAACTACTTCGTTCAAATTGTTTCACTGTCCCTGCATGCACACGTGTTGTGTTACCATACCCTGTTAATGGGCCCATTGACTTAACTCTCTAAAACTTGCTTGATTTCTAAATTCCCAATATCAACAAAATTGTATCTGTGGAATAGGACTAAGCAATTCCCATTCCTCTTGGAGCTGTCAACAGAAAACTAAACCTTTACTTCCCCAGCTTCATAAACCCTGCCCATTCATTCAGCTTTTATGACCCTGCCCTAGTTGGGGTCATAAACCACAGCACACTTTCCAGCTGTGACCCAGTGTGTCTCCTTTGGGTTAAGCTAGATAAAAGTGCCCTACTGCACATTTGTAAGTAGCAGAGAGGGACCTTCTGTGTCTCCCGAAACCTTTGATCCTCAGGCATCTGCAGAGACTTAGAGAACCTTGAACTGCTCAACTTAGGAGCCACCCAGATGCCTCAAGAGCTAGTGAATTCCAGGAAAGTTAGAGGGCCTCCATTCAAGCAGCATCTCCAACACTCCCCAGTGTCTGTGTCCCCTGGAAGAGCTTGGCTGTGGGCCCCTTCTGGGGGTTCTCTTTTCTCTGCCCTTCCTGAAAGTCTGACCTCCTCTCTCTCCCGTGAAGTCCATCTCTCTCTGAGGCTGACTCCAAGAGCTCAAAATTATCTGACAGAGCAGTAGAGTCAATTCCTTGAGGCTGTCCTAAATGTGTCTCGTCAGGATAAGAGGGGACAACCACCGTCCAGCTTCCAGAATGATTGTCTGCTTCAGTAACATCATAATAGATTTGTGGTCAGAAAAAAATACCCCTGACATCTGATAAATGTACAAGAGATGTCAGCTGTGTAAAAGTGTGGCTTTCTCATCCCCGCCCCGCCCCCCCCCCCCCCCCGGACCGCATCATCTTTTAGAGGGAATAGAAGTACGCAGGTAAGAGAGGGGAAATCTAAAATCAGCTAGCATCCAGTCCAAAAAATCCATGATCTGTGAATGCAGAGTACGCTTCCTTTGGTTTCTCACCCAAATAGTTCTGAACCTGGAGCAGGTGGCTCTCCGGGTGTAACAGAAGAACACTGGCAGGGTCTCTCCCCGAACACTAAGCATGTGATTTGGTTGTCAGGAGCATGACAGTCAGTGAACTACATTCATCAATGATTTAAAAAAACAATCATAAAGAAAGTGAAAGCACAGCTCTCAAGTATCTAAGGACAAACAAATACATTAACTGTGATTTTTCTCAGGGGATGGGAGAGGTGGGGGTGAGACAGAATGCATTTGTCTGAGTTTTTAATTACCATGTTATTGTATCTTTGATAATGGCAGAAATTGCTATTCGAAAAACTTAATCATTATGGTTGCATCCAGGGCTTCCCTTATGAAGAAGAACAACGATGTCACTTGGTTTTCTTTTTCTCTTCTTGCCCTCAGGACCTTCTCAGATGCAGAGTCCTGACATCAGGGATTTTTGAGACACGATTCCAAGTGGACAAAGTAAACTTTCAGTAAGTGTGTCCTGCAGAGCAGGCCTGCTGTGGGGTGTGGGAAGCCCTCCTCGCTGTAGGCTGGGCCTTACGGGTGTGGGGCGTTAGGGACCCTGCTACTACCCAAGGCCCTAGGGCTTTGGGGAGTGGAATACCAAATATGCATCACCATCCTTTAGGATAAATGTGGGGACAGAGGCAGGAGTGCAGTTTCCAGGCTCTTGGCCTCACGTGGAAAGTTGCTGACTCAGGTAGTAAATGGCCATCAACTGTGATTGGATGGGCATCAGCTGTGGCTAGTTGGCCATCAGCTGTAACCAGTGAGCCATTGGCCACTAATATAACTGCCATGGCTACGCTAGCAGAAAATGGGGGGCTAGCAAGAAGATGATGGCTGAGCTAGCAAGAGTGAATTACAGTTAGCATGGCGGATTGCAGCTAGCAAGTGAGGTTGGTTGGCAGAGAAGTGGACTGCAGGTTGTAGATAGTGTGGGTCCTGCTTCCTTTGTCTCCAACCGAGCCGCCAGCGAGACTACAGTGGTATGTCTCCCCTACCTATGGCTCCATGGATGTTCCTTTTTGGCCTCACCATGTCCTGCGTTCTTATGTGGGGAGCGGGACCAGAGACCCCGCATGACACCCTGCATGACAATAAGTAAATACAGACTGTGTGGTCCTGACGTACATGCAGTAAGTTTAGGGAAGGGAAGAATCCAAGACCTGAGACACCTGAGAACGTGAGAAAGATCCAAGGCATTGGGATAGGTAGAGAGAAACTGCAGCCAGAAACTCAGACAGAGGGATGCACTGCTCAGGCTGCTCTGAGAAGCGGGCTCAAGTCAGCCTGATGGCTGCGGAGTGAGGGCTGAGACCAGAGAAATGACTGGGTGTGGACACCCAGGCCCAGCAAGCTGGTATGGAACCTGGGGCTGGGCCCGAGCGGTCTGTTGAGGTCCCACCGGGAACTGTGCTACAGGCCACACAGCAACGGAGAGGAGCACGGCCGTGTGCATTGCTTCCTTGCACTCCTAATAATTGTCCTGTTGTCCTTCCACAGCATGTTTGATGTCGGTGGCCAGAGGGATGAGAGAAGAAAATGGATCCAGTGCTTTAACGGTGATTTCTATGCTCTCTCAGGAACATGGGACAAATTCTCACACTTACTCCTGCTACTGTGTTTAAGTAGCTTTGAATGAGATTATATATAAAATGCCTTCAGTATGAATCTCATAAATAAGGAATTTAAGCATCTCCAATTTCCATGTATCATTCACCGATATGGGTAGATTCCTGGTCAGATACGTTACTGAACAACCAGGTATACACACGGTGCTGACTCAAGTCATTCTTAGAATCATGGAATGAAAATTTCCCTGGAAATGGGTCGCAGTTGGATGTGTACTTTATCATAACCCCACAATGACCATTGGTCTAACTTTTTGTCTCTTCTCCCACTAAGACGTCACCGCTATCATTTACGTCGCCGCCTGCAGTAGCTACAACATGGTGATTCGGGAAGATAACAACACCAACAGGCTGAGAGAGTCCCTGGACCTTTTCGAAAGCATCTGGAACAACAGGTTATAAAAATAATAAATTCAGTCTCACCACTCGATTGCAAATTTTCTTTCACTGAAAATACCACTCAACTCACTTTTATTTTTATTCTCCAGATACAGTCATTCTTTTCTTACTGATAAATTCAAAACTATAGAAGTATCTCTTTTAGTCCATCTCATAGACAGACATGCTTAACATGGGGGCTGTCCCTTGATGAAGCCCTGGTAGTGCTTTGTCAAGAAAATTTAAATCTCTGCTCTGAAAGCCTAAGATCATATCTAGGGTTCAAATTTGGTTTTGTTTGGTTTTCAAAATTTAGAAAGTACTAATTTTAACCACATATCACTTCCAGTTTAAAAGCACAACATGATCATGTTTGAACTGGTAGTACTACACAGGGACAGAACTGCAAACACACACACACACACACACACACACACACACACACACAGTTAAAAAAATCAAAGTTTCTTCTGAAATATTTGGGAATAAATAGCTCCAAGGAGGACAGAAACATAAGCTGACTTTGCAAAAGATTTGGGTTATCAGAAAAGTATTTCTCTATGAAGTGTTCAACAACTGGTCTCAGTTCTATAGCATTAAGACAGTTAATGGGAAAGAGAGTCAGGAAATACTCAGGTATACAGAGGAATGCATTG
This sequence comes from Rhinolophus sinicus, assembly GCF_036562045.2. Lineage (NCBI taxonomy): Eukaryota > Metazoa > Chordata > Mammalia > Chiroptera > Rhinolophidae > Rhinolophus > Rhinolophus sinicus. Next base: position 53,512,622 of record NC_133758.1, read on the forward strand.
GAGTCATTAAAAATTTATATATATATATATATATATATATATATATATATATGCATACACACACACACACACAGTCACATGGAAAAATTACAATAATGTTAAATGAAAAGGCAGATTTAAAACCACCATAACTTATTTTTATAGAGATGATAAATATGTGTGAGGATAGAAAAAAACTACAAGTAAAAATATAAAAATTCTAATAGTGGTTGTCTTTAGGTGCAATTACATTTGATTTTTTTTCTGTAATTAAAAATTAATTTTTACAAGGACTGTGTATTTTATAAGCAGAAGAAACTGTAAGTCTGTTTCCATTTGGGGGGAGAATGGGTTGTGTTTCTAATTCACAGTACGATTCCTGTACAGTAATCATCAGCTTGATTCCTTTGAAGTAATAGAATTTCTAAAGGCTTTGCTGATATGCACACTGAACTCATGTTAAGCCAGTTCTCAGTATTTAGTTAATGAAACAGAGAGAGAACTTTCCATCCTGCACCTTCACTGTACCTGAGCCCCTCCCCTTAGCTTGTCATGTCCAGTGCAGTGATATAGCTCTAGATCTGTCACATCCTCTCCACAGCTGGAGAACCTCAGATCTGTTCAGAGGTCGCAGGGGAAGAACCAAGCCAGCTGCAAACTGTATTCTGTGTGATTAGCTAATGAGTCCTCTATTTTGTTGTTGTTAATGCTTTAATTGTTCTAATTTTCTGACCCTTTATTAGTAAATAACACCAAGTGTATTTATTACCTAAATAAACCTTAGCCAGTAAATTTATAACCCCAGTGAAGATAAGTTAGAAAGTGCTAAACTGCTAAATCAACTGCCTATATTTATCATTATAAGAATGTCTTGTTGACAGATGGAGTAGGGGACTCAGATACAGGTATATCAAATAACGCTAAATGTTATACATCATCAAGAAAATGACAATGTTGTCCTTTTCACTGAATTTCTCCTGTTAGATGTACTTTCCCATATAGTAGATATGAAATTTGTATGTTTATTTCTCCTCAGGTGGTTACGGACCATTTCTATCATTTTGTTCTTGAACAAACAAGATATGCTGGCAGAAAAAGTCTTGGCAGGAAAATCAAAAATTGAAGATTATTTTCCAGAGTATGCAAATTATACTGTTCCTGAAGACGGTAAGATTTCAAAACAAGTTTCTCCCGATTAAGGGAAAGACTTTATTGTTCTTTCAACAGCCCTGTAACTACAATTCAAACAGTTCTGATGAAACTAGGAAATTCAGTTAATTTAAATCAATCCTCTCAACTATCCTCAAGTGCTAGAGTATTAAAATGTCCTATGTAGGATTCCATTTATAAAAATTTCAGAGTTTGATTTTCCCTTCAAGCTGCAGTTGCAGAAAGGGTAGTTTTGAGTGTGAAACCCCTATTAGTTGGGGTAAGTTCTGCCTCTTGGTGCCTCAGTTGGGTCCGCTGTGAACCGGGCCCATGTTAGCCCTTTACACTGACCTTCACACTGAACCCTCACAGTAACTCTATGTGGGAGCATCTGTTCTTCTCATGTTTTCCTATGGAAAGTGAGGCTGAGCAAGGTAAAGTCACTTGTTCAAAGTCATTCAGGCAGAGCCTGTGAGGACAAAGCAGACTTGGAACCCTTTACTTCTGAGCCTGCATTTTCAGCCACTGTGTTTACATCTTTTGTCTCCAGTAATGACTTTGGCTACAACACTGGTGACTTCCATTAGGGTGACCAACCATCTGCGGGGGTTCCTGGGACATGGGACATTCAGTGCTAAAGCCAGGAAGGTCCTGTTCGGGCAAACCTGGAAGAGTTGGTAACCCCAGTTCCAACCGCTGCTCTTCAGTTTTGAGTAGATACTGGGCCACCAGAGTCTTGTAGGATGTAGGTTTACAGCAAAATAGCACCACTTCTTAAATTTGAATCCCAAACTAGATAAAGCAGAATAAAAGGGATTTTCCTAGAAACCCTAGTTAAGAAGATAAGAAAATTCATCATCCTCTTTGCACTAATCTCAGCCAGTCTCGGGGTGTGCTTTCCAAGGCTAAGGCAGTGTGCCACCTGCCTAAGGGAAATCTTCAGAGCACTGCTGTGTAGTCCTCTCTGTTGCTGGATTACCTATCTGCCAGCAACAGAGTCTTCTTTAACTTTCTCAGGCACCAGTGCCCCCCATCCCCTCACCCTGTCAATACTCAAAGCTCTGTGGAGCTTGCCTCCAAAATGTCCACTGCGCCTGCTCTTCCTTCTTTTCCTCTTCACGGCCTTGGTCCTGACCCTTATTCCCCACTCATCTCAGCTATGGATCTGGCCAGTGCAGTTTCCTGCCCAGGCTTCCTAGTTTTGGTCACTCAACTTTACAGAACATCCTCAGAACTTCTGCAGTTACCTTTCTGAAACACAACCACAACCCTGCTTTTGATCCCTACCAACACTGACTGAATCTCACCACAAGCTGAGGCCAAACCTGACCTGTCCAGGAAATAGAAGCTGTGCTTCCCCAATCTCAGCAATATAGTACTCCACCCTTTACCCTCAGTGACACTGTGCTTCTCCCTCCACCCTCAGTGACACTGATCTCCTCCCCCACCCTCAGTATCACTGTGCTGTTCCCCCTCCCCCTCAGTGTCACTGGTCTCCTCCTTCTCCCCCTCAGTCACACTGGTCTCCTCCCCCTCCCCCTCAGTGACATTGGTCTCCTCCCCCTCCCCCTCAGTGTCACTGGTCTCCTCCTTCTCCCCCTCAGTCACACTGGTCTCCTCCCCCTCCCCTCAGTGACATTGGTCTCCTCCCCTCCCCTCAGTGTCACTGGTCTCCTCCTTCTCCCCCTCAGTCACACTGGTCTCCTCTCCCTCCCCCTCAGTGTCACTGGTCTCCTCCTTCTCCCCCTCAGTCACACTGGTCTCCTCCCCCTCCCCCTCAGTGACATTGGTCTCCTCCCCCTCCCCCTCAGTGTCACTGGTCTCCTCCTTCTCCCCTCAGTCACACTGGTCTCCTCCCTCCCCTCAGTGACATTGGTCTCCTCCTCCCCTCAGTGTCACTGGTCTCCTCCTTCTCCCCTCAGTCACACTGGTCTCCTCCCTCCCCTCAGTGTCACTGGTCTCCTCCCTCCCCTCAGTCACACTGGTCTCCTCCCTCCCTCCCCTCAGTGTCACTGGTCTCCTCCTCAGTCACACTGGTCTCCTCCTCCCCTCCCCTCAGTGTCACTGGTCTCCTCCCTCCCCTCAGTCACACTGGTCTCCTCCCTCCCCTCAGTCACACTGGTCTCCTCCCTCCCCTCAGTGTCACTGGTCTCCTCCTTCTCCCCTCAGTCACACTGGTCTCCTCCCTCCCCCTCCCCTCAGTGTCACTGGTCTCCTCCCCCTCCCCCTCAGTGTCACTGGTCTCCTCCTTCTCCCCCTCAGTCACACTGTGCTCTTCCCCCTGCCCACTCCTCTCTTCCCTCTACACTGGGCCTCCCCAGGCACCTGCCCTGGCCAAGCCTGGCAGGCCTCCAGGCCAGGCCTGACTCCGCGCCTGCAGAGCTCCCTACTGCCTGCTCCATGGAAGTGAGGACCTAGTCACAGTAGTTGCAACACAGGAGGAAGAAAGTGATGAGAACATGCAGACATGAAGCCTAAAGTTTAGGAAAATAGATCTCACAGGGTTGCAGAAACTATTCAATGATCCTGTGAACTTAGAATCTGCATGGGAAAAAGTCTTGGGAAGGGCCTAGCGTCAGAATGGCCGCTGTAGTTGATTTTAATTAGAAGCTGCAGATGCCCTAGTCTGTAGTAGAAACAGTAAGAGGGGTTCTTTCTAAGAATAAGGCTGATGGAATGAGAATGCAGCCCTGATGGGCAGAACCTCAGCAGAAGCCACAGCTACAGTTCTGGCGCCCTGCTTCTGGTAGGCTGCCAGGTCTTCTTTCCTCCAGAGAGCCCTGAAGGTGAAGGAGACAGCTGTGGGCTTAGTCCATGTTCAATGAGATACTTTCGTTTTACTTGAGTGGAAGTTATCCCCCACCACCAAAAAATAAAAATAAAAAAGTTTTATCAGAGCTCTGTTAAATTAAAATTATTTGGGAGGAGAAAATTAAAATAAAAATGACATTTTAGTTTTTTGCTTTGTTATACAAGTCTTTTAATGCTATGAGTATACCTCAGTCTAACTTTATCATTCCTTTTATATTTTCATAGAGTTGTATCTCTGTTTCACATTACTTAAAAGTCTATTTTTAATTTCTACAGCAACACCAGATGCAGGAGAAGATCCCAAAGTTACAAGAGCGAAGTTCTTTATCCGGGATTTGTTTTTGGTAAGCAAATTTATTAACCTTTGTTTTCCTATCACATTACGGTTAAACTGTTCTTTGCAATTTGGAAATTACTTACTCTTTCATGATCTCATTCATTCTCCCTTCCAATTATGAGATAAGAGAAGGTAATGTTACTTTATCTTACAGCCAAGCACCCTGAGGTTCAGAGAGGTTAGACATGTCATCTCAGGTCACACAGCTTACAAGCAAAACTGGTACTGAGACAAATCAGACCCTGTCACTTGTATTTTCCCAGAAGGAAAGAGTCCTTCAGCAGAGTCTGGAACACCAGCTCTCACACTGGGTCATCCTTTCAGCCCTTATTCTCCATTCAACTCTAAGAGACTAAGGTTAACGTGAAAATGGACCTGCTCAAATTCAGACATATCCTATTTTTTTCCTTTTCCTTTTTATTTTGAGATGATTTCAAATTTACATAAAAAAGTAAAAGAATTGTACAAGTAACTCCACATACTCTTCACCCAAATGGATTAATTGGTAAATTTTTACATTTACTTATCTGTTTTTCTCTTTTGAATAACCCAGTGTGTAATGGCTAGGAGTTTTACTAGAAACGATTATATACCATGACATACCCAAGGGCATGTTCCAATAATACCCAGATAGCACGTGGTACACGTCAACTGTGCTCTGCAGAACTGGGAATCAGCCCAGTCTGCAGCAGGGACAGTCCAGTTGGCACGCATTCCCATCGGGATCAGATCCTCAGCTTGACTCGATGGAACCCATGTCTCTACCCTCCTCCCACCATGCTCCCTGTTTTCTCTTAATCTTATATTGAGTGAGAAAGTAACAAGGGCAAGAAATCAAGTCGCAAAGTGAATTCTGAGGAACAAGCATCCCCCGGGACATAACGAGTAGTGCTGGGAAAGGGCTCTGCAGTGAGTCAATCTGGGAAATGCTGTGTTGAATAAAGTGAGACAGGTTTCTCGGTTGTAAGTCTTCTCAGAACCTTTGCTGTGCTGATGCACACTGCGAATCTCTTCAATAAGGGAAACTGTAGTAGATCAAGGACTTACTTTTTGGAGGAGCATCTTGCAAGGCCATAAAATATAAAACACATAAAAAATGTTCCACAAAATGCCATTCGATTGAGAATGAAAAGTTAACTAAGTGTGCAAATTAGGCATTTAGATAAAGATTAGAAATAGAATATAAATGGCCATGCTTCCAGTATTTAGTCCTTGGCCAGAAAACTTTTCTTCTCTAACAATGGATAGTTCTGGCTTGTATGCAGTTTGCAAATCAGGGAAATAAAGGCATGGGGGTATCGACTTAAACTTTTTATTGTGGAATTTTCCTGGGCCAGTGAGTCATCTGAGAGGTTTTGAGTTGGAAACCATAACCCCAGTGGTTCCAACCTCATAGAAGGTAGCCAGGGCAGATTGCAGATTTGGTTATTTATTCAGTATTTAATCTGGACAGGAGCAAATCTTGGGTGAAACAATAACTTTGGTAATGCAGGGCCCTGAGAGATTGTGGGACATGAAGGTTATAAAGGAGATGGAGAGGTACAGGGAGAGGACCTGTCCTTGAGGAAGGAAAAAAGGGGGTTTTGGCCGAGAAGGGAGAGAGCACAGTGAGAAGAACCCCGCTTTGAGAAGGGGCCAAATGCCGTCTGAGCGTTCTCCTTAAATGTCATGAGGAGGGGACTGACTACCAAGAGGTTTGTCCCAGGCAAGTTCATTTCCTCCCGCAGGGAGGCATGAAGCATCCCCAGAACAGGAGGAACTTAGAACCGAAGGATCCAGGAGAGAGAGCCAGGTGGTAAACCCCCAGAGTCCCCCCAGTCACCGTCAACCAGTCCCGTCCCTCAAACTGGAAACCACCTGCAAACCTGAGCCCAGACCCAGGCTAGAGTCTCCTCCATGGCCAGTGTCACCAAACCTTTTAAAACAGAAGGTGGTGAGTGTAAGGTCAATACCCTGTGTCTTGATGCTCTTAGCATCTGTTAGAAACCTGCATGTTTTCTGGGCTGTCTTCCTCGTATTTTACTAGCCCGTCTCAGATTTCTTGAACATTATCTCCTAAGACAGGGCTTCAAAGAGTTGGACAGCAGCCAGGTGACCCAGCCAAGCAGAGCCTAAAATTGCCCAGTTTTCCTTGACAAGCTCATTTCTGTCACTTGTAATGAAAATCAGTTTGTTTAGAGATTTTAACTGTTCGAAGTTTGTACACGGCAACAACCTTTGTAATGACTCCATTCCTTAAATTACTGTTGCTCCAGGCAGGGACAAGCTGTCAGATTATTACAAAAGAAAGCTTATTATCATTCATTCACTATGCACTTACTCTGTGTATGCCACATACCTCAGCTGGTGCTTTAGGACTAAAAAGATACGTAACCTACACATTTCAGTGTTGAGAAGTTTAAAGAAAAAATGTTTAATTGCTCAGGATAAGCCCAACTATTGCTAAAAATACGGCTCTCTTCCTAAGAGGAGTTTCATAACCCGATGAACATTTTCACAACACCCTTGCAGGAGTCCTAGAATTTCTCCAATGGCTGTTTCCCAAGATGCTTTGCAGAAAAAGAAGGGGTGCGAGTAGGGGGGTGAGGACACCTAGGGATTCCTGTGGTCACCTATGAAGAAAGTTCCACATGACCCCTGCATTAGTTTGCTAGGGCTGCCATAACAAAACCTAGAGACTGGGGGGGCTTAAACAAAGGAAATTTATTTTCCACAGTCCTGGAGGCTAGAAGTCTGAGATCAAGATGTTGGCAGGGTTGGTTTCTCCTGAGCCCTCTCCTTGGCTTGTAGATATCTACCTTTTTCCTGTGTCCTCCTATGGTCTTCCCTCTGTTTCTGTGTCCTAATCTCCTCTTCTTATGAGGACACCTATCTTACTGGATTAAGGTCCACCCTGATGACCTCATTTTAATTCAATGACCTCATTAAAGGCCCTATCTCCAAACACAGTCACATTCTGAGATGCTGGGGATTAGGACTTAAAACATACGAATGAGGGGGAGACACAATTCAGCCCATGGCAGCCTCTCTCCCACTGCCCCACTTAGCTTCACAATGCACATGAGCATGTCGTTCCAAGATGTACTCACGACTCAGGGTTTCCCAGTTATTTGGCCACAGAGCACTTTTCTCCCAGAACACTGCTAACCAAGGGTTATATATGTACTTTATATTTATCACCCACATCTTATAAACAATGCCATACTAACATCACAAGCTTCTTTCAGAGAACCAACGGTGTTTTTTTCTCTCCACACAATGTTTCTCCATTATTTTACTATTTAAAGACTTTTACACATTCCCTGAGTGGGAATAGGTCAGTCATTCCCACTGTCAAAGCTTTTGAACCATTTATGTGACCACAGGTTCCATCATTAAAGAAATAGGAAGAAAAAAGACCTATGGGCATCAACATTTGTGTCTGCCTAGGAGAATCAAAGGATGGCATCTTCATTTGCCTTTTAAAGAAGGGACACACCTAGGAAACGCTGAAGCTCTAACGTGACTGATGTGTTGTCCATACAAAACTACTAGAAGTGTGTGGGTATTTAAATTCCAATTAATTAAAATTAAATAAAACTAAAAATCAGTCTTTCTGTTGCATCTGCTAGGAATAGTGGTTACCTTATTGCCAGGGCAGATATAGAACATTTCCATTATTGCACAAAGTTCCATTGGGAGGTGCTGGTTTAGACCTTCATTTCTGGAAACTTCTACCCTGAATTCTATTTTCTGTGGCAGTCTTTTAAACATGTCCTGTCTCAGCTGAACTCTAAGCTTCTGTGGGCAAGAGGTAAGCTAAGGTGCTTTGGGTTTCCACCAGCGTGTTCAGTATTTAGACACTCCCCACAGCTGTGTTCTTATGTCAAACAAGACAATACCCCAAGCCCTCTAGTTTTTGATCAAAGTGTTGCCTAAATTCTTCTCGAAGAATGAAGCGGGGGAGGGGGAAACAGCTGTCCCACGTGCCCCTGGTGGAGACAGACCGTGCCCCACAGCCCACAAGCCTCTTTCTCTGCAGAGGATCAGCACGGCAACGGGGGACGGCAAACACTACTGCTACCCGCACTTCACCTGCGCTGTAGACACGGAGAACATCCGCCGGGTGTTTAACGACTGCCGCGACATCATCCAGAGGATGCACCTCAAACAGTATGAACTCTTGTGAGGCGGCCCTGGGCCGCTGGGCGCGCCTTCTCGCGCCTTCTCTCCGCCTGCTCTCCTCTCTGCTACCCCACCAGGTGGAGCATTTATTCCCAGACTGCCTGTCTGTCAACCCCAAGCCATGGTAGGAAGTAGTTAAGTTCCCAGTGTCTTTAGGCTGCTGTTCGTCCTTCTCAGTGTGGGCTCCGTGTGTCATCACCAAGCCTCTGGCTACCTCTGTTCCCCTCAGGTTTGGTTTGTAGCTTGTTTTCATTGAACAGGACTTCCCATAGCCTTCCCACCTCCAATTTGTGTCACTGCAAACTGTCCACTCTCACTTGGGTGACTTTGCAGTGAAATCTCCCTTTTATTCGTCCATTCAGTGGTTTATTGATTCATCAAGGACAAACTTGACAGATGGGAGAGAAACACACTTTTTTCTGAGTTATCAAGCATGATTGTAGAGGCACATGGGTAATGCGGTGAAGCACTGGCGCTTTCCAATTCCAGTTTTAAGAAGCTGCAGGCGGACAAGTAGCCACCCCTCCTGATCTACATTGGCCCAAGACTTAGAGTAGGCCCCAAGCCACAGAGTGGAGAGAAAGCCTTTTTTCAATAATATTTAAAGTCGCTGCTAGCCTCAGGCATTTGAATTAGAGCTACTTTGAGCCTTTTACATTTAGGCAGAAAACCACATTCACTACTGCAAAGTATGTCCTGTCTAAAAATTATTCTTTAGACTTTCACTATGCTTGAGAAATTGTCTCCTTTCATATATTCTTTCTGTTGTTGTTTTATTGCTGGTTTATTATACTGTACAGACCACAAAATGTAATATTATTTTGTATAACTACTCAAGAAAAATACTTGTAGATCTTTGTATCTTGGTTATGGCTATACCTGTACAAGAAATTTGTTGTGGTTTTTTTGTGTGCTGAACAGCTAAATGTCAACATTACCTGCCGCTTGCTCTAAAAAGGAATGAATGGTTATCTGTAGAATTTAGGACATTTTATCAGTTGGTACTTTTAAAAATGCTCCTTGATTATATATAAAGTACAAGTTAATCACCCACATCTTATAAACAATGCCGTACTAACATCACAAGCTTCTTTCAGGGAACCAAGGATGTTTTTTCTCTCCACACAATATGTTTCTCGATTATTTTATTATTTAAAGACTTTTACACATTCCCTGAGTGGGAATAGGTCAGCCATTCCCACTGTCAAAGTTTTTGAACCATTTATGTGACCACAGGTTCCATCATTAAAAAATAGGAAGAAAAAAGACCAATGGGCATCAACATTTGTGTCTGCCTACGAGAATCAAAGGATGGCATCTTCATTTGCCTTTTAAAGAAGAGATATTACAAAACCTTTATTTGAAATATAAAATCAAAATATATGGCTATTTCTCAAACTTGAAAGATTTGCAAATGCAGCCTCAATTTATTGCACAATATATCTAGAAAGCAAGAATCGCTGTAGGAGGCACATGTCATATTCTATCCACAGTCACAGCTTTGAGGGTAGTTTACTTAGGTCAAAGATAATCTGTAACGATGTCTGAAGTGATATTTCAACAATACAAATCCAGGGAAGTGACAGCCTAGCATACATTACTTCAGTAATTTCCTTTTAGTCTTTGTTGAGTATTTTAAAGTTTATAATATAATCAGCATTTTATAATCCTTTATAAACTTATCCAATTTTAAATACTACCACTTTTCCATGAAAGGATCACAATTTTATAGACAATCAGTGCAACAAACACATGTTTTATCTTTTTATCCAAATTCCTGCTCCTCTCATCCTTAACTATTTCGTAAAATTCTCAGTTGAACTGAGACATACAAAATAGAAATTATTTTCAATTTCCATTGCACTTTCAAAATAAGACATGAAGAAAAATTGAGGATATACTCCCACACATATACAAAGAAATGAAGTTGTATATTTTTACATGCATTATTACTCAATAACTCCCCTGTTAACTAAACTTCCTATTTAAAAATCAATTGAAGAAAGACCTAGCCTCTTAGCAAAAATACAAAAAGAATACATTTTGTCTGGCTTAAAATTATCAAGATATATTTACTTTTAAATACCAAAGCCACTTCCTACTCCATTTTTCAAGTTTCTTTTGACCACAGGCATTAAATTCAGATTTAACAACTTGGTCTACTGGAGAGAAAATTAAACTTATCTAAAAATCTGATTCCATTAATTTAGCACAGAAGTACAAAAGTTGTGTAAACAACATATTCCTGCTTATAGCATTTGTATGTTAATTTTCAGTGTATAGCTTTATAATATATAGGAATTTGAGAACAACTTCGAGGAGGACAAAAAGCCAACGCAAAGTTTGGTTTGTGTACACGTAAGCCCAAGTGTGCTCCAGGGCTGCTGCTCCATCTTGGGGAAAGAAGGACTGTCTGGTGCATGCAAGTGATGACATTAATAGCGTTTACACATTGTACAGATATAATCTTTGATTATACATATATTTGATAAAATGAGAAAACAGACTTGTCATAATGACCCATTTTCATAGCATGAGAACAGTACAATCAACTATTTATTCTGCAGTAATTTGCATCAATCATTTAGAATTTCTATGATGTGCATAAAGACAGCCTACTTCGGTCTCATCTCAAATGAGCACTGCCCCAAGTTCAGTTTCTTTGGTTTTGACATTTATTACTAAAAGCAGAAAGTCTCCTCTTCACACTGTCTTAAATTTTCTGAGCAGCTGGCAACCAAAAATAAAAGGCAAATCTAGAAACCCAAAGTGAATTAATATGAGGACCACAAGGAACCCAGCTGTTCCACAATATGTGATCAGAACCGTGCTCTCGAAGGGAATGTAGCACTTGCCGAGGGCATACTCTGTGGATGTCATACTGCCCTGGAAAGGAAATGAGAATGTTACGCTGCAGTGAGAGCCCCAAGCACAGCTCCAACACAAGAGTCTGCCTTAACAACAAATGAGGAAAGGCAGCTTTCTTGGCTTAGGCGAGGCAGGGAAGTAGCTCTCCTCACCTGAGACTTAAAGAGGCACAGACTTCAACCTACAGAAGCAGTGGTGAGAGAAGGGAAGCCAAGGGCTCCTCTAAAGTATAGTGGGCACACCTGAGAGATACTCAGAGAGACAGGGAGATTTCAAGCAATGGTCATCGAGGAACAGGAGTCCAAGGCTAGTTTTCATGCCACTTGATGCTAAAATAAGCAATCTGTTACCTAGAAATACATGTGCCAGGAGACTTTTTTTTTTTTGGTAGACATTTTTGCTATATGAAATGACAGTGGGGAATGTTTTCATTTACTACTGTGAATTTGAAAACATGAGGTTTTCCCCATCTTTTCATGAAGTAGAAGTACTTGACATAAAAGCATTATGAACTGGAGTGGAGGCTGGAACCCAAAGGCAAAAAAAAAAAAAAAAAAAAAAAGGCGCTGAAGCATCAGGTGGTCACTCAATGAAAGAATATCCTTAATCAACTTGCAAGAGCTATAGCATTTTTCTACCGGAGCACATGGCACATTTGGGAAACAAGACATGATGACGAAGTACCGCTAAGGAAAACATGACATTCAATACACAGAGCCTAATATCAGAGGACACTGCCATCCCTGAAGGATGAAACACTCTGTAAGACACTCCTCCCCTCACCCCTCTTGGAATATGCCATGTTTACCTGTCCCCAGGAAGATGTTTAGACAGGGCACAGTGTATCAAACTAAGTGTGCGTGCGGAGTTGGGGAAGTTTATTTATGGCTTTTGTATATTTTGACAGATTATAGCAATTAAATAGTTGATTTCTGTGTTGATTTAAATACTTTAAAAAGCTTTGAGACGAAAATAAATGTTCACATTACCATGATGAAACTGGGGTTGTTTCTGTTCCTCCAACTGAAAGACGGCACACTGATCTCAGAGATTCCTGCCCCGTGGAGTACCTCGCAGGCGCTGTGCGTGTGGCCACTAAGGACCAGGCGTGGCCGCAGCCACCAGAGCAGCTGCCACACCCAGGGGACAGCAACAGGCAGTTAATACTTAAACAGAGCCCTGCCAGGGGCCCAGAGCCAGGGCACCGTTGATTTCATCAAGTTAAATACAAAATCCCTACTTTGTAGGACTGCTTTGTTTTTTCCTTAAAATCCTTGGGTTTGCTTAGACTCTATTAAAAGTTCAGGCTCTCAGAATCTATTCTCATCCCAGATTTTATATTTTTAAATTATGTTTAGTTTTTATAAATATTTTGTAAATTTATTTCATAAATGTTTATATTTTATTATATATAAATATGATATATTATACATATTTAAGAAAAAGCATCTTAAGTCCCTAAAAATTTAACTCTTTAAGTGCCATTTACATTTCCAAATACACTTAAGTTGTTGGAAAAACGTTGAATAAAGAATAGCAAGACTATCCTGGGGGTAAAAGAACAAAATGATGACATGATAATCTGAGCTACTGCCAACACCCTGCCCTCCATCCCCCAATCGATAACTATAAAGTCATCTGGCTTTTGGTTAGCATCCAGTATGCTGCCAAACCTTTTGTGAGGCCTCCCGAGAAAGCACGTCATATCTCTCCTTAAACAGGGTGCCCCTTTCTTCTGGAGGTGCGGCATCTTCCCCAGTACAGTTAGCGTCGCTTTTCCGGTAAAGTGGAAAATGCTGTCCAGGATTTAGAGAGGAGTCAGATGTGACTTCATGAGACCCTAGGTGTTTCTTCCAAATACACAGAGCTGCTTTCTCCCCACCTCACCTGCAGAAGGACTGGGGCTGACCTCGGCAACGGCTGCCCATCCCCACACTGGCTGGAGTGAAGTTCCTGGTGGTCAAAAATCAGTCAGTTAACCTGGCAAACCCAGCAGTCAGCACATGGTAGGAAGGAACAAGGGGGCTGAGAGATTGACAGAAACACAAAAGTGTACTGACTCACTGTGCCCTTAGAAGACGCCAGAACAGAAGGCACCTGTGCCATTCAGATGATCTCCTACCTCTCGGGAGCAATTCAGTTTGTGAGAAATTTCAATGAGTTCAGCTTCTGCTTCAGAGCAAATGTTGCAGCCATCCCCTTCCAGTGCAACGCTGTTGACCATCACAAAACTGAGGCAGATGGGAGCAAGCAGAGAGTCAGGGGGCTTTCTGTCTACTGTTTTCTCACATTATCGTTCCCACAAAATGAAAGCTAAGCATCCACAGGGTGAAGAAACACATCCAGAACAGTTTTAAATCTCAACTCAGCTAATCAGTGTTTGTAGGCAGGAGTTAATATTAAGAAATCGATACTGAACAAATAAAACAAAGTAGTATAATTGGAAGTGGAGTCCAATACATGGTAAAAGGATTTTTACCCCTGAATTTGTGAGAAATCCCAGATTACAGAATCTCTACGGTCAGACAACCCTAACCTCAGCATCAAACCATGTGTCCTTGGGAAAGTTACTTAGTCTCTCTGTGCCTCATCTGTAAAATGGGGATATAAATAGTACACCATGCCATTAGCTCATTGTGAGGATTAAATGAAATAATACAACAGAATAGGGCCTGCCACTAGAAAGTACTCGGTAAATGTTAGATGTTGTTATCAGTACATTAAGTGAACCATGGACAACATTCGGCAGCATCCGTGCACTCAGCAAACAAGGCGGGGTTAGGGAGTGGGGTGCTGGTCAGAGTTCACAGGAATGGATAGTCCTAAAGTCAATTATGATTCTCTTTTGCAAGCACTTTACCTTAATTTTATTTTCTACAGACTTCCATTAAATATGCTTTTATTTCCTATACACATATCAACTGGGCATGAAGAAGGTACAGGTCATAAAGACTGAAATTTAAAGAATTTTAGAGATGAGGAGCTGACTAATCAACTGATCTGAAATATGATCAGTGTGTTTAAAATGTCTTAAACGCTATGCCAAGGGAGAAAAACAACTCAAACTTTGTCAAGTCTCCATTATGACTCAAGAAAGAAAGATACCTGGGACTCTGCCTTACAGGCAAAAGGAGGGAAGAAGCAAGCATTTGTAGAGAACCCCCTGAACCCTGGTCTCTGGGAGCTTAACATAGATCATCTCATTTGACAGGCCCAGTGAGCTGCTTCCGCCAAAGCCAGCGGAGTACTGGACACCACGAGAAGGATATGATCAAAATAGGAAAAACCTTCCTCTCCCACCTTTTCTCTCTCCACTAGATCTGCAACTAGAATGATATGTATGGTCTGGTCCACTATGCTGCAAACACACTCACACACACCAGAAAGGGTCCAGAAATGGGCAAAAAAATGGCCACATAGAAGGGGAGCTTGTATAGATGGTCAGACTAAAGGGTTAGGAAGCTTTGATCTAAAAATCAAGGCTGATGGGAGTGGGGACTAGGCACAGAGCTATAGAGCACAGTGAACACACTTGCCACCAAATCCTAGGACACCAAAACTACAGGAACATCTTTTATAAAAGGAAATAAATAAATTTTGAACAAATAAAAAATATCCGTTTACAAAGTGGGCTGATGAAATTTATATCACCCAGAGACAGTGTCGACAGAAAAAATAAAATTCCCTCGGTGGCTAGGCAAAGTCATAGACTAACTGAGTCACTGTGGGTTGTTAGGGAAAACCAAGGTGGTGCCTCCAATGGGGACCATGAGCAAAGACAGCCTGAGGCACCTTCGTCAGAGACTGTAAACTAGGCCAGACAGCATGGGCCTGACCCAATATGGCAGTCACCTCTGAAAATTCATTTCCAAGGACAAAGGTTTTCATAAGCATTCACAAATAATACTCACTTAATTCCTTTCCATGAAAACAGCCTTTCAGGGTTGAAAACTTTCTCAAATCGTTTTATTCTATATGTGCTCATCCTACATTCAGTTACAAAAAGAAACATTTTTTTTCAGAGCAAGCCATTCTATAACCTCTTAAAGTTATCATGAACACAAAAAATAATTTTTCAGGATTTGAGCGCCAGACTAGCATTGTTAGTTCAGAGCTCCAACTAGTCCCAAGCTACCAAGGTGCAACTCTTAGTTCCACTACTGACTAACCGTGAGGCCTAGGGCAAGTGACTTAAGTCTCCAAGGCCTCAGTTTCCCCACTGGTACAATGGATAAAATAGGAGACCCATGTAAAGATTGAGTTAATATATGGACGTAAAATGCTTAAAATAGCCTGGCACATCATAAGCACTATATAAATATTAGCTATTAAAGTCTAAATCATATTGTTTTCTGATTCCCAAAGAAAATAACTGGCCATTAAATGTAAGTTTTAAGTTAGAGTCACACAACGCCACACTAATCATTCATTTAACAGAGATTTGTCAAGAGTGTATGATGTCCATGAGGGAAAAAATCCTTGCCCTCATGGAGCTTACATTCTAGAGCTTACATCTTTCAAGGAATACAAATTTCCTCCACACAACACAAACAAGGCTTTCATATGAATTGTAGCAGATTAAAAATTATAGTTATCAAGAGCTCTCATGTTACAATGCTTTAGTGAACTACTTACTGATAGTGGAAGCCAATGTCATGGTTACCAACAACTACCTTCAGCTGTACGTGATGTGGGTGTCTGAATATTTTCTGAAATCTCTCCACATCATCCGCCCAGGCCTGTAGGATAAAACGGTAACTGCTGAGACTCAAAGAACCTTCCCTTCCCTGTGGCTAAAAAACACACTCCCTATTTTAATGGTGAGAAGTTAATTCCCCCGTCCAAATCAGATGTTCATAAAGCTAATGCATAAATTAGAATTTCTAATTCTATGTCAAACTTCTTTTTCCAAAATCAACTTAATACTTTATTTAATTTGATGCCAAATTTTAATTAAATGGTATCCCCCATCTTAAAACATTAACTAGCAACCCCCAAAATATTTGGTTCATACACCTATTATTTCAAGATCCCCTGAAGATGCTACATAGACCCCATCTTAAGAATCACATCAGATCTGGACATTTTATAAGAACAAGCTCTTAGGAAATGTCGAGTAAATTCATGTGTGTCAACCAAGACAAGGATGAGTACATCCCTCCTCAGTCTTAGCATTTCCCTGTGGCCACAACTGTGGGAGTGAGACCTAATGAGATGTAGGTGAAAGACAAAATCCAACAAATATTTAAAGAATATTCTGACATTTGCTTTAACTATTAAAGCTTGAGAATTATGTTCAGGTAGTTCTTATTTTTATTAAACGTAAAAACATCAATTGGACACTCTAGGTTAGATAATACCTAGTTGAATAATAATCAACTTTATCCTAAAAGTTTTAAATACAGCTCAAGCCTAGGGAAATATGCTGTGTAGACAGTCCTTCAATACACTTACAAAGACTTCACTTTGATAAATAATATTTAAAGTTAGAATACTATAAAATCAGAATAACATAAAATTCGAAAAACATAAAAACATAAAATGCTGCCCTTAATTTGGAAAAACAACATATATATCCAATCTCATTTTATAACTGGTTGCTTTTTACATACAGCATTCCCACTGTCTCATATTTAATTTTGGGCTAGATTATAACAAACATTACAATCCTATAATCAATGGGTTTCTATCACATCCGGACCAAGACTTTCTTTGTACAGCTTTGGGATTGTCCAGTGAAATGCCAGTGATTATCTTCCAAAAATCATTAGTGACTGAACATGTTTAACTAAGCAGCAAGAAAAACTCCTTTTTCCCCATTAATTCCAGGAATGTAATAAGCAAAGCATTCTGACAGCTAAGTTGAGAAGAGCATTTCGCTCTGGTTTGTGGAAAGGCTTCCATCACCTCAACACTGGGGCAGAGGTCTCAAGGACCCTGAAGACAGAGGAACCTCATGCTACGTCCCCAAGGCTCCTTCTGCACCTCTCCCTCAGAAGAAAGAAAAGAAGAGGACAGCAGCAAGTAACTTTGTAGCACAGTGCTTATAATTTAATGGGTAAGGAAGAATGTGAAGTCAAATTACATTTCCATGTGTATTCTGTAATTTTGGTGACAACAAATAGCAATTCGTCTTGCCAATTTCCCCTTTCCCAAGAGGTTTATGGGAATGTGCATTCCAACAAAGTGATATCTGGCTAATCTACATATTTCCTAAATAGACAAAGATAAGATCAGTCAACCTAACTCAAGATTGTCATTACACACAGATCCTAATAACCTTTAAGATAGACTACACATTATTAATATTGGTACTAAGCAAAACTTCCACCCCTAGCTGATAATTTCTTCGTGGATTATCTGGACTATCTGTGCTGGACCCTGAAAGCAGGATTAGGGTGCCAGTATCACAGGGTCCTACCTGGGAGGAGCTCCACTTCCCTTCGTCAAAGATATCCCCCAGAATGAAGACAACTTCCGGCTGCAACAACCACAGAGCCGTCTGGAAGGCTCTCTCCATTTGCCATTCCCTAGAAGACAATAGGAAAAAAGCATCAGTCTGTTTCTTGGGTGGAGGCCACATGTGTCTTATGGGCCATTTAAAAAGTGAACCAAATGGTCCCATTCTCCCTCTTCCAAGGCCCCTCCCTCGTAATCTCATCCACTGCTTGGAAGAACCAAAGAATCCATATGTGATTAAATGTGGGGAGCAAAGGCACTAAAGGAGTCAGCCTGCTCCTCCCATACATATCAGAGCCTGACTTCCCCTGTGTTGTACCAAGAGATCAGGCCCCACACTGCGCTACAAAGTCATCACTCAGTCATGAGGGCCCCAGGGGTCTGAGGGCTTAACCCAGCTTCCAAACCTGCCCAATGTAGACTATTTTTGCACCACACTGAGGAGATAACAGCATCTGATCTGGCTTAACTTTCACTTTTTGAAGGTACCTCAACTTCTTTCTTGTGTTCAGAGTTCAGGAGAGACAATGAGAGAAACAGGCTAGCCAATATCAAAACTGTAAATCCTGTGCACTTTGGACAAACAAGTAATCACCCTGTAGGTAAGACAAGCGAATGAAAAGAGCCTGGGACCTGGAATCTCATGGACAATGGCTTAACATCCCAGCTCCTCCCACTAACCAGTTGTGCAGCCTTGAGAATGTTACCTGCTCCCTCTGATTCTTAGTTTCTTCATTGGTAAAGATAATAAAAACCTACATTCACAGGATAGATATGGGATTAAATGAGATAGCACTATGTAAATGCACACAATAGGTATCATGCTACCCCGAAAATAAGACCTCGCCGGACCATTAGCTCTACTGCATCTTTTGGAGCAAAAATTAATATAAGACTTGGTCTTATATTATAGTAAAATAAGACCCGGTATTATATTATATTATATTATATTATATTATATTATATTATATTATATTTATTATATTAAGACCTGGTCTTATTTTACTATAAGTCTTATTATAGTAAAATAAGACCGGGTCTTATATTAATTTTTGTTCCAAAAGACGCATTAGAGCTGATGGTCCCGCTAGGTCTTATTTTCCGGGAAACACGATATTCAACAATGTCAGTGCTTCTCAACCCTCCCTCTCTTCTCCCTAACCAACTCTGATTTGTGTCACTTGCCTAAGGATCCCAATTCTTCCCTCCTTTTTCAGGCATGTTCCTGGTTGCTTCTCCCTTGCAAAAGGGGAATGTTCCATCCTGGAACATATAAATAGGGAACAATAACTTTGGGTCAAAGGAGACTTTTCAGGCCCCGTGTAAACGCTGTATGGTACATCTTTACCTACGATTCCTCTCAAAATACATTTCTCAGTTTTTCTTGACTTAATGTTATTCACCCTGCAAAAGAAAGCATCTAGAAACAGCAGCTGCAAGAGCGCAGGGAAGACTGCTTAGGGGTCACAAACAAAGCACAATTTGTAAGCCCCAAACAAAGCCAAAGGAACTTAAGCTCACCCTGGCCTTCTCTATGTCATACCTCTTTTGGTTTAAAACTGAGTAAAAATGTATAGCAGCCCCTCCATCTGCCCTTCTTTCGTCTTGTCTTCTTCACCCACCTTTGGGGACATCACACATCTTCCCCTGTCACCCAACATAAGTTTCATCTATATCCAAAGCACTTTGAGGACAGTCCCTCTTACAAGAATAGAGAGGCACAAATGTTCAGAGAGGCACAAATGAAGCCATGGTAAGGAAAAGGGGTCAGGGTACAGGGTCATCACGGACAAGAAGCTCTGATGCCTTGGGGGTTGAAAGCCCCCATCCATCGCCTTTTGGTGGGCATTGTTCACAGTGGCCAAAAGGTGGAAGTAGCCCAAGAGTCCATCAACAGATGAATGATAAAGTGTAGTATAAACATACAATAGATAATCAGCCTTAAAAAGGAAGGAAATTCTAACACATGCTACAACATGGATGAACCTTGAAGACATTATGCTAAGTGAAGCAAGCCAGTCACAAAAGGACAATTACAATACACCTATAAAAATGTTTAAGATGGTAACTTATGTTATGTGTATCTCACAATTAAATTTTTGAAAAGGCCTTCTGGTGGGAAAACAGACAGACTACACTGGGCAGGTCTAAGTTGGAGAGACAGGAACGAATCCTCTCCCCAGGAAGACAACCACAAATCTGCCCTGCTCCTCCTGTTGTCCAGAGTGGGCACAAACCAAGTGAGCTCAAAATTACACATCAGTGATTGTGAGAGGGACCCACCAACCCAGCTCTGTGTCCTCCCCGCCCAGGGGAAAAGAAAACCTACCTTCACTGAACACGGCCATGTGCTGGGTATTGTTGGGGGAATTGCTTCACACAGCCTGTGGAGTTTCTCATAATAACCCAGTTACAAAAAAGTTGGCAGAGACAGGCTTGGAGGATCTTAGTAACCTGTCCAAAGTCACAAGACTCAAATCCAGACCTGCCTTCCAAATTCTAAGCCTTTGTATATACAGATGTTCAGTAAATAAGTTCAAGGAAAAGTCAAATTTCAGAAAGATTCCTAATTTTAGCTCCTACCTTCGTAATTTGTCTAGCCAGTGGCCTCTTACTTCCCCAAGCAAGTGGGTATCAGCCAAAAACATGGCTTTCAGCACAGGTTCAAGAGTCTCTTGTTCACCATCACAGGCTGGAGTTTTCAACTCAGGCCAATTACACCGAAAGATTACTAAGTAATAGATTAAAAATTCACAAAATAGAAGTACAGCAAAGACAACAGCTATGAGTTTCAACAGCAAAAAACTCCTCTTGAACAGACGAAAATTCTGTCTTCCAAACCCAAGTCTGATAGTAACCATTTCTCCTGCCCAGAAGTTGCCAGCAACCAAGAATCAGATCCTCCAAGAATTCACTGTGAGAAAATTGTAGAATCCTGGGTAAGGTGAAAATGGTGTCCAGGTCTTAGCCATGTACCTACAGGGAAAAGGAAAAAGGATTGGATTATGTTTCCTAATAATGCCACTAACACTAGCTCCCTCAATTAAGAACTAACGAGTCAGAGAATTCTATCTACATTCCTAAATGAACAAATTGTCCTGTACTCTTACAATAATAATAGGTCTGATTACTGGTAAGGATAACAACTGGTTGCCTAGGAGGTCTCTATAACTGTATGCCAAAATAATGTTATTAGAATATCTTCCCACTAAGATGATAAAATTTTATTACCACTTTGGAAATCATTAAATGAAAATCTATGAGAATGATGTTTAAGGTAGTAAACTTAATTGGGAAAGTTAACAATTATTATTTAAAGGTAATGTGACTCCCAAAAGTATTCACCACCACCCCTTGAAGACCTTAAAAATCAACAGGTCATAAGTCCCTGTAATGTGTTGGTGAATTTATTAGTTTTCTACATTCTTTTCCACAAAAGAAGTATATCTTCCTGCAGTGTGCTTCAGAGATCCAAGCAATGCATTCCACTCTGGGCTCTGGGCTCAGAGGACAGTGTCTGAGAGAGCCACCATCTGTGCACTGCATTCAAATTATATATTTTTTCACAGTATGGGCTTTTTACTTGCAAATTAGCCTTAAAACCCTGCATGTCCTTCGGCAATGGCATTTATGTGTAATGGTTTCTCTACAGGAACCTTTAAAATGTTTATGGATTCATCTGAGTCATAGGTGAACTTTGCATTCTATAAAGAAAGCATCTATTTTCGACACATCTGAAGACAAAGGTTGATAAAAGGATGGCCTAAGATAGGCTATAAAAGGTGGCATTCTACTTAAGGTTCCACAACTAATGCTCAAGACAAGAATCTTAAAATGGATGGTGATCTAAAGGCTACAGAGCTCTCAGCTATGGGAGCAGCTCCAGAAGTATTGCAGGGGGTGGGGACTATGGGAGACATAGATCTTAACTGAGTCAATAAATAAAGAAAATCCTTTTCTGGAAGGATGATTTTCTGAGAGGAATCTTCCATGGTTGATAGACAAGGAGTCAGGAACACTCTCATTTCTGTAGCATCTAAAATAATCTCTGTCAAATTCAGTTTTCAGATCTGTTCATATTTGCCCATAAGCCTCAGTCCCTAGCTTATTTCACAGCAGTGTACTACAATAAGCGACCACTATATTTGGAAAAAATTAAAAGCCTTACCTAGAGAAAAGTAAATAGGGACAAACATATTTTGAGCCATTATCAAAAATGTAAAACAAGACCCCAGAATTGAAAATTTCTTCAGAAAATGATAAAATGAGGAAATCTCTTCATTATTCAAATGAAGAGCTGACAGTTGTTTTGCTGTACTAGGAAGGACTCACTTCCATTTGTGGATCTTCAGAACACATGAAATGATAGGAGTGAAATGAAGGGCTCTGGGCCCCAAGTCTTCATCATTCCTCTGCCTACACTCAAATGGCATTATTTATATTGAGCATTGTACTTGATTAAAGAGGTACAGTACACAAATACTAGATTTTAAATATGCCCTCTCAGATAGAGAGGTCAGAAGCAACGATGCATGTAGCCTGGGATCGACGCTCTTACTGGAATTCTAGTCAGAAAATCCACAATATCTTTATCTACCAGGTCCAGACCATCAGTGATTACGTGCCATACCTCTTGTTCTCTACTTACTACTTCCTTACCTCCTCCATTTTCTCTAAGGTTGAACCACACATGCTACATAACTGGAGTCACGATATATCTTCCAACTGAGGACATCTCTGAGAGTGAAAAGTGGCACTAATAATAAAAACAGGGCTATGGCATAAACCAGGACTGTCCCAGGCAGCTCAGGATATGTAGTCACCCTGTGGATAATTTCACCCTATAAAGCTAGTGCTTAATCTGATGCTGATGAAGAGAAGGTAACAACTCTTTTTTTCTGTCATCCATCTATCTGCAATCAAACTTTAGAATGACTGTACAAGCGTTGTTAGTAACCATTCACCAGTGTGACTAAAGGCATGGATTCTCTATTCAGCTTATATTCATAAAAGAAAAGAGAGAGACTCTAAGGAATAATGAATATATTCCTTAATACCATCTAATTTCCTTTGGTTTGATTCAATCAAATATATGAAAAGCAACCATTTGATCTTACCATCTCATTTCTTTCAAAGGGCCTAGAATCTCCTAAATCCTACAAGCTAAGGCCAAAACAACAGTTAAAACTTCCTAAAAACTTGATGTTTCCACAGACCACAGAGGATAGGTTGAGAGGGAAGGAACCCCAACCCTCTGGGGATTTAGAATTCTTCCATTATGCAAAGCTTTGCTCTTTCCAGGCTCTAAGTTTCCCGAGATGAAAACCAGAATAACTTTGTAATTGCTCTTCTCCACCCACTTCTTTAAGCTGAGACAATCGTGCTTCAGTAGTAAAGTCAGAGTCTTGGAACACAGCAAGATGAGTGACCTGGAACAAGCATGATGACACTGCCTTCACAAGTAAGGCCACAATGGGATTCAGGAACCGGATAGGACACAAGACTGCAATCCTCCACCTTCCCTAGACCAAAAAGAGCAGGACAGATGACACAAAAAGACAAGCCATAGGTTTGCACTCACAGGCAACACAGCTCTCCCAAACTTGATTCCCATATACATTTGATCCTGTGCAGCCCACACAGCTGGGCTCTCTGCCTCCAGGCTGACTGCTGCGGAGGATGACTAATATGTCAGCATAGATTAGAAAGTCCTTGGCAAAGAAACCAAAGGTCAGGAGAGCCCTGGCCCATCCCTCAAACTTCTATGTTCTTTTTTCCACAGAGAAATAAAAAATATCCTACATGAAGCCATTCACCAGAGGACTTAGAATGAAGAAAGGAAGAAAGGAAGGAGGGAGAAGGGAGAGGAAAGGAAGGAGAAAGAGGGAGAGCAAGCAAGCCAGCTGGTGCTGTCACACATTTTCTTGAGAAAACCCTAACATACCATGTGAATAATCTCTCAGGTATAATGTGATCATTTTCTAAAAATAGAACTCCTCATCAGTGTGAAAATCATATTTGACAACTTCTGGCACCAAATCCTTAGACAGAATTCCTTTTGTTCAAATCTTGGAAAACTGCTTTTCTTCCTCTATCCAAAACTCATTTTATGACCCATCAAATTAGTATTCCTAATATTGTCTTCAATGTTATGGCCAAAGCATAGTCCCTTTTACCTTCTGAAATGAAGACAGAATAGTTTTTAGGGCTGATGAGGGTGGGGGAAGGAATCCATCCTCTTCCTAGAAATGGCACAGTAAGGCCACCATGCCAGGCACCATTCAAAGCACCACATCACGTAACGAGATATCCCCTACCTGATGGCTTCCAGATGGGTATAAGTGACTTCCTTGTGCTCACTTCTTGCACTAAGCTTTAAGCCAACAAAGAGACAGAACTGCTTCCTCATTTTCTGACACAGCTGAAAGAAACGTGCTGACCACCAGCAGTTAGGAGCACTGGAGTAGACACATTCCCACCACCGGGCAGACAGATGTACACAAACTGAACCTGTCTTTTTTGGCAGCAAAGAGGAAAACCTAAGAGCTCTATGGCGAATTAGCAGCTACTTGTTCCTCTTCTAGTATTTTATCCTATGTCATGAATACTCACCAGCAGAGAGAACATCTACATTGAATTGTAAAGAACCCAACCCGCAGCTCTGCTCTGTGAACTTGGGCAAGCCAAAGATCCTTTCTGAGCTTCATAATGGGGACTACAGTACCTACCATGTTTCCCCGAAAATAAGGTCGGGTCTTATATTAAGTTTTGCTCCAAAAGACACATTAGGTCTTATGTTCAGGGGATGTCATCCTGAAAAATCATGCTAGAGCTTATTTTCCGGTTAGGTCTTATTTTCGGGGAAACACGGTACCTCCACTGATGTCGTTGAGATTGATAGAAATGATGTTTACAAAAGAGTTTTTTAAAAATAAATCTTTCTATGCAGTAGGTATGTCAGGATTACATTACAGAGTAAACCTTACAATCTGAAGAATTCCAACAGGCTCAAATGATACTCAATTCAAATGGCTATAATCAAGTTAGGGAGAAGAACAAAGGCCAATAATTGGAGGGAATCTAGAAGCTGTGGACATCTTGGGTCGAATCTGCTTTCTCCATTCATTTACTGAGTTCCACTTTCTAACGGTTCACATCTGAAGTCCCCATGCACTTTCCTCACTAAAAGCAAACCTTAAATTTTATCTCAAGCATAATAAATAGGCCAATGATTTAACATCTCCAGTGCCACACAGTCTGAATAAATGCTACTATCCTTTCCATGTCCAGGCTCTTACAGGTTAGAGGAGAGAAAAATGTGTTCTTTCCTAGACTAAGTGAAAGGAGGGTCTAGTCCTTCATCAGAGCAGTATGGATACTACACCCAGGCCAAATGCAACCATCTCTTCCTGTCTACTCAATAACTACATGAAAAAAATGTGTTTATCCATCTTGTATCACTAGACCAGAAAATTAGGAAATGGGATAAAGACTATATTTTATGTGTTGTTTTCTTGTGAGTAAGTGATGAAATTTCTGTCCATATTAGAAGCTTTCCTTTGCATTAGCAGGCTTGGGTTAAGAAAGCAAAATTACTAAAATGCTATTGTTTTCACTCCCCAAGTTGAACTTGTCAGTTTTAGTAAACTCATCAAATGATAATCCAGCAGGAAAACTATACAGGCCTCCCAACCACAGTGCAGTCTGGCCTAGTATCAAAAGGCTGATACGTACATCTCATCTCCTGATTTGTCTGGAAGGGAGCTAGACTTTAATATTAAAGGTCCTGAAAAGCCCTGGTAAGAACCAAAGCACTGAATCTGTGGTATTTTGATTTCTACCACATATACTTCCTATTCCTAACATCACAAATGATAACTTTAAAAAAACCGCTTAGTAACACCTACTATCCCAGAACTTTTAGGAAGCTAAAATTCACCCATCACTGGTTTATGAACTCAATTGGGTGGTTTGTGACCACAATTTTTTTAAAAATAAAATAAAACAGAATAGAAAATACTGGTCTATATGGCACATAAAAAGGCAAGGCATAGCAAAGTTTCTTACACAAAACTTGTTTCCATTTTTATGTACATGGATCTGTGTGCACTGGTCATGATATAAAATGTATTTCTTACTGCACTAGGCTATAAGCTCCCTGACACAGGGACCTTGCCTTGTTTATCTTCATATCCCCCCTCCTCTTATGGCTCAGCATGGTGCCTACAAACAGTAGGTGCTCAACAAATGTCTGTGGCATTAAATGGCTTACATTTAGTTGTATTTCCCCAAACATTTTAGAATTACAAACATACATATTATCACCCTTTTGGTCCATTATCTGCCTTAAATTAAATGCTTGAAAGTCTCCAGTCAGAGAAACAGGAGGAAAATATACATAGAGGTTATTCCTGCTCCCTGTGATCAAAGAGCCAGGCAGAAATTTAAAGACTGGCAAACAGGTACACAGAACATGTCTCACCAGGTCCTGTGTGGGACTCTCACAAAAACGAAATGCTCAAGTAGCTCTCTGGTGAATAGGGAAGTATGACAAACTTCCCTGAGCCTCCCTGGAAAAAAAAAAAACAGCTTTCTTCTATAAGTGAAGTACACAGAAATACTTGGCAGCTCCTGAGTCCTCCCCAGGCTGCGTGATCCAGGCAGCCAGAGAAGTCCCAGCTGTGGAGAAACTGGAAACCTTGTGCGTTGCTGGTGGGCATGTGCAATGGTACAGCCACTAGAGAAAACAATACGGTGGTTCCTCAGAAAATTAAAAATAGAACTACCATATGGTCCAACAATTTCACTTGTACATATATACTCAAAAGAATTGAAAGCAAGGACTCAAACAGATATTTGTATACCCATGTTCATAGCAGCATCAGTCACAATAGCCAAAAGGTGGGAAAAAAACAAATTAATATATGAATGGATAAACAAAATGTTATATATACATATATATGTATATGTGTGTGTGTGTGTGTGTGTGTGTGTGTGTGTGTGTGCGCAAAATGTAATATATACATCTATATGCAATGGAATATTATTCAGTCCTTTAGAAAGGAAAAAAATTCCTATACATGCTACAACATGGATGAACCTTGAAGACATTATGCTAAGTGAAATAAGCCAGTCACAAAAAGACAAATATTGTATGATTCCACTTATATGAGGTACCTAGAGCAGTCAGATTCATAGAAACAGAAAGTGGAATGGTGGTTGCCAGTGGGTTGGGGAAGGGAAAATGGGGAATTGTTTTATGGGTATAGAGTTTCAGTTTTGCAAGATGGAAAAGCTCTAGAGATTGGTTGGACTGCTATGTGAATATACTCAATACTACTGAACTAGATATACACTTAAAAGTGGGTAAGATGGTTCAAGAGAATGAGAGGACAAGCCCCAGACTGGGAGAAAATATTTGCAAAGGACACATTTAATAAGGACTGTTACCCAACATATACAAAGTAATCTTAAAACTCGATAAGAAAACAAACAATCTGATTTAAAAATTAAGCAAATAAATTTTAAGTGTTATCACCACACAAAAAAAGGTAACTCTGTGAGATGATGGACGTGTTAATTAAGATGACTGTGGTAATCATTTCACAATGTACACATATCTCAAATCATCATATTGTACATTTTAAATATATACAATTTTATTTGTCAATTATACCTCAATATAACTGGGTAAAAAATAAAAATTAAAAATTAAAAATGGGCCAAATACCTTAACAGACATCTTACCAAAGAAGTATATTGGCAGGTAAGTATATGAAAGATGCTCCGCATCGTATGTCATCAGAGAAATGCAAATTAAAACAATGAGCTGTCACTACCGACCTATTAGATGGCCAAAATCCAGAACACTGGCAACATCAAATGTTTATGAGGACATGGAGTAATAGAAACTTTCATTCCTTGTTGGTGGGAATGCAAAATGGTACATCCACTTTAGAAGACAGTTTGGCAGTTTCTTATAAAACTAAATAAAAATACTCTTATCCTATCATCCAGCAATTGTGCTGCTTAGTATTTGCCTAAATGAGTTTAACACTTATGTCCACACAAAACTTGCACACAGATATTTATAGCAGATTTATTCATAACTGTTCACATTTGAAAGCAGCCAAGATGTCCCTCAGTAGGTAAATGGATAAACTATGTTATATCCAGATAATAAAATATTAATCAGTGCTAAGAAGAAATGAGTTATCAAGCCGTGAAAGAACATGGAAGAACCTTAAATGCACATTACTAAGTGAAAGATGCCAAACTGAAAAGGCTGTATACTGTATGATTCCTTCTACATAACATTCTGGAAAAGGAAAACTATGGAGTCAGTAAAAAGATCAGTGGTTGCCAGGGACTGGGGAGCAGGGGGAAGGGAGGGATGAACAGGTGGGACACAGAGGATTTTCAGAGTAGTGAAAATATTCTGAATGATAAACTATAGTAGTGAATATACGTCATTATACACTAAACCCATAGAATGCTCACCAAGAGTGGACCTATCATAAACTATGGACTCTGGGTGATTATGTGTCAGTGTACGTTCATCAACTGTAAAAAACTCTGGTGAGGGGTGTTGATAATGAAGGAGGTTGTGTTATGTGGAGGAAGGTGGTATATGGGAACTTTGAACTTTCTGCTCAACTTTGCTGTGACCTAAAACTGCTCTAAAAAATTGGGAAGACGGTAAATTTTATGTATATTTTACCTCATTTAAACTTTTTTAATTTAAAGTAATGAAATTCTAATACATGCTATAGCATGGATGAACCTTGAGAACACTATGCTAATTGAAATATGCCAGTCACAGGACGATAAATACTACATGATTCCACTTATAGGAGGAACCAAGAGTAGTCAAACTCCTAAAAACAAAAGTAAAATGGTGGGTACCAGTGGCTGGGAAGGGAGAATGGGACATTATTATTTAATGGATATGGAGTTTCAGTTTGGAAAGATGAAAAAGCTGTAAAAATGGATACTAGTGATGGTTGCAAAACAATGTGAATGTAATTAATGCCACTGAACTGTACACTTAAAAATGATTAAAATGGTAAATTTTGTTATATAGGTTCTGCCACAATTTTTTATATAGGTTTCTGCCCCAAACACACATACATAGGACCCTACAAGCTAACAATGTCCCGTAACAAGGGCTCCCTTTCAGAGCTAAATCCACTACTTTTATATTTTAAAAAATATAAAATATTTTTTGGAGCTGAGCTGCGCACTCCACAACTAGATTGAAACTGATGGTTACAGATGGGAGGGGGTTAGGAGGCTGGGTGAGAAAGGTGAAGGGATTAAGAAGTACAAACTGGTAGTTCCAAAATAGTTATGGGGATGTGTAAAGTACAGTATGGGGTATATAGTCAATAATATTGAAAAAACTATGTATAGTGTCAGGTGAGTACTAAACTTATCAGGGGAATCACTTCATAAATTATAAAAATGTCGGGGTGGCTGGATGGTTCAGTTCGTCACAGTGTGAACTCTGAACAAGGCTGCCTGTTCAATTCCCGCATGGGATGGTGGGCTGCGCCCCTGCAACTAAGATTGAAGGACGATTTGGAGCTGATGGACCCTGGAGAAACACTGTTCCCCAATATTCCCCGATAAAAAAAAATTATAAAAATGTCTAACCACTATGCTATATATCTGAAACTAATATGAAATAATATTATCTGTCAACTATACTTTTTTAAAAAATAGTCATGGGGATATAAAGTATAGCATAGGGAATACAGTCAATAATATTGTTATAACTATGCAGTGTCAGATGGATAATTGACTTATTGGGATTATCACCTTGTGAGGTACATAAATGTTTAATCACTATGTTGTTTTATACACCTGAAACTAATAAAAAAAAAATAAGCCTTAGGTGCCTGGTTTTAGGGGCATATCACTGAGTCATCTTCTTACCTTTAAAGAATGCAACTGGTAGATGAGACTGTATGAAGTATAAAAGGCTCTGGGTTCTCTTGTGCTCCTCCAAATCAGAGCACCTTTATCTGAAATACGCAAAAAACAGAAAATGTGTTTTGTTGCTGAGTAATCTTTCATTCAGTTAACTATTATTAAAGCGAAATATGCATCACTTCTTAGAGAGTACATGGCTGCTGCCCTGTGGCACACAAACAAGGAACCTGATCACCTGACCAACACTGAAAGTAAAAAAAACAAAAAAGCTGAGAACTGACACAGCTAAAAAAAGACTGGCATTATGTTATTGTTCAAGAATAGGTCTTTTATAGTATATTTAAATATGACATGTATACATCATAGTTTTATATTGCCCAACACATAAGAATAGTAGCTGCAATCCACAATGGAAAGCAAAATATTTTATCCATTGACTGATTCACTTCAAAGTTATCATTAACTATCTAAATTCCCTCCCGCCATAAGCACTAAAAAATGTTTACTATGCAGTGACCTGTAATTTTTTAACTTCTCATTATCTTAAATATACTATTACTACAATATTGTCAATGGCTATTTGCATGTTAAATTTTCCATTTTAAATGGTATTTTAAAATAAGAGATGGTTTTTCAATCTACATCAGTAAACCAGGAAGTGTGAAGCCCCTATGATTTAATATATGGGCCCTAAGTAATAGTGATTTTCCAGTAAATAACCAATCTCCAGAATACTGTTTTTTCAGTAAGTTACTCGCAATCCTGAAAGGGCAAAGAGGTTCCGGTTTGCAGTGACAAGAAACAGCAATTCACCTAGAAGCATAAATATTATAACACGGTTACAAGGACCCACGTAAAATCCTCTTGCACTGAGCGCTCAACACGATACAAGGCAGATCAGAAAGCAAAGCCACCCAGGCGAGCAGACACCCATCGCTTCACCTGTCCTCCGAGCCTGGGCCGAGCATCTTAGCAGCTTCCTGTTTCCGCAGCGTGGCCTGACACGTCACGGTCGCCCTGGAACCCCGCCCTGGCGGCCTCAACCTGGTGGGGAAACCAGAGTCTCCCGAGAGGCCCGCCCTCGTCCTGCCCGGCGCCGACGTTCTAGAACGCGGGCCTCCAGAGCAGGCGCACTGTGGGGACAGAGCCGCTGGCCTGCGACCCCAGGAAGAGAGGCCGCGGTAGGCGCTCCATTGGCAACTCCAAACAATAGGTCCAAAGAAAAGCAAACACCTACGTGTGGCTGCATCTTCCCCAATGACTCGGTCCTTTGTGCCATCCTTAAATGTCTTCTGTACTTTTCTATCTGCTGGAGACCTGAGTACTGTCGCTCATTTGAACCCCTGGGAAGTCGCTGCAAATGGGTGGAGACCGGGGACAAGAACGACATACCAGAAAGGCAAGGGGAGCTCACGGAAGATAAGTCTCTTGGGCACGGAAAGGCCGTTAGGTAGCAAGGTCGCTACCGTGGGGCTCAGAGAAGCCACACGCTCGGTCTCCCAGCCCCCGCACCGGCCAGTTGCAGGGCAGCCGCTGCGGCAGCCTCAGTAGTCGCTTCTCTAACGTACCGCCGCGGCTCGGGAGGGAGAGGCGGGCTTCCCGCAGTCCGGCTCCGCGGCGGGAGAACCCCCGAACCCAAGGCTCACCCGGAGGAAGGTGAGCCGGTCGGCGGCAAGCTGCCTGTTCTGGGAAGCCGAGTTGCTCCGGCCTGTGTGCCGTGTGCTGCGTTGTCCCTGGCACAGTGATTGCTTGCTCCCTCTGCCTTCTCCCCACTTGGTCGCTCTTCTTGAGAAATGTCAGTGTCTTTCATACTCCATCTTCAACAGAGCCTGGCAAAGTACTTTCAAGAAATGTGTAATGAGTAAATGAAACGGTCAGAGTGACTATTTTTTATGGGTTTCCTTTTTAAAAAAAAAAAAAAAACTCATGTTACTAATGTTATAACAGTATAGCATCCCCTGTTCTATTTCTCAAGTGCTTTCACATCCATTATTTCAAATAATCTTCAAAGTAAGCCTGTAAATCAGAGCAGGAATCTTACCCCATGTTACAAGAAGTAAACTGAAGATCATGGCAGTAATTCAGTCTTTCAACCAATTCTGGTATGTTTTTGCAAATCTATGAGTATAGTTAAGGTACTGAGATGTAATATGAGAAAATCATAGAAAGCCACCAGCGAAATACCTGGTATATGGTAAGTAAGCAGTAAATGGTAATTATTATTAAGTTGGAATATTGTAATCTTTTCAAATATATCCAGATGAATAATTTTAACATCAACAAAAGTGGGACAACCAGACTCTGTATGCACTTTGATATGCAATGGGAAGTATGCAGCATCACTTCTGAAGTATGCTCATTAACTAAAGAAGAAAAGGAAAAAGAAATGTAAATCCGGTTAAGCCTATGAGTAACTACAAGCTTAAGGAAATGTAGGGACCAAAATGAGCATGTTATGTAACACCACCAGGAAGAAATCAGCTGAATCCAGAATGTGGGAAATATTACAGACCAAATGACCCAATTTCTTTATTCAACAAGTAAATAACATCAGAAAAAAAGGGATGATAATGAGAGGGAAATCTTTTATAAAGCAGGCTTGAGAGACTCATTAGCTAAATGTGGGCCTTGTTTGGGTCATAATTAGGACAAAGTAGCTTCTAAAAAATCGTTTTTCTGAAAAGATTGGGAAACTTGGACGTGGAATGGGTGTTAGATGACACTGAAGAATGGTAATTTTGCTTTGATAATGCTATTATGGTTATGTTTTGTTTTGTTTTTAAGTTTGGAGAAACACACTGAATGTATTTACAGGCAAGTTATATGATTTCTGGAACTTGCATTAATACTCCAGAAAAAAAAAGGAAATAGGAAAAGAAACAATATTGGCAAAGTGTTGATAATGTTGAAGCAAAGAGACAGGTACATGGCATAGTGGTTGGCACAATAATAGCCCCCCAAAGATGTCCACATCCTAATGAATAGTCCTCCAAAAGGGACTTTGCTGCTGTGATTAAGATTAAGAACCTTGGGATGGGGAGATTATTCTGGATTTTCCCTGTGGACCCAATCTAATCACTTGGGTTCTTCCAAATTAAGAAACTTTCCCAGCTGTAACAGAGTCAGAGGCAGACGTAACAACAGAGGGAGGATGTCTTAGTTTGTTCAGTCTCTCATAACAAAACACTACAGTAAATTGGGTGGCTTATAAACAACAGAAATTTCTCAAAATTGTGGAGGCTGGAAGTCCAAGATCAAGGTGCCAGCATGGTTGACTTCTGGTAAGAGCCCTCTTCCAAGTTCATAACCAGGGCCTTCTCACTGTGTCCTCACATACTGGAAGGGAGAGGGACCTCTGTGGGGTCTCTTTTAGAAGAGATTAATTCCATTCATGAGTGTTTCACCCTCACTATTTAAATACCTCCCAAAGATCCCACCTCCAAACACTATCACATCAGCCATTAGGATTTCAATATATGAATTTTGGAGAGACATAAATATTCAGTCCACACCAGAGACTTCTGAGAGATACAATCTGACAGGACTCCACCGCTGCTGCTGACTTTGAAGAAGGAGAAAGGGGACACAAGCCAAGGAATGTGGGCAGGTGGCCTTTAGAAGATGGAAAAGGTGAGGAAATGGATTCTCTCATAGAACCACCTTGATTTTAACCCAGTGAGACCTGAGTCGGACTACTGATCTACAGAACAGTAAGATACATTTGTGTTGTTTTAGGTTACTAAATTGATGATAATTCATTATAGCAGCAATAGAAAACCAATACAAACATTCATTATATTTCTTCTACTTTTGTGTATGGTTAAAATTTTTTATAATGTTTGTTAAGTCCATAAAACATAGACCTAACTAACAAGTACACTCTTTTTTTTTTTTTTTTTTTTTTTTAACATTTTATTGGGGAAGGGGAACAGGACTTTATTGGGGAACAGTGTGTACTTCCAGGCCTTTTTTCCAAGTCAAGTTGTTGTCCTTTCATTCTTAGTTGTGGAGGGTGGCGTTCAGCTTCAAGTTGTTGTCCTTTCAGTCTTAGTTGTGGAGGGCGCAGCTCAGCTCCAGGTCCAGTTGCTGTTTTTTCTAGTTGCAGGGGGCACAGCCCACCATCCCTTGCGGGAGTCGAACCGGCAACCTTGTGGTTGAGAGGACGCACTCCAACCAACTGAGCCATCTGGGAGCTCAGCGGCAGCTCAGCTCAAGGTGCCGTGTTCAATCTTAGTTGCAGGGAGCGCTGCCCACCATCTCTTGCAGGAATCGAGGAATCGAACTGGCCCATGTGGGAATCGAACCGGCAGCCTTCGGAGTTAGAAGCATGGAGCTCTAATCTCCTGAGCCACCGGGCCGGCCCAACAAATACACTCTTAAAGTACTTCATTTATATCTGAAGTATAACAATCTGACCTAACATAGAATTATACATTTTAATTTTAAAAAATAATTATATTTGATTTCTTTTTAAAAAGTATTGTTAAGAGTATAATTAATAAAATAACATTTACAGTATTTTCAAAACTACAGATGTAAAAGAGCATGATGCAACCTATTCCCAACTTTACAATTGGCTTATCTAGGCTGATTTCTATCAAAATCTTCATACTGGCATGGCTTCAAGAATGAAATATTGATTAAACTAACTTTCTCACTAACATATTCATTTTAAGAAATAGATAAAACAATGAGTAAACAAAATTTATAAAATAGAATATTTAAAAATAGGAGAATCTCCCAAAATATGCAAAAGTAGAATAGATTAAAATAGTACCCACTATTTGAACGTAATTTTAAATTTGCAAATAAGTATATTAGACAGTTTCTATATGAATGTTCCCTATGTTTTGTCAGATTTGCTAAAACATGAGACCTATTAAAGAAAGTCCATATTTTGAACTAATTTTATTTGTTGATTTTTAATGCCACAAACTAATTTTAATTCTAGAGAGCAACTTTAAGCCATTGGTTTCCTCCCTAACATCTTAAGTTTCATAGTTCGTTTCACTGTCTTACACATTTTTTTCTGTAGGAGCAGCTATACTATATAACATTGTTATGGTAGTTTAAACCTCCTTGTTGTCTTTTATAAAAATATGCACACTTACACTAAGGAAACCTTGAAACTCCCCCCCTTTCTAATATAAATTGGTGTGTGAAAGCCTCAGAGACAAAGTTGAGCAACTGTTCTTATATTTTAATCATACTTGCCCGATAGAAAGATATTTACCTGCATCCTGTCAGTGTTCACACTGCAAAAAAAGTGAAAGTTATGAAGCAGAGTGCTTCTGAGTATCAAGCTGTTTGCCTTCGTGACTTCACTCACTCATGCAACAGACATGCATTAAGCCTTTCTGTGTCCCAGATACTAAGTGATCTTATCTACTTGGTGTTTTCAAAGATCAAAGAGGGACATTACATGATAAAGGGATCAATCCAACAAGAAACTATAATTCTCCTAAGCATCTATGCACCCAATGTAGGAGCATCTAAATATATAAAGCAAATACTGACAGACATAAAGGAAGCGTAATAGTAGACAACTCTAACACCCCACTTACATCAATAGATGGATTATCCAGAGAGAAAATCAAGAAGGAAACAGTGGTCTTGACTGGCATATTAGTCTGGATAGATTTAATAGATATTTACAGAACATTCCACCCCAAAATAGCAGAATACACATTATTTTTAAGAGTGCATATACAATATTTTCCAGGACAGACCTCATATTAGGGCACAAAACAAGACTCAATAAATTTGCTAACATTGAAATATCAAACATCTTCTCCTGTCACAATGGTATGAAACTAGAAATCGATTACAAAAATAAAAGTGGAAAAAACAAACAAGTGGAGGCTACTAAATGTGCTACTAAACCATGGGTGTCCAAACTTTTTTCAACGTTTTTTACCAAGGGCCATATGCGGTAAAATATACAAACAGCCGGGCCACTCACTCGAGGTGAAGTACATATTGCCTCATCTGGTTTATTTAAGTAAACTAAATATATTTTTGGAATTTGCTGCGGGCCAATTAAAAATGGATTGCGGGCCGCAGTTGGCCCACGGGCTGCAGTTTGGACACCCCTGTCAATCAACGGTTTAACATAGAAACCAATAATGAAATCAAAATATATCTGGAGACAAGCTTAAATGAAAACACAGTGACCCAAAATCTACACGACACAGCAAAAGAAGATCTAAGAGGGAAATACATAGCAATATAGGCCTACCTCAAGAAACAAACAAAAAAAAACCTCAAATAAACACGTTACAGCTAAAGAAACTAGAAACAGAACAACAAAGCCCAACAAGAATGAAAGGAAGGAAATAATAAAGATCAGAGTAGAAATAAATGAAACAGAGACTAAAAAAATAGAAAAGATCAATGAAACTATGGTTCAATGTTTCTTTGAAAAATGAAATTTATAAACCTTTAGACAAACTCATCAAGAAAAAAAAAGATGTGCAAACAGTAACCGAGGCTCAACTATAACAGGAGGGCACACACAACCCACACAAGGAACACACCTGAAGTGTGCATTCAGGTGACAAGGAAGACTGCGCCCCTGAGCCCCACAACACTACTACTACATAAGGCCACTCTACTAAGACTGGGAGACATAACAGCCTTACCTAGTTCATAGAAACAAGCACAAGGAGGCACCCAAAATGGGGAGACAAAAAAATATGTCCCAAATTTTAAAAAATAAATAAATAAATAAATAAATAAATAAATAAATAAATAAATAAAATAAAAGAACAGAGCTCCAGAAAAAGAACTAAACAAAATGGAGACAAGCAATCTATCAAACGCAGAGTTCTGGAAACTGTTTATAAGGATGCTCAGTGATCTCAGGGAGAACTTCATTAAATAAGTAGGAAACATTAAAACGGGGATAGAAAACATAAAAAAGAGCCAGTCAGAAATAACAGAAATGAAGATAACAATAACAGAAATGAAGAATACATTACAGGGAGTCAACAGTAGATTAGATGAAGCAGAGGATTGAACCAGAAATTTAGAAGATAGGGTAGCAAAAAACACCCAATCAGAACAATAAAACAAAAAAAGAACACCAAAAAATGAGAAGAGTTGCAGGGGTCTCTGGGACAACTTCAAACATACCAACATTCGCACTATAGGGGTACCAAAAGGAGAAGAGAGAGAGGGCAAGTAATTAAAAACCTATTTGAAGAACTAATGACTCAAAGTTTCCTAACCTGGCAAAGGAAATTGATATACAAGTTCAGGAAGCATAGAGCATCCCAAATAAGATGAACTCAAAGAGGCCAACACCAAAACACATAATAAAATGCCAAAGGTTAACCACAAAGACAGAATCTTAAAAGCAGCAAGAGAAAAGCAGTTTACTTACAAGGGAGCTCCCACAAGACTATCAGATGACTTCTCAACAGAAACTTTGCAGGCCAGGAGGAAATACTGGCAGGAAATACTCAAAGTGATAAAAAGCAAGGTTACTCTACACAGCAAAGCTGTCATTTAGAATCAGAGGACAGATAGAGAGCTTCTCAGACAACAAAAAGCTAAAGAAGTTCATCACCACAAAACCAGTATTACAAGGAATCTAAGAAGGACTTCTTTAAGATGAAAAAATAAATAAAAAATATGAATAATAAAACGGCAATAACTGCATACATATCAACAATTACTTTCAATGTAAATGAATTAAATGCTCCAGTGAAAAGAGAGGGTGCCTGAATGAATAAGAAAACAGGACCTTTATATACGCTGCCTATAAGAAACTCACTTCAGATCAAAAGACACACACAGACTAAAAGTAAAGGGAGGGAAAAGATATTTCATGAAAATGCAAACAAACAAACAAAAAGCTGGGGCAACAATATTTACACCAAATACTTATACCGAAGAAAAAAAAAAGACTTTAAAACAAAGACTATAACAGGAGACAAAGAAGGACCTAGTAATCCCACTTCTGGATATTTATCCAAAGAAACCAAAAGGCTACTTCAAGGGGACCTACTCATCCATAGGAGGTCTGACAATTAAGTTCCAGAACTTGTTGCAACAATGTTGCTAACCTTCTTTGATATCAAAGGGATTATTCATTATGAATTTGTACCAGCTGGAAAAACAGTTCACCTAGTTTACTATTTGGAAGTGCTGAAAGGGCTGTGTGAAAAAGATGAAAATGACCTGAACTTTTCACCAACAATTCATGGCGCTTGTATCACGACAATGCACCAGCTCACACGGCACTGTCTGTGAGGGAGTTTTTAACCAGAAACAAATAAGTATATTGGAACACCCTCCCTACTCACCTGATCTGGCCCCTGATGACTTCTTTCTTTACCTTAAGATAAAGGAAATATTGAAAGGAAGACATTTTGATGACATTCAGGACATCACGGATAATATGATGACAGCTCTGATGGTTATTCCAGAAAAAGAGTTCCAAAATTGCTTTGAAGGGTTGACTAGGCACTGGCATCAGTGCATAGCTTTCCAAGGGGAGTACTTT
The DNA here is from genome assembly GCF_036562045.2 of Rhinolophus sinicus. Lineage (NCBI taxonomy): Eukaryota > Metazoa > Chordata > Mammalia > Chiroptera > Rhinolophidae > Rhinolophus > Rhinolophus sinicus. The sequence goes on from NC_133758.1 coordinate 53,550,832, forward strand.
GAAGGTGACTATAGTGATATTCAGCAATGAGATATGTAGTACTTTTTCTAGGATGAGTTCATGAACTTAATTGTCTGCACCCTTATGTTCATTGCAACATTATTTACAATGGTCAAGATATAGAAGCAAACTAGGTGTCCATTGATAAATGAATGGATAAAGATGTGGTACATATGTATTATGGTATATAAAAGAATGAAATTCCATAAAAAAAAGAATGAAATTTTGCCATTTGCAACACATGGATGGACCTAGAGAGTATGTGCTAAGTGAAATAAGTCATACAAATAAAGACAAAACTGTGTGATTTTACTTATATGTGGAATCTAAACAACAAAGTAAATAAACAAGCAAATAAAATAGAAACAAACTCATAGATATAGAGAACAAACTGATGGTTGCCAGATGGGGGGGATGGGCAAAAAAGGTGAAAGGATTAAGAAGCACAAACTGCCAGTCATAAAATTAGTCATGTGGATGTAATGTACAGCACAGAGAATATAATAATAATATTTTAATAACTACACATGGTGCCAGATGGGTGCTAGATGTAATGATCACTGTATAAGGTATATAAATGTCTAATCACCATGTTGTATACCTAAAACTAATATAATATTGTATGCCAACTGTAATTTAAAAATAACTTTTAAAAAATTATTAGGGTGATATCTAAAGGACTTAGGGGCACTTAAAAGACTCCCACTGCATCAAAGGTCAGGATATTTGAAACTCAATAAAGATAATAATTACAATGAACTAAAACCCATTCAATATGTTTAAATCTATGAGTTCATATTAATACTTTTAAAAAAAAACACTACTTTTTGAACTGTACCATGAATATATAATCAACAAACCAAATAAATAAAGGGAAAGAATAAAAAATGTATCCTGCCTTTCATATATGTGCTGTACAGTAGGTTACTGAAGAGTTTATCTTGGAATGCTTTATGGTTACTGAAGAGTTGATCGTGGAATGCTTTATGGAAGTATTGCAAGTGAATAGATGAAAAAAGCTGAATATAATTAGCATATGTCTACTTTGTAACTCCTGTTGAATTAATGGGTCTCGACATTGAGCAGTGATAACACCTAGCATTACACATCAGGCATTAGCTTTCTTCTGAGTGATGAAAGAAAACACCACCTCCTATATTTTTGCCAAAGAGAAGAATCTTATCAAGCCTCTGATCAAGTTGACAATTTGCATGACATACTGAGGAAAGGTAGAGTACAAGGTATAATCACAAAATACGGTGAATGTTTAAATTAAAAAAATTATTACAGTAAAAGACCCATTGCCATAAATCCCTCTCAAAATACTTCCCCCCCAAAAAAATTCTCCCCCTCATTTCAAACACACTTATCCCATCCATCTTGCCCCTTTCTGAAGCAGTTCTGGAAGTTATCTTTCGTGAGTTCTTTAGTTTCACTATCGTGGCTGCATTGATGTCCTGAATCAATTCAAAACATTTACCTTTCTTTCATGGTCATTTTGACTTTGGGGAAGAGCCAGAAGTCGCATGGTGCCAGATCTGGTGAATAAGGTGGATGAGGACACACTGTAATGTTTTTATTTGACAGAAATTGCCGTACCAGAAGCAGTGTGTGACACAGATTATTGCCATGATGGAGGATGAAACTGTTTGCCCATTTCATGTTAATGTGTTATTCCTGATCCGTGATTTATGGCACAATTTAAAACACACCTTCTGTCAACCGGAGCTCACACCTGACTGACTGCACTGAACAAATTGAAACTTGTCACACACTGTTACCAAGGTTTGACGCACTGCTTCCCGTATTGAAGATCCCAGCCTTTCCGTTGGATGACACTCGGCAGCAGCAGTCACCATATTTTTTGATCACAACGAAAAGGCTCTGTGTCACACATCACTTCTGGTATGGGAATTTCTGTCAAATAAAAACATTATGGTGTGTCCTCATCCACCTTATTCACCAGATCTGGCACCATGTGACTTCTGGCTCTTCCCCAAAGTCAAAATGACCATAAAAGGTAAACGTTTTTAATCGATTCAGGACATCAATGCAGCCACAACAGCACAACTAAAGAACTCATGAAAGAAGACTTCCAGAACTACTTCAGAAAGGGGCAAGGATGATGGAATAAGTGTGCTCGAAGCAAGGGGGAGTATTTTGAGGGGGATTAATGGCGATGTGTCTTTTACTATAATCAATTTTTTTTTAATTTAAACATTCACCATATTGTTTGATCACACCTCATATGTTAAATTGGGCCTTGAATATGCTATCAGCATAATCCAGACTGGAAAATTCTACAGGACAAACTCTACAGGTCTTCAACAGATAAATTGTAGGGATAAAAGGGAGGAAAGGGAGGCTTTAAATTAAACAAAACTCAAAAGATATAAAAAATGCACAAGATCAAACTATATTACCGATTGTCTAATTGGGTAATAAAAATACAAAGAAATATTGGGAAGTGATTACTATAGAAGTCAGGATAGTGGTTACTTTTGGGGATAGGTTATGCTATGATTGAGATAGGCTCATGGGTGGAGTCTTTTGGGGTGGCTGGCAAAGTTGTATTTTTTGACTTTGGTTGTAGTTACAAGAATCTTTGCCTTATAATAATTCATTAATCCATACCTTTGGTCTGTGTGGTTTTGTGTGTGTGTGTGTTTTATTTTACAATAAAAAAATTTTCATTCCAAAATACAAAAAGGAAAACTACAAAATTGAAATTAATATGTTTCATTAACACTCTATAAAATGTAGCAAATTTTTTCATCGTAAAAGTATTTGTAAAGAATTATTGCATTCGAAAACATTTTTTCTCACTTCGATCAAACTTCTGAGTATGTCCAGTGATTACCAAGAAATCAGAGTCAAATATAAACTGAGTGGTATTCAAGACATCATTTCAAGAGCAAAATTAGTTTTTTTGAAATCTTTTGAAATGTATTACAGCAAAGATACAAATACATACAGCTTTTAATGTGGATGTGAATACATTTTAATGTTTAATATAATATGCAATGGGACCTTTAATTTGAAACAGGCTTGGAGCTTACAAGTTCTTAAAATGTCCTGGAAACAGTGCCTCCTAGTGACTTGGAACTGGATATAACTAGGTATATCTCTGAATCTAGGCACCATCTGTTTAGTGTAGTGGTTAGGCACTTCTACGGTTGGACTAATCTCTTGGATTTAAGTCCCAACTCTATCACTTATTAACTGCGGCCTTGGACAGGTTACTGAAGCTCTTTGTTCTATATCTTTAAAGTGGGAATAATAGCAATACTTACTTCATAATATTGCTGTGAAAATTAAACATTTTATAAGCTATAAAATGTTAGAATAGTGCCTGACACATAGTAAGTGCTCAGTAAAAATTAACTATTATCATTATTATGTTGGCCAGCCAGAGAGATAACCATAAATTGAGATGCGTGTCCTACACCATGCAAACAATGGCATGGGGTCCTGTTTTGTCTGTTTGTGCCTCTACTATCCAGAGCTGGACAGAAACTCTGAAGTCGTGAGGAATGGGGAGCAGGACGCTGCAGCAGTCAATTGAGATGAGCATTATTTGTCATTACTGTGACCCTGGCCTCTTGACCCCCATCAGCCCCACTCAGCTTCTAGCAAGTACCTCCCCAACACCCAAGTTCAATAAACACACAAACCTACAGACATATACCAAAGGGCACATCCTTTCAAAGTGTACATCAGCCTTTACCCTGTACTCTAACACATCCCAATATTCTGTTCTGAGGTTGGGAATTGAACTAAAATAGAGTATAATATGTGTATTAGAGCTCCAAGTGCTAAATATGTTACACAAAACAATAAAATTCCCACATATCTTGCACAACCCACAACATAGAAAAATGATCTCTACTTTTTTACTTAAATTTTGAAGTGTTTATGACTATTTTTGATTGCTATGCTAGTAGTCCTGAGAATTTTAATACATTACAAATATATACTTTTTTCTGTCAGGAGCTGTTACATGACTAGCATGTTTCCTTTTCTCGCCAGTGTTTTCTATAACTCTGCATCAATGTCCCAGCCATAAACCATTGTCAGGACTTCTCTCAGGGCTCTAGGAAAATGTCTATCAAATTATGAAACCTCAAAATCATATTCCTCAGTATCCTGGGTCAAAGAATCACTGTCGTCTTAAGAATTCCATATATTCACCACCGCTGAGAGGATTTCACAGGCTTAGAATAAACACAATGTCTTTTGTTAGTAAGTATCTTACTGTACCCTGGAACCCATCAGCTTGACAGTTATATGGATATGTTCCACTGTTCCTCTTGGAATTCAATTTCTTTCTCTTGGTTTGGATGTTCACTCTAAAATGAAGACTCCATGAATATTACCCCTGATATGTTGGTCTAAACCTTATGTCAGTACACAGTCTACAAAAGTATTTCCTCATCAAAACTAAACTCATAAAATAAAGAAACAAACAAACAAAACTAATTCATGCTGAATCTCTAGTATTAATAAATTTATAGAGTGGACTAAGGAGCTGGAAACCCTGAGCTGAAGTCTCAGTTAGCTATGTGACGTTGGACTATTCATGAACCTTACTGGCTGCCTTAGCTTCTGTTTCTTTAAAATTAAGAAGGAAATCAAATAAATAAGGTGGATGTACCATGTGAGCAGTCTCCTTGTAGCTCTTTAATAAACCCTTTTCAAGTATCTGCTCTTAGTACACTGGTTTGTAGATATCTTTTTTTAATTTATTGGGGTGACATTGGTTAATAAAACTATATAGTTTTCAAGTGTACAATTCTATAGCCCATCATCTGCATATTGCATTGTGTGTTTGCCACCAAAGTCGAATCGTCTTCTGTTGCCATATATTTGACCCTCTACCCATTTCTACCTCCCTCCCATCCTGCTTTCTCCCTGGCAACCACTAGTCTGGGTCTATGAGTTTTTGTTTGTTTGTCTGTCTTGTTCATTTGTTACTTTTAGTTTTATATCTCACATATGAGTGAAATCATATGGTTCTCGGCTTTTTATATTTCCTTGGATGCATTTAAAAGAGAGACGTAACAGTTTAATTTAAATGTGTTGATACCAAGTTTTTTGCACTTCACTTTATTGCGCTTTGCAGATACTGCGTTTTTTACAAATGAAAAGTTTGTAGCAACCTGGCATCAAGCAAGTCTATTGACACAATTTTCCCAACAGCATTTACTCACTTCATGTCTCTATGTCACAGTTTGGTAATTCTTGCAATATTTATAACTTTTTCATTATTATCATATTTGTTATGGTGATCTGTAATCAGTGATCTTCGATGTTACTATTGTAATTGTTCTGGGGGGCACCACGAACCGCAACCATATACAATGGAGAATTTAATTGATAAATGTATATGTGTTTTGACTGCTCCTACTACCCATCATCCCCCATCTCTTTCCCTTTCCTCAGGCCTCCCTGTTCCCTGAGACACCGCAATATTGAACTTTGGCCAGTTAACAACCCTACAATGGCCTCTAAATGTACAAGTGAAAGGAAGAGTTAATTGATGCAGCAAACTTCATCGTTAAAGGAATTGCCAAAGCCACCCAAACCTTCAGCAACCACCACCCTGAGCAGTCAGCAGGCATCAACATTGACACAAGACCCTCCACCAGCAAAAAGATTATGATTTGTTGAAGAGTCAGGTGATGGTTAACATTTTTTAACAATAAAGTATTTTTTTAACTTTATTTTTTTAAATTAAAGTTTATTGGGGTGACAATTGTTAGTAAAATTACATACATTTCAGGTGTACAATTCTGTATTACATCCTCTATAAATCCCACTGTGTGTTCACCACCCAGAGTCAGTTCTCCTTCCATAACCATATATTTGATCCCCTTTACCCTCATCTCCCACCCCCCTTACCCTCTGGCAACCACTAAACTATTGTCTGTGTCTATGAGTTTTTGTTTCTCATTTGTTTGTCTTGTTCTTTTGTTGTTTTTGGTTTATATACCACATATCAGTGAAATCATACAGTTCTCTGCTTTTTCTGTCTGACTTATTTCACTTAGCATCATACTCTCAAGATCCATCCATGTTGTCACAAATGTTCCTATATCATCTTTTCTTACTGCCGAATAGTATTCCATTGTGTATATATACCACTACTTCTTTATCCATTCATCCATCGAAGGACATTTTGGCTGTTTCCATGTCTTGGCCACCGTAAACAAAGCTGCAATGAACATTGGAACACACGTGTCTTTATGTATAAATGTTTTCAGATTTTTGGGGTAGATACCCAGGAGAGGGATTGCTGGGTCATATGGTAATTCTATTTGTAATTTTTTGAGGAAACTCCACACTGCCTTCCATAGCGGCTGCACCAATCTGCGTTCCCACCAACAGTGTATAAGGGTTCCTTTTTCTCCACAACCTCTCCAACACTTGTTACTATTTGTCATGTTGATGATAGCCATTCTGACTGGGGTGAGGTGATGTCTCATGTGGTTTTTATTTGCATTTCTCTGATGATTCCTGATGTTGAGCATTTTTTCATATGTCTGTTTGCCATTTGTATGTCCTCTTTGGAGGAATGTCTCTTCAGGTCCTCTGCCCATTTTCTAATTGGGTTTTTTGTCTTTTTGTTTGTTGAGTTGTATGAGTTTCTTATATATTTTGGATATTAGCCTCTTATCAGAGGTGTTGTTTGCAAAAATTTTCTCCCATTCATTTGGTGGCCTCTTTATTTTGTCGATGGTTTCTTTTGCTGTGCAGAAGCTTTTAAGTTTTTCCTTTTTTTTAAAAGATTTTATTGGGGAAGTAGAACAGGACTTTATTGGGGGAACAGTGTGTACTTCCAGGAATTCTTTTTTTCTTTTTTTTTCCAAGTCAAGTTGTTGTCCTTTCAATCTTAGTTCAGCTTCAAGTTGTTGTCCTTTCAGTCTTAGTTGTGGAGGGCGCAGCTCAGCTCCAGGTCCAGTTGCCGTTGCTAGTTGCAGGGGGCACAGCCCACCATCCCTTGCGGGAGTCGAACAGGCACCCTTGTGATTGAGGATGCGCTCAAACCAACTGAGCCATTCGGGAGGCAGCTCAGCTCAAGGTGCTGTGTCCAATCTTAGTTGCAGGGGGCGCTGCCCACCATCCCTTGTGGGAGTCAAGGAATTGAACTGGCAACCTTGTGGTTGAGAGCCCACTGGCCCATGTGGGAATCCAAACGGCAGCCTTCGCAGTTAGGAGCATGGAGCTCTAACTGCCTGAGCCACCAGGCCGGCTTTTAAGTTTCATATAGTCCCATTCATTTATTTTAGCTTTTAATTCCCTTGCTTTTGGAGTCAAATTCATAAAATGCTCTTTGAACCCAAAGTCCATATGTGTAACACACATGTTTTCTTCTATGCAGTTTATTGTTTCAGGTCTTTGATCCATTTTTAATTAATTTTGGTACATAGTGACCGATAGCAGTCCAGTTTCATTCTTTTGCACGTGGCTTTCCAATTCTCCCAGCACCATTTCTTAAAGAGTCTGTCTTTTTTCCATTGTATGTTTTTGGCTTATTTGTAAAAAATTATCTGTCCATATTTATGTGGACTTATTGCTGGGTTCTCAGTTCTATTCCATTGGTCTGTGTGTCTATTTCTCTGCCAATACCATGCTGTTTTAATTATTGTTGCCCTGTCGTACAAGCTAAAGTCAGGGAGTGTGATACCTCTGGCACTGTTCTTTTTTCTTAGGATTGCTTTCGCTATTCAGGGTCTTTGGGGTTCCAAACAAATCGATGAATTTTTTGTTCTATTTCTTTAAAAAATGCCATTGGGATTTTGATAGGGATTGCATAAATCTGTATATTGCTTTGGGTAATATGGCCATTTTAACTATGTTGATTCTTCCAATCCATGAGCACAGAATGTCTTTCCATTTCTTTGTGTCTTCTTCAATTTCTTTTAAAAATGTCTTATAGATTGCAACGTATAGGTCTTTCACATTCTTGGTTAAGTTTATTCCTAGGTATTTTATTCTTTTTGTTGCAGTTGCAAAAGGAATTTTTTTAAATTTCTTTTTCTGAGATTTCATTGTTAATATATAGGAATACGATGGACTTTTGTACGTTGATTTTTTAGCCAGCAACTTTACTGTATTCGTTGATTGTTTCTAATAGCTTTTTGGTGGAGTCTTCAGGGTTTTCTATATACAGCAGCATGTCATCTGAAAAGAGTGACAATTTAACTTCTTCATTCCCAATTTGGATGCCTTTTATTTCTTTCTCTTGCCTCATTGCTCTGGCTAGGACTTCCAACGCTATGTTGAAAAGCAGAGGTGATAAGGGACAGCCCTGTCAGGATCCTGAACGTAGAGCAAAAGGCTTCAGTTTTTCACCGTTAATTATGAGATTAGCTGAGGGTTTGTCATATATGGCCTTTATTTTGTTAAGGTATTTTCCTTCTATACTTACTTTATTAAGTGTTTTAATCATAAATGGATGTTGTATCTTGTCAAATGCTTTTTCTGCATCAATTGATATAATCATATGTTTTTTGTCCTTTATTTTGTTTATGTGATGTATCACATTGATGGATTTGCGTATGTTGAACCATCCTTGGGCCCCTAGGATGAACCCCACTTGCTCGTGATGAATAATCGTTCTAATGTATTGTTGCATTCCATTTGCTAGAATTTTGTTTAGGATTCTTGCATCTGTATTCATCACAGATATTGGTCTGTAGTTTTCTTTTTTTGTGTTGTCCTTACCAGGTTTTGGTATCAGGGTAATGTTGGCCTCATAAAATGAGTTAGGGAGTACTGTCTCTTCTTCAATTTTTTGGAAGAGTTTGAGCAGGATTGGTATTAGATCCTGTTTGAATGTTTGGTAGAATTCACTAGTGAAGCCATCTGTCCAGGACGTTTGCTTTTGGGAAGGTTTTGGATGACTGATTCAATTTTGTTACTGGTGATCGGTCTGTTTAGATTTTCCAGTTCTTCGTGGTTCAGCCTTGGAAGGCTATATGTTTCTAAGAACTTGTCCATTTCTTCTAGGTTGTAGAATTTGGTGGCATATAGTCCTTCATAGTATGCTTGGATTATCCTTTGTATTTCTGTGGTGTCCGTGATAACTTCCCCTTTTTCATTTCTGATTTTGTTAATTAGTGTCTTCTCTCTTTTTATCTTAGTGAGTCTGGCCAAGGGTTTGTCAATTTTGTTAATCTTTTCAAAGAACCAGCTTTTTGTCACATTAATTTTTTCTATTGTCTTTTTGTTCTGTATTTCATTGAGTACTGCTCGATTTTTATTATTTCCTTTCTTCTGCTGACCTTGGGTTTCATTTGTTCTTCTCTTTCTAGCTCTTTAAGGTGTGACATGAGGTTATTTATCTGGTTTTTTTTCTTGTTTCTTGAGATAGGCCTGTAATGATATAAATTTCCCTCTTAAAACTGCTTTTGCTGCATCTGAAAAATTTTGGTAGGATGTATTTTCATTCTTATTTGTATCTATTTATCTTTTTTTTAAAAAAAGATTTTATTGGGGAAGGGGACCAGGACTTTATTGGGGAACAGTGTGTACTTCCAGGACTTTTTTTTTTTCCCAAGTCAAGTTGTTGTCCTTTCAATCTTAGTTGCGGAGGGCGCAGTTGCCGTTGCTAGTGGCAGGGGGCGCAGCCCACCATCCCTTGTGGGAGTCGAACTGGCAATCTTGTGGTTTAGAGGATACTCTCCAACCAACTGAGCCATCCGGGAGCTCAGAGGCAGCTCAGCTCAAGGTGCCGTGTTCAATCTTACTTGCAGGGGGTGCTGCCCACCATCCCTTGCGGGACTCAAGGAATTGAACTTTCCTTGTGGAATTGAACGATTCCTTGTGGGAATCGAACTGGCAGGCTTCAGATTTAGGAGCATGGAGCTCTAACCTCCTGAGCCACCGGGCAGGCCCTGTACGTATGTATCTTTTGATCTCTTCTCTTATTTCTTCTTTGACCTGGTCGTTCTTTAAAAGTATGTTGTTTAATCTCCACTTATTTGTGGGTTTTCCTGCTTTCTTTTTGCAGTTAATATCCAATTTCAAAACCTTGTGATCAGAGAATATGCTTGGTATGATTTCGATCTTCTTAAATTTGCTGAGGCTAGTTTTTATGTCCCAATATATGGTCTATCCTTGAGAATGTTCCAGGTACACTAGAAAAAAAATGTATAGTTAGATGTTGTAGGATGAAGTGCTCTATAAATGTCAGTTATGTCCATTTCATCTATGTGATTTAGGGCTGCTATTTCTTTACTTAGTTTCTGTTTGGATGATCTATACATAGCTGTCTATGATGTATTTAGGTTCCCTAGTATAATTGTGTTTTGGTCAACTTCTCCCTTAGTTCTGTTAGTAGTTGCTTGGTATATTTCGGTGCAACCCTGATTGGGGGCATAAATAATGATGACTGTTATTTCTTCTTGTTGTATAGTCCCCTTTACCATTATGAAATGTCCATGTTTGTCTCTCGTTACATTTATTACCCTGAAGTCTGTTTCATCTGATATCAGTATGCTACACCTGATTTTCTCTGGATACCATTTGCTTGGAATATCAATTTCCACTTTTTCACTTTGAGAGTATGTTTATTCTTGTAGCTGAGATGTGTCTCTTGGAGACAGCATATGGTTGGGTTTAGTTTTTGGATCCAGTCTGCTACTCTGTGCCTTTTTATTGGTGAGTTTAGTCCATTGACACTTAGGGTGATTATTGATATGTGAGGATTTCCTATCATTCAATCTTTAGTTTTCTGGTAAGACTGTGTCTCCATTGTTTCTTTGCTTTTTTGTTGTTGTCTATTATTTCTGTGTGGTGGTATTCTATGATTTTTCCCTCTGTTTCTTCTTTTATTACATTATATATTTCAGTTCTGGATTTTTCTTTTGAGTGGTTACCAGTAAGTTTATGTAAAAGAACGTTTGATATTTAGAGTATTCCATTTTCTTCAGCATGCTTACTTTCACCATTCCCATATTCTGGTTCAGGACTTTACTCTCCCCCCTTTTATGTTTTGGTTGCCACAAATTGTCCCTGTTGATGGTGGTTGAATAGCCTCCTTTAGTATTTCTTGTAGTTCAGGTCGTGTGTTAGAAAATTCCCTCAGCTTCTGTATGTCTGAAAAGGTCTTCATTCCTCCTTCATATCTAAAGGATATCTTTGCTAGATATATTATTCTTGGCTCATAATTTCTCTCTTTCAATAGTTTGAATATTTGGTTCCACTCCCTCCTGGATTGTAGATTTCTGCTGAAAAATCTGATGATAATCTAATGGGCTTTCCTTTGTAAGTTACTGTCTTCTTTTCCCTGGCTGCCTTGAGGATTCTTTCTTTGTTGTTGATTTTTGACTGCTTCAATACAATGTGCCTTGGAGAAGGCTTGTTGGGTTGAGGTAATTAGGTGTTCTATTTGCTTCTTGGATTCGAGGATCCAGTTCGTTTCACAAGTTTGGGAAGTTCTCATCAACTATTTGTTTGAATATAGTCTCTGTTCCCTTCTCTCTTTCTTCTCCTTCTGGTATGCCCATTATTCTTATATTGCTCTTTCCGATAGAGTCAGAAAGTTCTTGTAGAGTTCTTTCATTTCTTTTAAATCTCAAGTCTCTTTCTTCTTCCATCCATGTCATTTCCAGATTTCTATCTTCGATGTCACTGATTCTTTCCTCCATCTGGTCAATTCTACTACCTAAGCTGGCTATTTCATTCTTCATTTCTTTTATTGAGTTCTTAATCTCCAGAAATTCTCCTTGGTTCTTTTTTAAAATTTTAATCTCTTTGGTAAAATGTTCATTTTGTTCTTTTATTGTGTTTCTGAGTTCATTAAACTGCCCATCTGTGTTTTCTTGCATCTCGTTGAGTTCTTTAAGGACTGCAATCTTGAATTCTCTGTTATTTAAGTCACATATTTCCATATCTTTAAGTTCATTTTTTGGAGCCTTTTCATTTTCTTTCTGAGCTGTTTTGTTGCCTTGGTTATTGATGGCCATTAATGATTTATTATTTCTCTTCCTAGACATCTACCGGAGTGAGTTCTGCAACACGTTGATAGGAAGATGTCTTTCTTTTGTTTCCAGTATGTGTTGGTAGAATGTTGTATTTTCTCTCTGAATGCAGCCTTTTATTGTCTCTCACACTATAGTGTTATGTTTTCTCTGTACTATTCTGGCTTCTCACACAAGGGGGGGATTCCCTATAAGGCAGGCTTCTCCTCTGTGAACAGTTAGCCTTGGTCATATGTCACCACCTCCGTGAGGGGATGTGGAGTGCTTTTGAGGATCCAAAGCTCTTCCTGCCCCAGATTCAGAGCCTGTGTGTTTCAGCAGCTCTGTTTTCTCCTGCAGGGACCTGCCCTGATAGGTGGGGACAGAGGCAGGGTGAGTTGTGAGAGATGGCCAGAACAATGGTGGCAACCACCACCACAGCCAATCCTGCTTCCACAACTCCCTCCCCTTTGCCGGAACTAGTTGGGCTGCGAGTCCATATCTGTGGACCACAGTTCTCAGAACTGAAAATATTCTATTCTTTTGATCTGATGCTGCTACTGTTCCACTTCTAGCACTGGGCAGGTGGGGGCAGGGTAACCTCTGGGAGGGAAGGGAAGGGGTGGCTAGTCTCAGTGCCTAAGGCTTCCATTCTCTGCTCAGCAGTGAGGGCCTAAATCATAGTTTTAAGCCTTCTTCCTTCAGTCTTTGCTCCTAGGTGTCTGTTGTGAGTGTTGGGCTCAGCCATGTTATATGCTGTCCCTCAGGCCATAAATGGAGTCCTAGCAAACCGAATTCTTCCCTCTCCCACAGCTGCGGTAGTTCTGGGATGCACCGAGCTTAGAGCACCGAGCTAGGTCTATGTCCTGCGCCCGTGCGGCCCTCTCTCCGCACTTCTCTCTTCCCTCCTCCCCTGCTCGCACAATTTGCCCACCTTTAGGTGATTTCAGTAGTGTGCCTCTTAGTCTTGCCTGTCTGCTGTGCAGGGAATCCTTTGTGGAGTTATAGTTGTTCAATTTGTTGTAAATTCCAGGGGAGATTTCCAGAGGCTCACCTCACGCAGCCATCTTTATGATGTCACTCCCCCAATAAAGTGTTTTTTAATTAAATTGCACACTACTAGACTACAGTATAGTGTCACCATAACTTTTATATGCATTGGGAAACCAAAAAATTTGTGTGACTGACATGCAGGGTGTCATGCGGGGTCTCTTGTCCCACTCCCCACATAAGAACTCAGGACATGGTGAGGCCAAAAAGGAACACCCACGGACCCATAGATAGGGGAGTCATACCACTATAATCTTGCTGGTGGTTGGGTTGGAGACACAGGAAGCAGGAGCCACACGATCTGCAGTCCGTCATCTGCTTCTCTCTGGAATCCAACCTCACTTGCTAGATTCAATCCGCTCTTGCTAGCTCAGCCACCATCTTCTTGCTAGCCCCCATTTGCTGCTAGCATAGCCATGGCAGTTATATTAGTGGCCAATGGCTCACTGGTTATAGGTGACGGCCAAATAGCCACATCTGATGGCCATCCAATCATAGTTGATGGCCATTTACTACCTGAGCCAGCACCTTTCCATGTGAGGCTGACAGCCTGGAAACTGCACTCCTGGCTCTGTCCCCACACTCCACCCCTACAGGGTCTCACCTCACAATCTATGCGACAAGCGTCTTCCGCGAGGGGCCCTGTGCGAGGAGCCTAGAGGTGAATGCAATATCCTGGACACAGCCAAGCTCTCTGGGCACAGCCAGGGTTTCACAGGGCACCACCAGTCCTTCTGGGCACAGCCAGACTTCCTGGGCTTCTTAGGGTACCACCAGTCTCCCCGGGCACAGCCAGGGCTCTCAGGGCACTGCCACTCTCTCTGGGCCTCTCAGCGTACTGTGGTGGAACAACAGCAGCTCACAGTCAAGGTGCTTACGTATTCTTGATGGTGGCCGGTCAAGACACAGGAAGCAAACATCCGCCAGTTCCACTACACGGTGGTACATTCCCAAGCAAACAATCAATCAGTCTATTAAATTAGGGATGGAAGGCAATTCCCCATAGTCCATAGTCATTCGCCAGGGCTATGCGTTGGCCCTACAACATGTGTTCTCTCCGCAGGGTGAGGGCTCTAAGTCCTCCACAATCTGGGGGTGAGGGACGACCTTGACCTCACCTGCATCCTCCACAGAGGACTCAGCAAGCGTTTCCTCCTTGGACTACAAGTCCCACATCCAGGCTGCCTCAGCAAGCACTTCCCAGCACACACGGCCACAACGACCTTCGCTTTCTCCGGCCTATGCTAGTTGTGGAACCATCCTCATCGTCCCACCCCTCCATGGGGGTCCAGCTCTCTGGCAGCTGCTCCTCCTGGTCTTCCTGAGACTGAGTGTTCATACCCACAAACTGCTCCACCATCCTTCAGAGAGCTTTGGCCAGCACCATACCCTGCTCACTGCGCCATTTGTCATGCAGGGTGGCATGCAGGGTCTCTGGTCCTGCTCTCCACACAAGAACGCAGGATATGGTGAGGCCAAAAAGGTAAATGGAGCCATAGATAGGGGAACCATCCCACTATATTCTCCCTGGCGGCTGGGTTGGAGACACAGGAAACAGGAACCACACTATCCACAACCTGCCGTCTACTTCTCTGCCAACCAACCCCACTTGCTAGCTGCAATCAACTCTTGCTAGCTCAGTCACCATCTTCTTGCTAGCCCCCATTTTCTGCTAGCGTATCCATGGCAGTTATATTAGTGGCCAATGGCTCACTGGTTACAGGTGACGGCCAACTAGCCACAGCTGATGGCCATCCAATCACAGTTGATGGCCATTTACTACCTGAGCCAGCACCTTTCCACGTGAGGCCGAGAGTCTGGAAACTGCCCTCCTGGCTCTGTCCCCACAGCCAGACTTCCTGGGCTTCTTAGGGTACCACCAATCTCCCCGGGCATAGCCAGGGCTTCTCAGGGCACTGCGACTCTCTCTGGGCACAGCCAGACTTCCTGGACTCAGTGAGAGTTCTCAGGTCACTGCCAATTTCTATGGGCCTCTCAGAGTACCGTGTTGGAACAACAGCGACTCACAGTCAAGGTGCTTACATATTCTTGATGGCGGCCGGTCAAGACACAAAAGCACTAGCTTAGCCACCATTTTCTTGCTAGCCCCCATTTGCTGCTAGCATAGCCACAGCAGTTATATTAGTGGCCAATGGCTCACTGGTTACAGCTGATGGCCAACTAGCCACATCTGATGACCATCCAATCACAGTTGATGGCCATTTACTACCTGAGCCAGCACCTTCCATGTGTGGCTGAGATCCTGGAGACTGCACTCCTGGCTCTGTCCCCACAGTGACTCACATTACTGTGATGGTCTGGAACTGAACCCATACTAAATCTGAGGTATGCCTATATTTATGTTAGACTAGCAATTAAATCTTTTTCAACTATTTAAATTCATGAGGAAAATATTAGAGGACAATGTGAAATGGTGAGGGATTACATAGTCTTTCAAAGTTCCTTAAGGTTATATAAGTAAAAAGTTGAAATTTAGAGCTAGAGAGGAAATATTCTCCCTACCTAAAATGAGAAGGTAGAACCCTTGTTCTTTTAATATAGACATGTTCTAGTTGTTCTAGTTTTATTCACACAAATACAGCTTAGATATACTATATAACTATTAGGGAACAACACTATATTTGGGAACACTTCATTCTCGGGCTTAGTTGAACCAGACATGAGAAGATATTTATATAGAACAAATAAAAGTCATTTGTTCTATGCAAACTGCAAAATACTGGCACATACTTCACTGAAATAAAAGTTATCTGATCTGGGTTTTTCTCCCCCAATCAGTCAGAAGGCAATTATTAAGTAGCTTCTGTGTGCCAACATTGTGTTAGCTTGCATTAGTGAATACAAAATACAATCATTTTTCTTTATTCGAGGTATTCACAGCATTAATGAATACTGAACCATTATTCCTGGGGGAATTACAGAGTTAGGTTCCTGCATACCATTGGTCACAACACTTTTTTTCAACAAATCAATATATAACCTTGTTTTATGTGTTTAAAGACACCTTATTTAATACATTTTTTATTTTATTATAATTGAACTCACAACTTACAGCAGTATGACTGATGCCTAAATGAAGCTTATCTAACACACATAATTTCTCCATAAGGCATATCACAGCCTTCTTGTGCTTAGAACACAAGACAGAACTTCAGCACTATGCTTGGGGACATTTTAAATAGCAAAATCATCAATTAAAAGCACAAAAATACAAAAAATAAAAAATGACACTAAAGGATACTTGTTACAATGTGAGAACTGAAACAAGAAAGCAAAGCATGGCCTTGTTTGACCTCAGCTGGAAACATGCAAGTCTGGTAACTGAACTCTTTTGTCACTTGCACATATCTGTGAATGATTTAGGGGATTACAGATGAATTTTAGCAAGTAAGTGAATTCACAAGTACAAAATCCGTGGATATGAGGATCAATCGTAAATACATGCTCAAGAAATGTTAACTCTAGCTGGAAAGCAACACAAAACAAATGAAATAGTTTAAGTGTTAAGGTAGGTAGGCTTTGGATCAGGTAGAGGGGAGGTAGGGTGCTTTCTAGCATGGCATAAGACCAAGATCAAAATGGTATCTCTTTTAGTTTCTTATTACTGCTGTAATAAACTATCAACAAATACAGAAGCTTGAAAATTCACAAACTTATTATCTTACAGTTCTGTAGGTTATAAGTCCTCACTGGGTTAAAATGAAGATGCCCACAAGACTGCATTCCTTCTGGAAACTCTAGGGGAGAACCCATTTCCCGCATTTTCAGCACTTACAGGCCAACCGCATTCCTTGGCTCCTGGCCATTGCCTCCGTCTTCAAAGCCAGCACTGATGGGGCTGATCCTTTCCACATGGCACTGCTCTGACCTTCTCTTTCACCTCCCTTTTGTACTTTTAAGAATTTTATGTGTTATATTGAGCCCACCTTGATAACCCAGGATACTGTCCCTTTTTTTAAGATCAGCTGCTTAGCAACCGAGGAGCTTTGTTCTCCTCCTGATACATAGTGTCTTTCTCAAGACTACTTCTCCAACTCTCCAGCACCAACTGTGTATCCTACAACTCAATTCTGACACTAAATACCCATAGTTAGCATCAGACTGCACAGGTTTAAAGGTTCTTCTTACAAGACTGCCCTCACTTCAATACCACTTGCAAAGTGTTAGTTCCCGGGGTTAGCCTCACTTCTGCTCAACGTGGCTACAAAGTCAGTGGTTCCCATATACCCCACCACCACCGCCAAAGTTCAGTAATTTGCTAGAATGACTCACAGAACTCAGGAAAATACTTACTAATAGTAATATGTACTATTAGAGTTTATTATAAAAGATGCAAATACAGCCAGATGAAGAGGTACATAGGCCAAGGTACAGAAGTATACTGAGTGCAGGAACCTCTGTCCCCATGGAGTTGGGGTATGCCACCCTCCCAGCACACAGATGTGTTTACCAGTGCAGAAGCCCCCGAAATCCCATCATTTAAGGGTTTTTTATGGAAATTTCATTATGTAGGCATGAGTATGGACATTAGTAATGAACTTAATCTCTAGCCCCTCTTTCCTTCCCAGAGGTTGGGAGAATGGAGCTGAAATTCCAAGTTTCTAATCAATGGTTGGCCTTTCTGGTGACCAGCTCCTATCCTGGATGCTATCTAGAGACCTACCAAGAGTCATCGCATTACAAAAAAAAACAAAAAAAAACAATGTTCCTATTACCCTATCACTCCAGAAATTCCAAGAGTTTTAGGAGCTCTGTGCCAGTAACTGGAGACAAAAACCAAATATCTTCCTTACTATAACACAGCAGCTTTAATTCCATCTACAACCCTAATTCCACTTTGCCATGTAAATTAACATATTCACAGGTTCTGGGGATTAGAACGTGGACATTCTGGATGTGGTGGGGGTGGGAGAAGTACATTATTCTGCTGACCACAGAATCTGTTGCAGTTCATGGGCAGTAAAGGTAAGAAGCTTGTTGTGACAGCATTATGTGTGGTACACGGATTGGAGGGTTAGTCAAAAAACTGTAGCCAAAGTATTGTGTTAGGGTGATGGAGAGAAAATGCAAAGGTAGAAATCTGTGAGGTATTTACAAAGCAGAAATAATAATTATGTAATAAATATGGAGTTCATGATAGTCCTGTCAGATCATGCCCTATAATTCATACATTGGTCCTCTGATGACCTAGAAAATGCATTATGATAATGTTAATGATTTGTGTTAATTTTAAATAAACACGCAAGAGTCTAATTCTAGAAACCCAAATTTCCTCTGGTGGCAAAGTACTTTGTTACCATGGAGAAATTCTGAAGCACCTCATTTATATTCCTTTCTTCCTCCCTCCCTCTCACTACACACTACTTCTAACACTGGCTGACATGGGATGTGAGATGTGGGGAGTAGGCCCAGAGAGAGATACCTTCACCAAGCTGCATCCTATCCCATAATTTAAGTGACCAACCTATCGGATTTCTGGATGAGAATTATAAGCCACAAGAATAAAGTCCCTGTACACCCAGCTGATTCACAATAAACAGCCTATCTTTCTGTGCCTGCTAAGAACATTTTCATAGGTTTTAAGTCACCAGCCACTTTTAACCACTATCAACATCTCTAGCAGCACATTCAAGCAAAAAAAAGTGCACAGTGGTAAGTTAGTTAACAGTTGGTCAATAAGTGTTGAAATCCTTCTAGATGGCAAATGTGCCTATGCATCTTTGTTTCAAATATTCATCATTTTTTCTAAAGATAAAGATCATGGCAGTTTAAGAAGTGTGGTTCAGAAGGATAAAAAGATTGATTGCATTATTATGGTGTGATTTAGGAAAACGAGAATATTTCTTCAAATCTAAGACACAGCAACTGTAAGGTACACCACTATTTTAGGTGCAGCAGGATCTGATACAAGGTCTCTCATGAGGTTGCAGTTAAACTGTCAGCCAGGACTGCAGTCAGCTGGGGCTGGAGGATCCACTTCCAGGCTCATTTGTATGGTTGTTGGTAGGTTCCAGGTCCTCCCCAGCTGTTGGCTCAATACCCCAGGTCCTTGCTAAGTGGGCCTGTCAGCAGCCTGAATGTCTCCCCCAGAGCAAGAAGAGACCAAGATGGTGAAAGCCACAGCCTTTTTTTATAGCCTAATCTCAGAAGTGACACACCGTGACTTCTGTCATGTCCTATTAGTCAGACATACTAACTCTGGTACAATGTGAGACTCACAGGGGCATGAATATCAGGAGGTAGGGACCATTGATAATGGTTACAGAGAGGCTGATTACCACAGTATATATTACAAAAAGGAACCTAAAGCGAATTTGCTTTTTTAGGTAACATTTATTGAACACTTACTATATACTATGCCCCATACTAAACACTAATAACTCATTTAAGAGAATTAAATGAGAACAACAATCTTAAGAGATGATCCCTATTATTATCATCCCTTTTTTACAGTTGAGGAAACTAAAGTTCAGAAATGTTAAGCAACATACACAAGGTCACACAGCTAATAAGTGTGAGAGCTGGTACTTTTGATTTTTCACTAAAATGTTACCCAATCTTTGCTTCAATGTATATTATTGAATGTGTCAACCAATAAAATCCCATTAGCTAAATTTAAAAGACTCCAAGATTCTTCGTTTTCTTTACTATTGTCATCACAAGCTCATAAGAAAGTACTTATGTTGTGGCACTTTTAAAGCTTTAGTTTATTTAATTTGTTGTGATAATTATTTATAATTTTAAAAATCTAGTGTAATAGATATCAGTTCTGGTGCCATCAAAACCTTCCAAAAGAAATGAGCAAAGAAACATTTGGCTTGCACAAAAGTAAGTATCATTTTGAAAGATAGGGCAGAAGAATAAAGTGAAGACCTTCAAGCAAATCTGAAAAATTTCCTCTGAAGACATTGTCTGAAGACATAGTCTGAAGAAGATAGTATTTAAAATTATTTTCATAACTTTGCAAAAGAAATATAAGACAAAAGAGATTGATTTTTATTCTAACATAAAGATGTTCAAATACTAATTAGCTCAAACACCTGTCAAGAGTAGACCTACTTGCATTCCCTGTATATTTAGTAACAATAGGAAGAAAAGTAATAAAGCTTTTAAGCTGCTTTATCAGCACAAAGTAAGTACAATAAACCTTACTACTGTGACCCCAATGGTCATCATCTCCAATGAGTCCTACTGCATTCCTATAAAGAAGCAGACTGAGCTTATGGAATTAGTTCATTGAGTTTTCAGTTCATATTAGACAAAGCAATTAAATTCCCACAAGTAAAACTTGCTGAACCATCAATGTGGAAACACTGCTGTCACATCCAGAGGAAAACAAGAATTTAAAGTACTCACAGTTGGAGTAGCTGGATTAAGCTTAGAATAGCAAACAATTGTAACCAAGCAAAGTAAACAGTGGACTAGGTGTTCACAGGGAGTGAACTCATTGTTAAATCCTTCTATGAGAAGAACAGAGCTAAGGGAGTTCATCCACGCACAGGGTCTGGTTAGGGTCCAAAGTGGGAGCAAGAAAGACCAGGCCAAGAAGGCCTGAAGTCCAGATGACCACACAGTGGTGATGCTCCCAGGGCAGGGGTGGGGAGAAGAGAGGAGTACAGGTGTGAGGCAAAAAGATGGGTTTGGGGGACAGCAGGACTCCAGCTGACAGTAAAGAGTTCAGGGCCTCAGCATTTCTTCAGGCTATATAGTGGTCAAAGAAACAATTGATACTGTTGATTTCCAGTCGAGATGGTGCAGTAGGTAAATGCTGTGCTTACCTTCTCTCACAACCACATCAAAATTACAATTAGACTACTAAACAACCATCATTGAGAATTGCCTAAAATCTTGCTGAACTGAAGCCCTACAACAAAGGACATACAGAAGCCACCTCAAGACTGGTAGGAGAGGCAAAGGCACAGGATGGGTTGGTCCCACACGCCATGTGACCATTAAAAATCAGGAGGGATATCTTGGTTGCAGAGGTCCCCCTGGAGGACTGAGGGGTCCCAGCACCTCTTCACCACAAGGTTTCAGTGCCAGGAAGAGAAGTCCCCATAATTTCTGGTTCTGAAAGCTAGCAGAGATTGTGGCTGAGCGAGACTGGAGGGTGGCTGAAGTCCCAGGAGCTCCTCTTAAAGGGACCACACACAGAATTACTGACAGAATCACTGGCTCTGAGCTCCAGCACTGAGGCAGCAGCTGGAAAGGTGACAGGGACATATGGCAGGGAACTGAGTTGTCTTGCTTCAGGATGAATACTGGAGGGGCAGCTTTCTTCTAGATGGAGGAGCTGGCAGAGGCCATTGTTTCTTTGTTGACCCTCCTCCTTCTCAGTATGCAGATGCAGGCAGTCGCCATATCTGTGTCTTCTCCATCAAGCTGGCTAATGCTGTTCATTTGCCACACCCTGGTGATTCAAGACACCACCCTGCCCAACTTTCAGGTACACTAAAACTACTTCCAGTGGCTTTTTCATACAAACTGCCTTCCTTAGCTCATGCTGTAGACTTTCCTAGGGTCCCTCAAAAGTTTGCAGAACCCAGACAAGCAGCATCTGGCTTGAGCGGGTTTTGTACCTCTGACTGAGCAGCCCTAAGCCCAGCACTAGCAGCAGCCAACCTTGGTTAGCAGTGTCTCCTCTCAAAGCACTTCCAAGCATGGCCCTGATGGTGGCCATCTGTGGATTTCTTTGTGGCTCCTGCCAGATGGCCCTGGGTAAGGGACTGGCTGCAGCTGAACTTGACCTGTAGCAGGTCAATTCCCAGGTGGCCCCAAAGCCAGTGCCCCCAGGAGCCAGCTTCAAAATGAGCTAAGCGTCACCCAGCCACCTCCAAGGACAACAAGCCCATGGGGCAAATTGGGCAGGCACCGGAGCCCTGCTGACACAGATCCTACTCTGTAGGGTCAGCCCCTGCACCACAACTCTTCCACTATAGTTAAGGCCAGTCCTCACAACCAGTGAGCCCGAGGGTTAATACCTCCCACTGATACAAACTCATAATGAATAATCCCTCTGATATCAAATAGTGTAGAGATGACCTCATAAAAATGGTGGCGTGAGGTGAGCCTCTGGAAATCTCCCCTGGAATTTACAAAGAATTGAACAACTTTAACTCCACAAAGGACTCCCTGTGCAGCAGACAGGCAAGAGTAAGAGGCACACTACTGAAATCATCTAAAAGTGGGCAAATTGCATGAGCAGGGGAGGAGGGAAGAGAGAAGTGCGGAAATGGGGCCGCGTGGGCACAGGATGAAAACCTAGCTTGGTGCTCTGAGCTTGCTGTATTCTGGAACTACTGCAGCTGCCAGAGAGGGAAGAACTCGGACTGCTAGGGCTCCACTTATGGCCCACAGGGCTGAGGGGGCAGCATATAACACGGCTGAACCCAATGCTCACGGCAGAGACCTCAGAGAAAAGACTAAGGAAAGAAGGGTGAAAATAGAGGTTTAAGCCCTCACTTCCCAGGAGAGAATGGTAGCCTGTGGCACTGAGCCTAGTCGCCCCCTCCCAACCCTGCCGAGCTCATCCCGTTCCCACCTGCCCAGTGCTAGAAGTGGAACAGTAGCAGTGTCAGATCAAAAGAACAGAATATTTCCAGTTCTGATAACTGTAGTCTGAAGACATGGACTCAAAGCCAAACTGGTTCCAGCAAAGGGGAGGGAGCCGTGGAGGCAGGATGGTCTGTGGTGGTGGTTGCCGCCATTTCTCCGGGCAGCCTCTCAAAATCCATCCCACCCGTCTCCACCAATCTGGGCGGATCCCTGCAGGAGTAAACAGAGCTGCTGAAACACACGGGACTGAATCTGATGCAGGAAGACTTTGACAATTCAGATGCTCTCCACATCCCCCAACAGACGCAGTGCCCTGTGACCCAGGTGAACTGTAACCCAAGTTCACAGAGGAGAAGTCCGCCTTCCAGGGAATCCCCCAATTGTGTGAAGCCGAAGTAAAGCGCATAAATATAACACTAGAGTGTGACAGAGAATAAAAGGCTGTAGCCAGACAGAAAATAAAACATTCTGCCAACACCTACTGGAAAACAAAAGAAAGACCTCTTTCTATCAACCTGCTGCAGAACCCATTCCTGTAGATGCCTAGGAAGATAAATAATAATTCATTAATTGCTATGAACAACCAAGGTAACAAGACAGCTCAGAAAGAAAATGAAGTCTCCAGAAAATGAACTTAAAGACATGAAAATATGTGACTTAAATGACAGAGAATTCAAGATTGCAGTTCTTAAAAAATGCAGTGAGATGCAAGAAAACACAGACAGGCAATTTAATGAACTCAGAAACACAATCAAACACAAAATGAACGTTTTACTAAAGAGATTGAAATTTTAAAAAGAGTCAAATAGAATTTCTGGAGATTAAGGACTCAGTAAATGAAATGAAGAATGAAATAGCCAGCTTAGGTAGTAGAATTGACCAGATGGAGGAAAGAATCAGTGACATCGAAGATAGAAATCTGGAAATGACACAGATGGAAGAAGAAAGAGACTTGAGACTTAAAAGAAATGAAAGAACTCTACAAGAACTTTCTGACTCTATCGGAAAAAGCAATATAAGAATAATGGGGATACAAGAAGGAGAAGAAAGGGAGACGGCAACAGAGAGTATATTCAAACAGTTGACGAGAACTGCCCAAACTTGTAGAAAGAACTGGATCCTCGAATCCAAGAAGCCAACATAACACCTAATTACCTCAACCCGAACAGGCCTTCTCCAAGACACACTGTATGGAAGCTGTCAAAAATTAATGACAAAGAAAGAATCCTCAAGGCAGCCAGGGAAAAGAAGACGGTAATCTACAAAGGAAAGCCCATTAGATTATCATCCAATTTTTCAGCAGAAACTCTATAAAGCCAGGAGGGAGTAGAATCAATAGTCAAACTATTGAAAGAGAGAAATTATGAACCAAGAATAATATATCCAGCAAAGATATCCTTTAGATATGAAGGAGGAATAAAGACCTTTCCAGACATACAGAAGCTGAGGGAATTTTCTAACACACAACCTGCACTACAAGAAATACAGAAGGAGGCTATTCAACCAGGATAAATAGGGATAATTTCTGGCAACCAAAATGTAAAATGGGGGAGAGTAAAGGCCTGAACCAGAATATGGAAATGGAGAAAGTAAGCATGCTGAAGAAAATTGAATACTCTAAATATGAAACCTTTTTTTACATAAACTTAATGGTAACCACTCAAAAAAAAATCCAGAACTGAAATATATAACGTAATAAAAGCAGAAACAGAGGGAAAATTCATAGACTACCACCACACAAAAATAATAGACAACAACAAAAAGGCAAAGAAACAATGGAGACAGAATCTTACCAGAAAACCAAAGATGGAATGATAGGAAATCCTCACATATCAATAATCACCCTAAACGTAAATGGACTGAACTCACCAATAAAAAGGCACAGAATAGCAGACTGGATCCCAAAACTAAACCCAACCATATACTGTCTTCAAGAGACACATCTTAGCTACAAGGACAAGAATAGACTGAAATTGAAAGGGTGAAAATTGACATTTCAAGCAAATGGTATCCAGAAAATCAAGTGTAGCCATACTAATATCAGATGAAACAAACTTCAGGATAGAAAAGGTAACAAGAGACAAAGATGGACATTTCATAATTATAAAGGAGACTATACAACAAGAAGACATAACTGTCATCATTATTTATGCTGCCAATCAGGGAGCACCAAAATATAAAAAGCAACTAATAAAGAAAGAAATTAGATCAAAACACAATTCTACTAGGGGACCTAAATACATCATTGACAGCTATGGATAGAAAATAAATAAAGAAATAGCAGCCCTAAATGACACATCAGATGAAATGGATATAATTGACATTTATAGAGCACTTCATCCCAGAACATCAGACTATACATTCTTTTCTAGTGTACATGGAACATTCTCAAGGACAGACCATATATTGGGACATAAAATCAGCCTCAGCAAATTTAAGAAGATTGAAGTCATACCAAGCATATTCTCTGATCACAAGGCTTTGAAATTGGATATCAACTGCAAAAAGAAAGCAGGAAAAACCACAAATATGTGGAGATTAAACAACATAATTTTAAAGAACTACCGGGTCAAAGAAGAAATAAGAGGAGAGATCAAAAGATACATAGAAGTAAATGAGAATGAAAATACATCCTACCAAAATTTTTGGGATGCAGTGAAAGCAGTTTTAAGAGGGAAATTTATATCATTACAAGCCTATCTCAAGAAACAAGAAAAAAACCAGATAAATAACCTCATGTCACACCTTAGAACTAGAAAGAGAAGAACAAATGAAACCGAAGGTCAACAGAAGAAAGGAAATCATAAAAATTGAGCAGTACTCAATGAAATACAGAACAAAAAGACAACAGAAAAAATTAATGCGACAAAGAGCTGGTTCTTTGAGAAGATTAACAAAATTGACAAACCCTTGGCTAGACTCACGAAGATAAAAAGAGAAAAGACACTAATAAACTCAGAAATGAAAGAGGGGAAGTTATCACGGATGCCACAGAAATACAAAGGATCATCCAAGAATACTGTGAAGGACTATATGCCACCAAATTCAATAACCTAGAAGAAATGAACAAGTTCTTAGAAACATATAGCCTTCCTAGGCTGAATCACGAAGAATTGGATAATCTTAATAGACCGATCACCAGTAAGGAAATTGAATCAGTCATCTGAAACCTTCCCAAAAGCAAAACTCCAGGACCAGATGGCTTCACTAGTGAATTCTACCAAAACTTCAACGAAGATCTAATATCTGTTCTACTCAAACTCTTCCAAAAATTTGAAGAAAAGACAATACTCCCTAACTCATTTTATGAGGCCAACATTACCCTAATACCAAAACCTGGTAAGGGTAACACGAAAAAAGAAAATTACAGACCAATATCTCTGATGAATATAAATGCAAAAAATCCTAAACAAAATTCTAGCAAATCAAATGCAACAATGCATTAAAAAGATTATTTATCACAACCAAGTGGGGTTCATCCCAAGGGCACAAGGATGGTTCAACATACACAAATGGATCAATGTAATACATCACATAAACAAAATAATAACAAAAATCATATGATTATATCAATTGATGCAGAAAAAGCGTTTGGCAAGATACAACATCCATTTATGATTAAAACACTTAATAAAATAGGTATGGCAAGAAAATACCTTAACATCATAAAGGGCATATACTACAAACCCTTAGCTAATCTCATAATTAACAGTGAAAAACTGAAGCTTTACGTTCAGGAACACCACAGGGCTGTCCCCTATCACCTCTGCTTTTCAACACAGTGTTGGAAGCCCTCACCAGAGCAATCAGGCAAGAGAAAAAAATAAAAGGCATCCCAATTGGGAATGAAGAAGTTAAATTGTCACTTTTTGCAGATGACAAGATGCTACATATAGAAAACCCTAAAGATTCCACCAAAAAGCTATTAGAAACAATCAACGAATACAGTAAAGATGCCAGCTACAAAATCAACGTACAAAAGTCCATTGCATTTCTATATACTAACAATGAACTCTCAGAAAAACAGTTTTAAAAAAAACACAATTTATTTTGCAATTGCAACAAAAGGAATAAAATACCTAGGAATAAACTTAACCAAGGATGTGAAAGACCTATATGCTGAAAACTATAAAACATTTTTAAAAGAAATTGAAGAGGACACAAAGAAATGGGAAGACATTCCATGCTCATGGATTGGAAGAATCAACATAGTTAAAATGGCCATATTACCCAAAGCAATATACAAAATTAATGCAATCCCCATCAAAATCCCAATGGCATATTTTAAAGAAATAGAACAAAAAAATCATCAGATCTGTATGGAACCAAAAAACACCCCAAATAGCCAAAACAATCCTAAGAAAAAAGAACAATGCTGGTGGTATCACACTCCCTGACTTTAGCTTGTACTACAGGGCAACAATAATTAAAATAGCATGGTATTGGCAGAAAAATAGACACACAGACCAATGGAATAGAACTGAGAACCCAGCAATAAGTCCACATAAATATGGACAGATAATTTTTGACAAAGAAGTCAAAAACATACAATGGAGAAAAGACAGCCCCTTCAATAAATGGTGCTGGGAGAATTGGATAGCCACGTGCAAAAGAATGAAACTGGACTGCTATCTGTCACCATGTACCAAAATTAATTCAAAATGGATCAAAGACCTAAGCTTAAGACCTGAAACAATAAACTGCATAGAAGAAAACATGTGTATTACACATATGGACTTTGGGTTCAAAGAGCATTTTATGAATTTGACTCCAAAAGCAAGGGAAGTAAAAGCTAAAATAAATGAATGGGACTATATCAAACTTAAAAGCCGGCCTGGTGGCTCAGGCGCTTAGAGCTCCATGCTCCTAACTGCGAAGGCTGCCGTTTGGATTCCCACATGGGCCAGTGGGCTCTCAACCACAAGGTTGCCAGTTCAATTCCTTGACTCCCACAAGGGATGGTGGGCAGCGCCCCCTGCAACTAAGATTGGACACAGCACCTTGAGCTGAGCTGCCTTCCGAATGGCTCAGTTGGTTTGAGCGCATCCTCAATCACAAGGGTGCCTGTTCGACTCCCGCAAGGGATGGTGGGCTGTGCCCCCTGCAACTAGCAACGGCAACTGGACCTGGAGCTGAGCTGCGCCCTCCACAACTAAGACTGAAAGGACAACAACTTGAAGCTGAACTAAGATTGAAAGGACAACAACTTGACTTGGAAAAAAAAAAAATTCCTGGAAGTACACACTGTTCCCCCAATAAAGTCCTGTTCTACTTCCCCAATAAAATCTTTAAAAAAAAAAAAAAAAAGGAAAAACTTAAAAGCTTCTGCGCAGCAAAAGAAACCATTGACAAAATAAAGAGGCCACCAAATGAATGGGAGAAAATTTTTGCAAACAACACCTCTGATAAGGGGCTAATATCCAAAATATATAAGAAACTCATACAACTCAACAAACAGAAAGACAAACAACCCAATTAGAAAATGTGCAGAGGACCTGAAGAGACATTCCTCCAAAGAGGACATACAAATGGCAAGTAGACATGTGAAAAAATGCTCAACATCACTAATCATCAGAGAAATGCAAATGAAAACCACAATGAAATATCACCTCACCCAAGTTAGAATGGCTATCATCAACAAGACAAATAGTAACAAGTGTTGGAGAGGCTGTGGAGAAAAAGGAACCCTCATACACTGTTGGTGGGAATGCAGATTGGTGCAGCCACTATGGAAGGCAGTGTGGGGTTTCCTCAAAAAAATTAAGGATAGAATTACCATATGACCCAGCAATCCTTCTCCTGGGTATCTATCCAAAAAAATCTGAAAACATTTATCCATAAAGACAAGTGTGCTCCAAAGTTCATTGCAGCTTTATTTACAATAGCCAATACATGGAAACAACCAAAATTAATGGATAAAGGTGTTGTGGTGTATATACACAATGGAATACTATTCGGTGGTAAGAAAAGATGAAATAGTGTCATTTGTGACAACATGGATGGATCTTGAGATTATAATGCTAAGCGAAATCAGTCAGACAGAAAAAGTAGAGAACCATATGATTTCACTGATATGTGGTATGTAAAACTGAAAACAACAAAAGAACAAGACAGACAAATGAAGAAACAAAAACTCATAGACATAGACAATAGTTTAGGGGTTACTAGAGGGTAAGGGAAGGGGGTGCTCTAGAAGAGAGTAAACGGAGTCTAATATATGGTTATGGTTATGGAAAGAGAACTGACTCTGGGTGGTGAACACACAGTGTGAGATATAGATAAAGTATTACAGAATTGTGCACTTGAAATTTATGTAAATTTACTAACAATTGTCACCCCAATAAATTTTAATTAAAAAAAAAGAAAAGGAAAAACTTAAAAGCTTCTGCGCAGCAAAAGAAACCATTGACAAAATAAAGAGGCCACCAAATGAATGGGAGAAAATTTTTGCAAACAACACCTCTGATAAGGGGCTAATATCCAAAATATATAAGAAACTCATACAACTCAACAAACAGAAAGACAAACAACCCAATTAGAAAATGTGCAGAGGACCTGAAGAGACATTCCTCCAAAGAGGACATACAAATGGCAAGTAGACATGTGAAAAAATGCTCAACATCACTAATCATCAGAGAAATGCAAATGAAAACCACAATGAAATATCACCTCACCCAAGTTAGAATGGCTATCATCAACAAGACAAATAGTAACAAGTGTTGGAGAGGCTGTGGAGAAAAAGGAACCCTCATACACTGTTGGTGGGAATGCAGATTGGTGCAGCCACTATGGAAGGCAGTGTGGGGTTTCCTCAAAAAAATTAAGGATAGAATTACCATATGACCCAGCAATCCTTCTCCTGGGTATCTATCCAAAAAAATCTGAAAACATTTATCCATAAAGACAAGTGTGCTCCAAAGTTCATTGCAGCTTTATTTACAATAGCCAATACATGGAAACAACCAAAATTAATGGATAAAGGTGTTGTGGTGTATATACACAATGGAATACTATTCGGTGGTAAGAAAAGATGAAATAGTGTCATTTGTGACAACATGGATGGATCTTGAGATTATAATGCTAAGCGAAATCAGTCAGACAGAAAAAGTAGAGAACCATATGATTTCACTGATATGTGGTATGTAAAACTGAAAACAACAAAAGAACAAGACAGACAAATGAAGAAACAAAAACTCATAGACATAGACAATAGTTTAGGGGTTACTAGAGGGTAAGGGAAGGGGGTGCTCTAGAAGAGAGTAAACGGAGTCTAATATATGGTTATGGTTATGGAAAGAGAACTGACTCTGGGTGGTGAACACACAGTGTGAGATATAGATAAAGTATTACAGAATTGTGCACTTGAAATTTATGTAAATTTACTAACAATTGTCACCCCAGTAAATTTTAATTAAAAAAAAAAAAAAGAGTAGGGCTGGGCAAGGATAAATGATGCATGTTTTCTATGCCTGAAGAGTTTATAGCTCGCTTTGGGGAGATAAGACACATATGCAGATAGTGAACACCTGACACAATTTGACAAATTCTGTATTTCAAAGTACAGAGTAAAATCAATTTTGTTTTTTGTTTTTTGTTGTTGTTTTTTCTGCTGAGGTAAAGAGGAAAGCTTAAAACGTAAAGTCGAATGTGAGTTGGATCTTCAAGGCTGACTTGCATTTTTGTGTTGACGATGAGAGAAAGAGTATTCCAGATTAAAGCTATATAGACAAGACACAATGGTCAGGACCGAAGTGCAGTGTAAATGTACCTGTGTAAACGTAAGTGAGGAGTTTATTCCAACTATGATGACATAATATGAAGAGGGATTGGGACTAGATTATTATCTCTTACATGTTTTATTTTATTCTGTTGGCCATGAAAAACTAAGAAAACTTTTTGACACAGAGTAATATTGTGATCATAATTATGCCTTAAGAAACTGTTAGCTATGGAGGAGATGATAAATTATATGTGGAAGAAGATTAACGATAAGCTGCTATGACAGTTCAATCAAGAAATAAAAATAACAATATTACTTGAAAAATAGAAAGAACTGATTTTTAGAGAACAAAGAACTGATTGAGAATTAAATATATATAGGGAGTAAGAGAAAGAGAAAGTGATTCAATGCTCCAAGCTTGAAAGGCTGAAAGATGTAGTTATCCCTGTTAGACATCAATTCCTTCGATTTAATGTTTTATTTACATGTATATAAACATGGCTGTGTGGTTCCCTATAATAGTGTATTTTCCAATTCCTATATTAAAATACTATGCAGGATATTCTCCCATAGGAATTGGAAAATCCCTATAAGAGTGTATTTTCCAATTCCTATGGGAGAATACCCTCCACAGTATTTTAATGTAATTTGTGTATAGTTTACATAGATTTATACAAGATATTAAGTATAAGTTTGTTTTTTTCTTGAAAGGAGATAGGTATATTTTAAACTTCAGTAGTGGTTTACTTAGAAAATTGCAGATGTGTTTGGACTCTCTTCAAACTATAAAATGATGTGTGACATAAAATCATTTTCTCTTAAAGATCAGAAGAAAATGTGAAAATCTTTTAGCATTTCTCAACCAAACTGTACATAACAAATGATGTGGCATATTGAAATAATTAACGCTTTCATGTATTAAAAAGAAAAAAAAAACAGTGTAGAAATATTGTTGCAACAAGTTCGCAAACTTAATTGTCAGACCTCATACATCACAGGGAATCAACAGTAGATTAGAGGAAGCAGGGGATCAAATAAGCAATTTAGAATATAAGGTAGCAGAAAACACCCAATCAGAACAGCAAAACAAAAAAAAGAATCTAAAAAATTGAGAATTTAGGGGCCTCTGGGACAACATTAAGCATACCAACATTTGTATTATAGAGGTACCAGAAGAAGAGAGACAGCAAGGAATTGAAAACCTATTTGAAGAAATGATGACAGAAAACTTCCCTAACCTGGCGAAGGAAATAGATATACAAGCCCAGAAAGCACAAAGAGTCCCAAACAAGATGAACCCAAAGAGGCCCACATCAAGACACATCATAATTAAAATGCCAAAGGTTAAAAATAAAGACAGAATCATAAAAGCAGCAACAGAAAAGCAGTTAGTTACCCACAAGGGAGCTCCCATAAGACTCTCAGCTGATTTCTCAACAGAAACTTTGCAGGCTGGAAGGGATTGGCACAAAATATTCAAAGTGATGGAAAGCAACAATCTACAACCAAGATTACTCTACCCAGCAAAGTTATCATTTAGAATCAAAGGACAGATAAAGAGCTTCCCAGACAAGTAAAAGCTAAAGGAGTTCAACACCACCAAACCAGTATTACAAGGAATCTTAGAGGGACTTCTTTAAAATGGCTACAATAAAGTAATAAAATAAAATAATAATAAAATGGCAATAACTACATTCCTATCAACAATTACTTTCAATGTAAATGGATTAAGTGCTCCAATCAAAAGATAAGGGAGCAGACTGCATAAGAAAACAAGACTCTTACATATGCTGCTTACAAGAGACCTAGTAATCACACTTCTGCGTATTTAGCCGAAGAAACCCAAACACTACTTTGTGGGGACATGTTCATCCTTATGTTTATTGCAGCATTATTTACATAAGCCAAAATATGAAGGCAACCTGGGTGTCACTGAATGGATAAATGGATAAAGAAGAGGTGGTACATATATACAATGGAATATTATTCAGCCATATAAAAGAACAAAATCTTGCCAACTGCAACAACATACAAGAACTTAGAGGGTATTGTAGAGTGTACTAAGTCAGATACCAAAAGACAAATGTCATATGATTTCACTTATAAGTGGAATCTAAAGAACAGAATAAATAAATAAATGAAACAGAAACAGACTCATAGATACAGAGAACATTTTGATGATGGACAGATGGGAGGGGCTTCAGGTTTGTGAAAAGGGGAAGGGATAAAGAAGTACAAAATGGTTGTTACACAGTAGTCATGGGGATGTAGGATATAGCATAAGGAATATAGTTAATAATATAGTCAATAACTACGTATGGTGTCAGATGCGTACTAGATCTATCAGGGTGATAGATGGGAGGGGGGTTGGGGGCAGGGTGAAAAAAGTGAAGGGATTAAGAAATTCAAATTGGTAGTTACAAAATAGTCATGGTGATGTAAAATATAGGGAATATAATCAATAATATGGTAATAACTATGTATAATGCCAGGTGGGCATTAGTCAGGGGGATCACTCCTAAATTATATAAATGTCTAACCACTACGCTGTACACCTGAAACTAATGTAAAATAATACTGAATGTCAACTCTAATTGAAAAAATAAAAAGGAGGGAAAGATAAAGATGAGTAAGAGGTTCAAAATTTCAGATATAAAACAAGTCTTGGGGATGTAATATACAGCATAGAAAACAGTCAAGGGCCGGCCCAGTGGCTCAGGCGGTTGGAGCTCCATGCTCCTAACTCCGAAGGCTGCTGGTTCGATTCCCACATGGGCCAATGGCTCTCAACCACAAGGTTCCCGGTTCAACTCCTTGAGTCCCGCAAGGGTTGGTGGGCTCTGCCCCGGGCAACTAAGATTGAACATGGCACCTTGAGGTGAGCTGCCACTGAGTTCCCAGATGGCTCAGTTGGTTGGAGCGCATCCTCTCAACCACAAGGTTGCCTGTTCAACTCCCGCAAGGGATGGTGGGCTGTGCCCCCTGCAACTAGCAATGGCAACTGGACCTGGAGCTGAGCTGCACCCTCCACAACTAAGACTGGAAGGACAACAACTTGACTTGGAAAAAAGTACTGTAAGTACACACTGTTCCCCAATAAAGTCCTGTTCAAAAAAAAAAAAAAACAGTCAATAATATTGATAGCATGATACAGTGTCAGATGGTTGCTAGACTTATCATGGTGACCACTTCTTTAGCATAGGGAATATAATCAATACTGTGGTAATAACTCTGTATAGTGCCAGGTGAGTCCCGTTGAATAACTATGAGGTACACCTGAAACTAATATAATATTTTATGTTAGCTATATTTTACTAAAAATCTGTTTTAAAAAATACATATTGTTGACAAGTCATGAGGGCCTAGTTTCGAACTTCCAAGCCTAGATGCTTGATTGACCATTTCTGTCTCTTTAGGGAGCAGACACCCCAACAGCCTGGCTAGTAACAGGGTTTTCTGAACTCAGCATCCAAGAACCATAATATTGAGTTACTTGCCAGGTCTTTCTTTCCTCAATGCATATCACAGTCTTCTGCCATGATTTTGAAGCCTGGGAAGTTTGCCAACAGAAGAACATACATAGAATTATTTAACTCATGGTCTTTGTTCTGGGTGAGTACCAGATTCTCAAATCATTTTTGTTAATTGGGGGGAGAGAGAGAAAAACGGAGGAAGAGAGAGGAGGACTAAGGAGGAATAAGAGTGAAAGGATCAAAGGAAGGAAAGGGAAAGAAATACAACAGAGAGAAAGAGAAAGGGAAAGAAAGGGAGAGAGGAAACCGGTTTGGCGTGACGATGTGTGCGCATGCACACACACACACACACACACACACTGCTGGAATTGCCCTAAATAAATTAGTTATTTTCCAACCATACCGAGCTGTGTTTCCGCAAAAATAAGACCTCGCTGGACAATCAGGTTTAATGCGTCTTTTGGAGCAAAAATTAATAAAAGACCTGGTATTATATTATATTATATAGACCCGGTCTTATATAATAGTAAAATAAGGCTGGGTCTTATATTAATTTTTGCTCCAAAAGACACATTCGAGCTGATTGTCCAGCTAGGTCTTATTTTTGGGGAAACAGGGTATTATCTTAGCTCCTCCTTAGGACATCCTTTGGGGTCAGAGCCGATAATGTCTGGGATAACTACATATTTGGGGTTAAAATTATTTTTATCTCTAGGGCAAATTATACTTTGCTTTTCTCTCAAACATAATCTAAAAGACAGAGTGTCTCAAGGCAAATAATTGTCACTCAGAAATACTGAAGGTGATCAGGTTGTGAACTAACTAGACTCAGACCAATTACTTCATGAAAGGATAGGACTATTAATGTTTCCAGCAGATGGCGCTAGCTGCCTTCTGCTGCGATGAGATTTTCACAGTGTGATCCATTTAGTATCAAAATAGGTTTCTTCCTCATGATTGAAACAGTAGATCCTGGCCTGGTCAGGGAAAGAAATCCTTCAGTGGGATTCCAGGAGACGCTAAGTGGGAAAAACAAAATCTGGAGATTTTAAATTTATTTCTCACCAATCATACTGTTCCATTCACATAATTTGGGCTCTGAAAAAGTTAAGAATTCTTCCAAGGCTGAGTTTTAGATTAAGTCCTAAAAGACAACAAAGTACCAAGAATTAAGATACCTGAAATATTTTTATTATCTGGTAGGATAATTGATGAAGGGCTCATAATGGAGAAAGCTTTCCCATAACAAAGATAAACCACTGAAGGAAACCATAGGGAAGGGGACATTGATTAGAGATGATTGAGATCAGCCAATGTTTCTGCTGCTTCACTAGTTACTTACAAATAAATATAGTGCTCCTGCTCACATTTTGAGCTCTAGGCTATGCATTTTTTATGAGCAAGCTAACAGCAGAAGTGAAAGCATTTACACCTCTGGGCAAGAGGTAACCCTTGGGAAGAGGTAGTCTTTGGGAAGGCAGGGAACATAATATGTTATCCTTAGAATCATCATCACAGTCTGGGACAGAAACTGGAACTTGAGGGCTGGCCCGGTGGCTCAGGCAGTTAGAGCTCCACGCTCCTAACTCCGAAGGCTGCCGGTTCGATTCCCACATGGGCCAGTGGGCTCTCAACCACAAGATTGTCAGTTCAATTCCTTGAGTCCCGCAAGGGATGGTGGGCAGCCCCCCTGCAACTAAGATTGAACATGGCACCTTGGGCTGAGCTGCTGCTGAGCTCCCGGATGGCTCAGTTGGTTGGAATGCGTCCTCTCAACCACAAGGTTGCCGGTTCAACTCCCGCAAGGGATGGTGGGCTGTGCCCCCTGCAACTAGCAACAGTAACTGGACCTGGAGCTGAGCTGCGCCCTCCATAACTAAGACTGAAAGGACAACAACTTGAAGCTGAATGGCACCCTCCACAACTAAGATTGAAAGGACAACAACTTGACTGGGAAAAAAGTCCTGGAAGTACACACTGTTCCCCAATAAAGTACTGTTCCCTTCCCCAATAAAATCTTTAAAAAAAAAAAAAGTAGAACTTGATTAATTAAGGTTTTCTTAAACATCTGCCCTCATAAGTTTCCAAAGAAACAAGGGATTGGAATGTTCAGGTCAGTGACTAATTTCCAGTAAATAACTATCCTGCTAGCACTTACTGCCTTCCTTTTCTTACATCCATTGAAGTTTGAACTCTCTGCAGTCTACTTTTTCTGTCAGTCTGCCACTAAAACTTTGTTTTTTAAAGATATTTTTAACTATAAAAGTTGTATGTTAACTGCAGAAACATTGGAAAACACTGAAAGGTATAAAAGAGAAATTACTCATAATTGAGTAAATGTTGGCAACACATAATTCTAACAAAGAGTTTGTGTCCAGAATATACAAAGAACTCCTACAAATCAATTTTTTAAAACAATAAAGAGAACAGTGATCAAGAGATTTGAACACTTCACCAGAGTGTACTCAAATGGACGCTCTCAGTTTTGTTAGTAACCAGCTATAAATGAAAACCATACCGCATGCAATGGATTTAAGTACACAAATTCTTTCATACAGTAGTGCTCCTAATCTGCAAATTCGGTTTCCTCAGTTTTCGTTACGAACGATCAGCCATGGTCCAAAAGTATTAAATGGAAAAGTCCAGAAATAAACAGTTTATAAGTTTTAAATTGCACACCGTTTTGAATAACATGATGAAATCCAGCTCTGTCCTACCTGAGACGTGACTCATCTCTTTGTCCACCATCTCCACACTCTGTACAGTCCCCGCCCATTAGTCACTTAGTAGCTGATTTGGTTACCAGATCCACTGTCTCTGTATTGCAGTGCTTATGTTCAAGTAACTCTGATTTTATTTAATAATGGCCGCAAAGCACAAGATTAATGATGCTGGAAATTCAGATATGCCAAAGAGAAACCATAAAGTGCTTCCTTTAAATGAGAAGTTGAGTAAAGCAGTATAGTATTTTGAGAGAAAGAGAGACCACATTCACATAACTTTTATTACAGTATATGGTTCTAATTGTTCTATTTTATTATTAGTTATTGTTATTAATCTCTTACTGTGCCTAATTTATAAATTAAACTTTATCACAGGTATGTATATATGTATAGGAAAAAACATAGTACAGTATACTGGGGGTGCCAAAAAATTGTATACAAGTGGACACTTTTGTCAATGTTGCTCAAGCAGTAGTTCACCATAATCAGAAGCGTCTGGACACTGATGGCAATCACTTTGAGCACCTCCTGTAATTGCAGAAGTCAAATGTGACTTGTATTCATCTTTTGTTATTGGTATATATTATTACAATTTTAATACAGTTTTCCTTTCTTAAAATGTCTATACATTTTTTGGCACCCTCTGTATATAGGGTTTGGTATTACCTGCAGTTTCTGGCATCCAGTGGGGGTCTTAGAGCATGTCCCCTGCAGATTAGGGGAGACTACAATACTTCTGCCTTCAAAACATGGGCCCTGATTGTACCCCCTATGCCACGGTAGTCTAGGAGTAGACACTGGCTTCCAACAGAAAGAATAAAGCAGATGGAAGCATGAGGCTCCTGTGATTCAGCCAGCAAAGACCCTGAAGCTTCCACTTCGCTCCCTGTCTTAGATCACTTGGGCAGCATGAAGCCACTGCCGTATCCTGCCACTGTTCAGGCAGCTCTGTAGGACCCACAAGGTGTAGGACTGAGGCCTCCAGCCAGGAGCTGAGTGAGCAAAAGACCCTGAGCAGAATCTCCCCGCAAAATCACTCCCAATGAAATGATGACTCACAGAAACTGTGAGATAATGAAGTTTTTAAGCCACCAAATTTGGGGATAATTTGTTATACAGAAATAGATAACTTGTACAATGAGATACTACCACAAATACACCAGAATAGCTAAAATTTAAAAGTTTGGCATGTCAAGAATTGGTTACAGTGTGGACAATAGAAGTTCTCATTACACTGCTGGTGGATGTGTGATTGGTGCAACCATTCTGGAAAACCATGTGGTACAATCCACTTAAGTTGAATATCTATATACTCTATGACATAAGAATTCTACTTGTAGGACACACCTACAGAAATGCACACTCAGGCCGGCCAGGTGGCTCAGGCAGTTGGAGCTCCGTACTCTTGACTCCGAAGGGTGCTGGTTCGATTCCTACATGGGCCAGTGGGCTCTCAGCCACAAGGTTGCCAGTTCAATTCCTCAACTCCCACAAAGGATGGTGGGCTCCGCCCCCTGCAACTAAAATTGAACATGGCACCTTGAGCTGAGCTGCCGCTGAGCTCCTGGATGGCTCAGTTGGTTGGAATTCATCCTCTCAACCATAAGGCTGCTGGTTCGACTCCCGCAAGGGATATGGCTGTGCCCCCTGCAACTAGAAATGGCGACTGGATCTGGAGCTGAGCTGCGCCCTCCACAACTAAGACTGAAAGGACAACAACTTGAAGCTGAGCGGCACCCTCCATAGCTAGGATTAAAAGGACAACAACTTGACTGGGAAAAAAGTCCTGGAAGTACACACTGTTCCCCAATAAACTCCTGTTCCTCTTCCCCAATAAAATCTTAAAAAAAAAAAAAAAATGCGCACTCAAATGCATCAAAACTCATATGCAAGAATATTCAGAGAAGCACCATACGGAGTAGGCCAAACCTGAAGATCTACCAAAAGTGGTTGGATAAGTAAATGGTGGCATGTCTACACATTGGGGTGCTAAACAGCATTGAAAATTCATGAACTATAGCTACATGTAATACTACAGCCGAGTCTCACTAACATGATAAGTGAAAGAAGCCAGACACAAAAGAATTAATCCTGAATGTTTCTGTAGTCAGGATCCAGAAAGGAGAGAGAAACAACACCATTATTCCAGTAGAGAGAATGTGATATAAAGAATTGT
The DNA here is from genome assembly GCF_036562045.2 of Rhinolophus sinicus. Lineage (NCBI taxonomy): Eukaryota > Metazoa > Chordata > Mammalia > Chiroptera > Rhinolophidae > Rhinolophus > Rhinolophus sinicus. The sequence goes on from NC_133758.1 coordinate 53,589,516, forward strand.
TGACTAGGTATAAAGATGTTAACTAGATAACGAAAAGATGTATCAGGGAGGTAGCTACTACCCTTCAGGGTGGGGAACAAAAGAAAAAAGTTAGAGTCCTGAAATTTAGAAATTTTGAAGTGGAGCCTCTTTATGGATACTTCCCTGTTTCCCCAGCCCTGCTCTCTGGTGTTGGGACTGGCATCTTGCGGGGCCGCTGAGGCTGGCTCTGCAAGTCTTGAAAAAACTACAAACTCGACTCAAGTACTGCTGTGGGAAGGCACTGTCACTGTTTGGGGGTGGGGAAGAAGCATTGCTAGGGTGACATTGGGAAAAGAGGAAACAAACAAGGAAGCTAGCAGAAAGAAGCGAGTCCCTTCCTTCTCCTTCAGAGTGCAGATTCTCTCTTAGCTGTCCTTCTGGCCAAGCTTAGGCAAGCAGCTGGTAGAGAAATGGGTTTGGTGAAGCCCTGCCTACACTACAAGGTAGAGAGAGATTAGAAGTGTGGGTTTGGAGCTGAGGGGCCATAGCTTGATAGCTGGCTCAGAGGGCAAGGAAATACGTAACGTTCAAAAGCAAACAAAATGAATACATGGTACTAATATACCGATAGTAATTACCTCAGGGAAGAAAGAAGGGGGAGGGACAACAATTGGAAGGAGCAAAAGAGGAGCTTCTGGTGTAAGTGACACCAGAGGTGTTAACCTGGGTAACGGGTATACTGATGCATGGACACAGCCTGCAGTTAACACCCAGCTTTCCGGTTACAAATAAAAATTCCAGGAGGTTTGATTCAGTGTAACCCAGATAGGCCTCTTCTTGGAATACTTCCCTAATTCTCTTCCCCTCATTGATCTCTTTCTTCCTCCTCTGAAATCAGAGAAATTGTCTTTTGATTTCACAGTCAATGCCAAACTTAACAGAACCTTGCAGTGTCATGTATTACATCACGTGCTAGTGCTAATTTTGTCTTCCCGACTAGATGATAAACCTGAGGACCAGAAACTCAATTTTATTATTTTATACTCCCAAAATGGCATAGCTCAGGACGAACTTAGGTGTCCATAAATAACTGTTACCTGATTGTCAGCTTTAAAATTCACTGTAAAGCTGATGTATTAAAATAACTCCTCGTTTGACACCAGGTAACAAATGAATAGATGAAAGTGTTCATTCTTTTCAATTTTTTTTGTTAACAAAGGGAAGGCCAAAAGATGACCCAAATAAAAGTATACACTCTTCAAGGGAAAAAAATCCTTTTATGAAAAATTCTGTTTATTGTAACGTTTAAAGTGAAATGCCTTCTCTGAGTTTCAGGCGCGAAAACGAACACCAGCTCTGTGAGGAGCAGGAGCTGTCCGTCCCACTCGCGACCTTTGCCCCACTTCAGGCAGCGCACTGATCGGTCAGCGCCTCAGGCATCCACTCCATATCCTCTCCACTCAGTCCTCAGGCTTGTATTTGAACAGGCTGATGTGTGGAGAGCTTTCATCACTTGCCAGAAAAAGCATCAGTTTACATCGCTCTCCACACATCAGCCAGGCTATTTTAAAATCTCCCCTACTGGAGCTCCCCAAACTGCCCGATAGGCCACTGCAGCCCAGCCCTGCTGCTCAGTGGCCTGGCAAGGAGGGGACCGCCCCAGACACCTGGGATGGGCAGCCTCTACCTAGCCTAGCTCTCTTCCTCCCAGGCCTGGCCCATGCTGCCTGCCTTTCATGCTCTCTCCGGGAAAGATCACCCTCTCCCCCTCTCTGACCCCTTGTGGTCCCTTTTCCCAGGACTGACAATGGTCCGGTGTCCTGGAGGCTTCCTTGCTGGTGGCCAAGGGCTTAGAATCCTTGTGTCTCAGATTCCCTGCATGTGTGCCAACTTTCCTTCTAATCTGTCGCCTACCCTGGGGGCCCTGGTGTCAGCTGCTGGCTTGGACTATGGCCCTGGGCCCTTCTCCCCAGCCGCTGTTCCTGGGCAGTTCAGCAGCCATCACCCACGGGGACAAGGTCTTTGGTTCTCACAAAGAACCTTCCAGCCTTCCCTCCACCCCTTCCACACAACACTCCACCGAGCCAAGATCTTACAGATGTCAGAAAATCTGTTTGATTTAAAATCCATTGATTTAAAACCAATTACAGTAACACTGTTTTTTTCTCTAGGAAGGAGAACCGTGTGACTGGAAAATGGATTGGGAAGGAGACTTATTTCATATGGTACTTCCCCGAAAATAAGACCTACCCCGAAAATAAGTCCCAGTTAAGATTGTCAGCCAGACCGATGCATTTAGTACGTTACAATGATGCTCCAGAAGATGACATGATGTATTTGAATAAGTGTAGATTGATGTGCATGAAAAAATAAGACATCCCCTGAAAATACGCCTTAATGCGTCTTTTGGAGCAAAAATTAATATAAGACACGGTCTTATTTTCGGGAAAATACGGTATAAACCTGGTCTTATTTTTGGGGAAACGCGGTACATAACCTTTTTGACCTTTGGGATTCATGTCATATGCAAAATTACTGATATTATTAAAATAAACCCTTGCTTTGTAAACTGAGGCTGGTTACATAGGTATGTTCAATTTGTGAAAATTCAGTGAGTTCTGTGTTTAAGATATAGGTATTTTTCTAATGTATATGTACTTCAATGAAAAGTTTTTAAAAATAAAACTTGTGGGCAAGGAGCAGAGCACAAGCCACTATTGTCCTACAGGCATATGTGCAGTTGGGAAGCCATCAAGATGTGCTGAATGCAAACAGACCAGCTCTAGGCATCCTCTGCCCCTCTTTTCTGTTGCCTTCCTTCTGGGAAGCTTGGAGCATTCTCAGTACATTCCTACTTTCTAATCCCTCTTTGAAGCCTGCCAAGTCCAAAATGTTAACATTTATATTTCGATAGAAAATCATTCATAGCACGTCAAACAGTGACTCAATACTTGACTATGTCCCAGATTCCTGCCTTTTTGTTGGAAGGCATTGTTCTGTTAAAAGCATTCCATGCTATTGCACTTCCGTTAAGGAGATTATATGCAGGGAGTAAGGGAGCCTATTTCTGCTACAACAATCTCCCTGGGAATTATAGAATGCCTACATCAGGTCCTGGAAGCAAATATGCTTTACTCAAAGTACAGTATTTGCTGACACTAGAATGTAATCCTCATGAGGGCAGTGATCCCAGGGTGTAGAACAGAGCCTGGCACACAGTAGGAACTCACATACTTGTTGAACTAATATTTTAAAATGAACTAAGCCAAAAGTGACTGAAAGGGCCTGGACTATAACTGTGTCCTCTCTTTTCCTGCCACCCCCGAGCACAGACACTAGGGTACCAAAGTACAAAGACAAAAATCAGAGTGTAGTTTGGTATGTAAAGTAGTATTAATTACTGTCATTTGCAAACAGTTGAACATTTATACCTGATAGTCATGAAGCATCTTATTGATTTTGATTTTATGAGAGATATTAAAGCATATATACATTGTCAGTTTTCCATCTCGAACCCCATAAGCTCTGGCTCCTAATAGAGCATAGTGGTTGTCAAAGGAACCCAGAACAATAGCCAATGGGACATATAAGGATTTTTAAACAAGAGGGGACATAATTGAAGCTCAGATGAGGGTCCCAAGATCTAAGTAGGTGCACGTTTACGTAACAGAAAGGTTAGATGATGTGATTTAATCAAATGATTGGGAAAATAACATAGAGTGTGGCACATTAAAGTTGGGCAGAGGATACAGGTCTGTCAGATAAGACAGAAGCTGGCAGCTCAGAAAACGGAGGGAAATGTATTGAAAATCTTATTTTAGATCACATTGCTTTAAACAAAAGCAGTACTCAGTAAAGATGCCTCCAGTAAATTAGATACATGAATGTGAACTCATGATATTTATTAAAGAAGCCTAAATCACTGTCACTTCCCCAGGGTCCCTGCTCTTACTCATAGCTGATCCTGTGTCTTAGGAGAAGGAAAATAAAAATTATCCTGACACAACTTGCTTGTTGTAAAAGACAGAAGATATTCTAGACTACCAAGGAGTCAGCTTTACTAAGGGGCTCCCATTTGCTAAATTGTGACAATTTGAGCGTTAAAAAGAAACTAATCATTCAGTAAAAAGCCATGAATCCATTATGACCTCAAAAAGGGCACACAGGAAGATGAGATGTGCTTAAAGGACAGCTATACATAAGTTTCTAATCACAGGTTCAGGAAATGATGTGTATTGATAACGCCTGGGTACATACCAAGTTCATGTTTTGTTTGACAACTAAAGTCAAGCAGTGCAAGTTGGGGCACGAAGAGGTGATTTGCAGGTACAGAAGTGATGCTGGCCTGCTTTTCAGGCCAGCCAGGGAGCAGGAGTTGGGGCGAGGTGGGGGCTAACTATAATCAGGGAAAACCCGTTCAGAAAATCAGTTAAGGAAAAGAAGAGAGTGACCAGGTGGCAAGAAGGTCGTTGGGAGCTGAAGGTCCCAGCCTGACACGCGGGGCCCTCTGCTCCAGTCCTGAGACCCAGTGCCTGCTCCTTCACTGCAGGCACTGCAGGCCCAGGGCCCGGGCTGTGGGATCCCACCTGTCGGCTGAGTGAGTACGTTTCTAACGCTGCAATGAAGAGAGGAATCAAGCCCATACTGGATGAGACTTATGTAAGTTACTGTCACGCGGAGTGTGAAGTGGGGTCTCATCTCCTGCTCCCCACATAAGAACGCAGGATATGGTGAGGCCAAAAAGGAACACCCACGGAGCCATAGATATGGGAGGCACACCACTACAGTCTCGTTGGCAGCTGGGTTGGAGACACAGGAAGCAGGAGCCACACTATCCGCAACGTGCCATCTGCTTTTCTGCCAACCAACCAACCCCATTTGCTACCTGCAATCCGCTCTTGCTAGCTCAGCCACCATCTTCTTGCTAGCCCCCATTTCTGCTAGCGTAGCCACGGCAGTTATATTAGTGGCCAATGGCTCACTGGTTACAGGTGACGGCCGACTAGCCACAGCTGATGGCCATCCAATCACAGTTGATGGCCATTTACTACCCGAGTGAGCACCTTTCCATGTGAGGGCGAGAGCCTAGAAACTGCACTCCTGGCTCTGTCCCCACAGTTGTGTTTATATAGTTGTGGTAGCAAGTTTTAGAATTATTGTGCTGTTTTATGTGTGCTTTGACTGTTGTGAGATGTTTGATAGGATTAGGGAACGTGACTTGTTGGGTTTTGAAGTCTAATGGACCAGAGCACTGAAGTATGCAGGAGGATTTTGTTCATGAGAATTTTAGCAGTGTCCAGTTATGTATTTGAAGTATTTGAAAAAATTAGGTATTACATTTACAGTTATAGCTTAAACTATCTAAGGTAATCTGATAAAGTTTGGAAGTACAGGCATACCTCGTTTTATTGTACTTCATAGATGTTGCGTTTTTGATAAATTGAAGGCAAGGCCCTCTGCCAGCAAATAGATAACGACTCTCTTTATTGCGACACTTGCTTTATTGCAGTGGTCTGGAACCAAGCCTGAAATATCTCCAAGGCATGCCTGTACTGTTGTTTCAGGAAATTTACTCTATCAAATTTATACACAAACTTCGCATTGTTTAAAGAACAAGGAAAAGTAGTCTTTTGACTTTCTAACATAATTAGGTGGTTGAATCGATTAGCAAGATTTATAAACTGAACAAAAAGGTTGTAGAACATTTGGTTTTTAATTTTATAATTTTACTTCATTAAGCATTGATAAACCCACAAATTCTAAGTATCGTTTTTGAGCATAAAGCCCCCTCTCCACCACTCAACTGACAGGTCTCTACAATTTAGTTTAAAAAATAAAGGAGATGCAGCTGCTGTTTATGCCACAGAAAAGGCGAAGGATCTTTTCTCCTTAACAACACATGATTCTTTTTCTGACAGATACAATTTTTGGAATATTTGTATAAAAGTAGTGTCTTCTAGTAGGCTTTTCTTTCTTCTCCCGAAAAGGGCATTGTGAGAGAGAGTTCTCTGTTCAGTTCTTAGAAAAGCTCATTGAGTCTCAGAATTTCTAAGGATTCTCATTACTTCAAATAAGGACAATTTTTAACATGAAATACACAGCTGAATGAAAATCTCATGAGGTTGTCCATATTGTTCTCATGGAGGTATAAATGTCGTTGTAGACAGACCAGTGCCCAGTTGGGAATCATAACCCAGAGAACAGGCTATGTGCAGTCAGCCACATCTGCTGGTCACATTTTCTTTGGGCGGTGAGCCGAGGCTACTACACTCAAACCAGACCAACTCCATCACCACACTGCTTGCTCTGTCATGGTCATGTAGGAAGACAGCTCTGCTCCTTCCTCTACCTCCTCCAGAGAGCCCTGACTGCCTGGTCCCGTTGGTCCCTCAGTGGGCAAAGTATCAGCCTTGTTCTCTTTAAAGCATTTGTGCCCCTTGATTAATGTGCCTTTCAAGTAATTATTAAGTCGGCATTGTTTTAGACTCCAAAGTTGTCACTGAGCCAGTCATTAGCCCAAAGACCTCATTTGAAGCCCTTCCCTTCCCCAGGGAACAGCTGTGAGAGCGAACCACACACCCTGCTTCAGAAAAAAGAAGTGTCCTGTTGTTGGACTGCTGTGCCTTCCTGGGAGGAAATTTAGTGTTATTTTGCTGTTTCTATCTTCTGTAAAAGAATAATCATCTCTCCCAAAGAAAATGTTAGGGTAATAAACTTCCATACATAAAAATACCTCCTATTCCCAAACCACAAGTATTCTCCATGTATTTTATCCATCTAATGCAGAGGAGAAGACTTTTACACTCCCAGAGAATAAAGCTGACTGAAAACCTACCCAATACATTTGATTACTAAATGAAAGTTTTATTAGCGTTTTCTATAGACTAGGAAAATTAAAAAAAAAAATTAAGTCCAGTATGCTTTCTTTAAAGACTTTTGATTTGTATATTAGTGTTTTATATGACCTCTTACAATTAGAATATCAGTGTCATAAGTGGGTAAACACGTAAGATTTATTTATCCATTCAACAAATGTTTTAAAAGTACCTACTATGTGCCAATCGTAGTATTGGCTTTGGAGATATAATAATGAAAACGTGTCCTTGTCCATCAACAGAGGCTTTAGAAGGGAAAACAGACACGTCAGTGAATAAATGAGAAGTGCTCCCAGTGCTTTCCTAGTTACCTGGGCAGGTACAGTGGAACAGGAGTAAGGAGGGCACCTTCAGCTGTACTTGAGAGATGGGGAGGAGGCTTCCTAGTGGAAAGCCCCACTTCCCAGATTTCCAGACACAGAGACAAGACAAGCCTGCTCAGCAAGCCAGATGGTGAGGGCTGCGGAAGCCACCCTAAGGATCTGAGCATTCTCCTGCAGGCAGGGGAGGCTGTGCTGATTAAGCTATTGCCTCCCAGCTCAATGCCACACTTCTCCGCTCTGCTGTTTGATGATAAGAGTCTGCAAATACGTTTCCCTTTGCCAGCTGTCTCCCTGTTAGAATCTACCAGCAGGAGTGCTGGGAGGAAACTAGGAGGCTGGTGGAGGGAGAAGGGACCTGCTTGCCTGCTGTTCTTGTCAGCTTCACTCTGGCAAACTCCCAGCTCTTTTCCACACACACCCCCAACCTCCCAACCCCCCACCCCCAAAAAAGCCGTCTGTGCCTTACAGAGGTGGCAGCACAACCCGGCAGCAGCCTTGCCTCCAGGTCCCTCTTCTGAGCCTCTGCTGTACCAGCACAGCAGCCCTCACAGAGGCCTGGCTTCCAACCCCTTTGGAGCCGCTCCCACCTGGCAGGTTTTGGCACCCCCAGCCTTTGCCTTGTTTCTCTAGTCCTAAGGCTGGGAGCTGCTTCCTGCCCTTACTGTCTTTGCTGCCTTCATTTTCTGTTTTTGTCTTTCAGCTGGTTCAACCAATTTCTTACGAGGTCTGACAATTAAGTTCACAAACTCATCCTAGAAAAAGTGCTACATACCTCATTGTTGAATATCACTATGGTCACCTTCAGAGTACTCCCCTTGGGAAGCTATGCACCTATGTCAGTGCCAAGTCCACCCCTCAAAGCAATTTTGGAACTCTTTTTCTGGAATGGCCATCAGAGCTGTCATCGTACTATACTTGATGTCCTGAATGTCATCAAAATGTCTTTTTTTTTTAATATTTCCTTATCTTTGGGTAAAGAAAAAAGTCATTGGGGGCCAGATCAGGTGAGTAGGGAGGGTGTTCCAATACAGTTATTTGTTTACTCACTAAAACCTCCCTCACAGATAGTGCTGTGTGAGCTGGTGCATTGTTGTAATGGAAGAGCTCCTTTGGGACCATTTTTGCACACACCTTTGTCATTCCAAGATTTACAGTTAAGATTTTCCTGTCTGTTTCTCTATTGATGTTTATTTGGTCTGCTATGCTTCTCACAGTCAGCTGATGATTTTGATGCACAATTCGATGAATTTTTGCAATGTTTTCTTCAGTTCTGCTTGTTACTGGCCACCCTGACCTCTCGTCATCTCTCCCCTCAGAAAAACGTTGAATTCATTTATACACTGCCATTTTCTTCATGGCGTTATCCCCGTAAACTTGGACTAATGTGTCCCTGATTTCACTTCCACTCTTGCCAAGTTTAACAAGAAATTGAATGTTTGTTCGTTGCTCTAGTTCAAGCTCAGACATTCTCGCAATGGCACACAAAAACACGTAACAACAATAATGAATGCCACTCAACAAGACACTGCCACACGTCAACCTGAACACAGCTGTGAGACACTGATATACCAAGGTTATGAAACTTTACTGAGCTGTTTGTACAGTGCTGCCAATGTAAGCACATGGTGGCAAGTTTACAAATTTAATTGTCAAACCTTGTATATTCAGTTTTCTTTGTTGAAACCCCTAAGGTTACTTCTGTTGTCCTGATTGACCATGATTGATGTTATATTGGGTACGAGTGGTCCAAGAAAACCGACTCTCCAAGGTCATATTATGGGATTGGTATGGATGTGTTTTTGGCCTTGAATGTAGTGCTGAACTCTTTGCTGGTGGGAAATGGAACACTAGTAATCCACAGCCTATGGCAGTATCACTATTAGTCAAATTATCACCAGTGGTTCACTGTGATGAAGTGTATACTGACAGGCCTTGAAGGACCACTGCACTTGACTGTCATGGCAGCAATGACCATTACTGCGATGGTGCAGTGGGGTTGCTACTTCTCACTGCACTGGAGAGCTTACAGAATATGACAACAATGCCTCCAATTGTTTTTGAGCAAGGAATCCAGTATCGAAGAGCATGGCTAAAGGAGTGAGAGATTAGGAGTAATAGATTAGGAGTCTACTGCAAACTAAGTTCAGTAACTTACTACTGGTTTGAATATGTTTGAGAAAGGCTCTTCTGAAATCTTGAATGCCTTTGAATATGTATTTTTATTACTTTATTGTAATACAGTGATTAGGTAAAGCTAGCAAACTAATACATGTCTGGACTTGGGTACCTGCTATAACATTTAGCCAAAAATGACTCCAGTGGTCTGTAGTTTGTCTGAGACTTTGATTCCCAGAGTCGGAAGAGATCATCAGTTCCTCTTACAACCCTCCTACAGGCAATCATTGGCATCTGCGCAAAGTGTTCATGATGTGGTCACCAGTTTTCTGCAGCCCACCCCAATTTATAACATCTCTGACTGAGAGGATTTCCAGATCTTGAGCAACATTTGCCTCACAGTAACTTTCTACTATCAGTCCTAATTTTGTCCCAAGGAGTTATGTCCCAAGGGCTGGATCATGTATTAGTGGAGCTATTCAATTTGGGGGACTCTCTTTCAGGAAGAAAAATAACAATTATGAACATGAAATTAAATTGAAGGCTTTGAAGAGACCTGTGCAGGTGAGGGGCCTGGAAACTTCTGTTCCATTACAGCCATAGAAAATTCACATCTGTTCTGGTCTGTCTTCCTGAGAATTCTTCATGTCACCTCATTCTCCACCAGGCTGAGAAATCTTTTCTACTCTAAGTAGCCTTAATTCACCCAGTTGTTTCCTTGGACGTATTCTAGTTTGTCAGCGACTCTCCTAAAGAATGGTGTGTAAACAATAATTGCCTCTGGAGAAGGAAAATGGGAGACGGGTGCCTGAGATGAAAGGAGAATTGTCAGTACATGCCCTCATGAAGTTTTTGTGTCGGGTGTGCATGGTTACACATTGAAATGCCTTTAATCACATATTTAAGTAAATAACCTTTTTTACTCCAGGTGACCTGCCCAGCCAGGATACAATTGGATTACAACCTATGTGGCTCTAACTATCAGGGAATCATAACCTTTCTGTGTACTGATCCCTACAACTGCTAGTCAACTTTAGGCATCCACTCCACACTTGAAGTTACTCTTTCAGACTTGAATGGAGGAGTTTACATTGACTCAGTTACATTTTCCTTTGCCAAGCTGTCTGCAAAATTCCTTAAAGCCTTAGTCTATCACCCACTGTGAATTACCTCTCTTGGGTTTGTCATCAGGAAAACTGACAAATGCTTTTGTTCACTCAATTCTAAAATCATTAAGTGCCTACTAGATTCAAAGACAAAGAAAACCAAGTAATTGCATAATGTGATTAAGTCTAGAGCCCAGTTGGCGAGAGCTGAGCTGCCAGAGCCTGGGGACCGAGGGAGGGCAGGAGTAGAAAAGTGAAGAAAAGTATCTTTAAAACCCCCCAGACAAGGTGGTCTTGGCAGAGGCCCTGAGAGAGACCTCATTTGAGACACCTCCCCCACAAAAGGAGGCATTGGAATGGAGGAGCCTAGGCCAGGCCTGCAGGTACACCGCAGAGCATGGATTGCGGTGGGGGAGTGGAGTGGGGGTTGTTTCTGAGGTCTTGACTACAGAAAATCACAGTACACTGGCTATGCAACAAGCCTAGCATGGGGAGGACAGACCCCACCCCTCGTGAGGCCTGCCAGCTAAAACTTTATAATTGCCTATGGTCAAGTCTGAAAAAATCACATGTAGAGTTTTATCCTGAAGCCAGACTCCTCAGACTAGAGGTAAAACAGAACATGATTTCTCAACGTCAGCATTGCTAACATTGGGGACTGGAGATTTCTTTATTTTGAGGGGAGGCCATCCTGTGCATTGTGGGACATTTAGCAGTATGCTTGGCCTCCATCCACTAGATGCCAGTAGCACTTCCCACTTTGTGACAACTGACAATGCCTACAGACATTGCCATGTGTCCCCTGGAGGGCACAGTCATCCTGATTAAGAACATTGAAATGAAGGAACATAACACCTCTGCAGCTTGAGGTGTTCAGAGTTCTACTTGTGAACATATACTTCTGCCTACCTTTTTGGCATTGCCCTGGGAATGTTTCCTCTGCCCCAAATAACCTTTCTCTCCTTTTCTGTTGGTGGATGCCTACTCTTCCACTCACTTCCCTATGAAGTCTTCTCTGACCACACTCACCCCTCCTGAGAGTCGATCCTGTCTTTGTTCTGAACTAAACAAATGCTTCTATTTTTGTTGTCTTGGTCTCTCTGTGACACCTCTGTCTATACAGGTCTGACCCTTAATAGGCTCACTGTAATGTTGAAGACAGTGGGCCTTGACAAGAGGGTGAGCAAAGAACCAAGACTTTTCAAAGGGGAATTGGAAAAAGTCAGAGAAGTGCAAAAGTATACCAGCAGAGATGAGTCCTGGTAACAAACGAGAGAATTAGGGAAAAGTAGCCCTCAGAGTGAAATGCTACTGAGGTCAAGTAGGAAAAAGATTGAAAAGTATCTCTCACATGCAGCATTCAGAAGGGCACTGGCAACATTTGCAAAAGCCATTTAGCAGGATGATAGGAGGAAGCCAGGTGGCAGCAGGTTGAGGAATGACCAGGTAGGTGGTGAGGAGATGGAGGACTCTTCCAGGGAGATTCAGACAAAGCGGAAAGGTGGTGACTTAAAGGGGTGCAAGATCAAGGGACATTTAAGAAGAGGGAGATGTCAGTATGTTTATGAGTTGGGCAAGAAGGAAGAAATGGTCAGTGGCAATGGATGTAGGGGACAAATATACTAGAGAGAGCAGGTAATTGGTGAACTGAGGTCCAGAAGGAGAATGTAAGGTACAAGGCCAGAGCATAAAGTGGAGGCAATAAAATGGAGAAGAAGCAGCTCTTCCTTTGAAAGAGGAGAAAAATGGGTATGGGGGAAATGTGTTGTGTGTTACCAGGGTGAAGTGGGGTAAATTACCTTCTAATGAAATAGGAGGCAATAGGGAGTTTGAACAGTAAGCAGAGGTTTGGAAATGTCAGTGAAAGGGAGAGAAAAAACACTGCTGAGCAACCCTGAACTTAAGGAGATGGAAAGAACTAGCCAGCATTTAATGAGCATCTACTATGTGTCAGTTCTTTTATACATTGCTTCATTTACTTCTCAAAACTCCCCTATGAAGTTGGTATTATATCTGCTTTATAGATAAGCAAATGAAGACAGAAAGGGATAAAGTCACTTGCCTAAGGTCCTAGCCAGTAGCGTACCTGGAATTTGAATCCAGGTTGGTCTGACTCTAACAGCCATGTCCTTTCCAGTACTCCTCTACTGGAGGTTACAGAGAAGTTAAGGCAGTAGAAATAGGCACAGAAGAGAAAGAAGTATGGAAAGTTCAGACAGGGACTGGCATATTGGAGATGAATTGCAGAGGTGACCAAGGCCCAGGTGATGATGGTGTGCATGAGATGGCAGAGGAGCTGGAAGAGGGGATGGGCAATAAAACACACTGGAGGCAGGAGAGCAAGGACATCTGAGTCTAGGACATGCATTATTTTAAAAATTGGCAAAATCTAGAAAAATGAGAGCGGTTGAGGTGGAATGAAAAAATTGTCAGCCAAGAGACAGACTCCTTGAGGAATGTGAATGATGACCTTGAAGGTAACACCACAAGGACAGCGAAGTTGCTGCATGTCAGGGGCCTCCCAGGAGTTAGGGTCCAAGCCTGAAGACTGAAGAGTGAGGTATGAGGTGTGAAGAGTCGAGGAAATGTTAACACATCCTCCTTCTCTGACCCCCATCTTTCCATGTTCATACATTGCCCCTTCACCAGCCGGGAATATGCAAGTTTCCAGAAGGGATGCTTTATTGCCATGGGACAGCTAGGGTTCATTTGGGGCCAGAAGAGAAAGGAAGAGCTTTCTGTGAAAAGGTTGAATGTGCTTGTGTTTGGGGGGAAGGGTGGTGTCTAACAGGGAAATGGGCTCATGGAACTGGTGTCAGCAGTGGGAGGAGACTGGATGAGAATTGGAGATGGGCTCAGAGCCCAGGAAGAGGATAGCCTTCTAGCAAGTTTGCTTTCAGGGTTGACCTAAACTTTGGATAGTACTGACCATGAAATGTTTAGATGCAAATTTCCCTAGTCCACACCTCTGGTGCACCTTTCAGACAGACATGTACTTGTACCATTTCTATCGCTAATTGCACTACCTAAAAAGAATAAACATACTAAACAGAAGTTACCCACACCCATCCAAATACACCGATATTTCAGAATGATTTGTGGTATTCATGTCCAATTTTGCAATGTCCTGAACCGCTCCGAGAGAAGACAATGTTGTTTGCCTGGTAGAGCATATCTCTAAAAAGAGTCCCTATGCTCTTTCCCCGTCCCAGCAGTCACAAGACATTTATTCTTAAAGACATTCGATTTTTAGTGTTCTTAGAAAGTAGGGAAGCTGTGAACCATTTCTGCTGTTGCTGTGTTTTGAATACTGAACAAATCCCCTCCCTGCCTCAGGCTTTTGCATAGAGAACACAAGGCAACTGACAAAAAAGAAAAGTTCTCTGGAGTGTGCCGAGTTAGTAACGCCAGAGGGCCATGGGAGCCACAGTGTAATCAGGCAAAGGTCTGTCACGCTGCCAAGACCACAATTAAAGGACCTAGAAGCATTAGTGAGTCTTTGCCAACACCATTGTCCCTTCACCCACCTTCCTTTTCTCCTCTCCTCTCCCAACATAAGCACACCCGCCCATGGTCCCTTTAGCCTTAAGACAAGGTTTAGATGACACTTTTTAAAAAAATCTAATGCTAACCTTGCCTTATATGCCTCCTTCATCTGCATTTTGTGTGACAAACCATTTGATCCAAAATAATTAGGTAAAGAACTAATTGATCCAAAACAGTAATTTAGTTTAAACACCAAATCATTCCTGAACAAATGCATCATCTACGATTATTATTTTTTCAGCTTTATTGAGGTATAATTGACAAGAAAATCTTTAAGCTTTTTTCTTTAGGTTACAAATAGTAATTTATTATTAGACTGACAAATTATAGGTTAAAAGGTAAACAAATCAACAAAATAACTTTTCAACGTAGACTCATATGATAACTTATGTCTTGGGTGGTGGATCACTTCTAATAATCTGTAATCAATACCACTATTTCCCTTTTTTGGTTGTTCTCTGTTGGAGTCCAATTTTGGTACTGAATAATTTCTCCTGTTTTTGCTCAGTTCTTTTGTAATATGTTGCAAACCATCAAAAGGTCTTCCCTACATAAGTCTCACTATATTTAAGTCTAGCTTGTATGCATAGTAAAGAGCAATAAGTAATGACTTTTAATGAATGGAGTCATATAATTCTCCAATTCTCCATTCATTTAGTCAAGAAAGATCTTTCAACAACTATTTTGACTAGTTCAGTCTTTCTTTCTTCACATCTTGTGAACAGGGTCAGGTTTTTCCACTCTAAAATACTGATTTTGCTAATTGAGGTGTTTACGGACTCTACTGAAAAGAAACCCAGTGACCTTGATTTAATCTTACTTTTAACTACAAAACATTCTTCTTCACATGTATACATGTACATGTGTATAGACTTTATATGCCTTTTCTTTTTCTATCTTGCTGTATACCTAGGATGCCAAAAAAATGCATACACATGACTTGTATTCATCTTTTGTTATCGGTGTATATTGACTATTACAATTTAAATACAGTTTTTCCATTCTTAAAATGTGTGTGCTTTTTTTTGGCACCCTCTCTATGTATATACACGTGTGTCTACCCATTCATTTTATACCCTTGTTTCAAACCTCCACCTCCACACAGAAATGGTCAGGAAAGATAGCATATATTAACAGATACATGTTAACTCTTTGGTGGCTTTCTTACATTTTATCTATCTATCTATCTATCTATCTATCTATCTATCTATCTATATATGTGTGTGTGTATATATATATATTTTTTTTTTTTTTAATTAAAGTTTGTTGGGGTGACAATTGTTAGTAAAGTTACATAGATTTCAGGTGTACAATTCTGTAATATATCATCCATATATCACATTGTGTGTTCACCACCCAGTGTCAATTCTCCTTCCATCACCATATATTTGACCCTGTTTACCTTTATCTACCACCCCCCCCCCCTCGTACCCTCTGGTAACCACTAAACTATTGTCTGTGTCTATAAGTTTTTGGTTCTTCATTTGTTTGTCTTGTTCTTTTGTTGTTTTCAGTTTTATATACAACATATCAGTGAAATCATATGGTTCTCTACTTTTTCTGTCTGACTTATTTCGCTTAGCATTATAATCTCAAGATCCATCCAGGTTGTCACAAATGACACTATTTCATCTTTTCTTATGGCAGAATAGTATTCCATTGTGTATATATACCACAACTTCTTTATCCATTCATCTATCAAAGGAGACTTTGGTTGATTCCATGTCTTGGCCACCGTAAATAAAGCTGCAATGAACATTGGAGCACACGTGTCTTTATGTATAAATGTTTTCAGATTTTTTGGGTAGATACCCAGGAGAGAGATTCCTGGGTCATATGCTAATTATATTCTTAATTTTTTGAGGAACCTCCACAGTGCCTTCCATAGTGGCTACACCAGTCTGCATTCCCACCAACAGTGTATGAGGGTTCCTTTTTCTCCACAGCCTCTCCAACACTTGTTACTATTTGTCTTGTTGATGATAGCCATTCTGACTGGGGTGAGGTGATATCTCATTGTGGTTTTGATTTGCATTTCTCTGATGATTAGTGATGTTGAGCAGTTTTTCATGTCTATTGGCCATTTGTATTTCCTCTTTGGAGAAATGTCTCTTCAGGTCTTTGCCCATTTTTCAATTGGATTGTTTTTGTTGTTGTTGAGTTGGATGAGTTCCTTATATGTTTTGGTTATTAGCCCGTTATCTGAGGCATTGTTTTCAAAAATCTTCTCCCACTCGGTTGGTTGCCTCTTTATTTTGTCGATGGTTTCTTTTGCTGTGCAGAAGCTTTTAAGTTTTATATAGTCCCATTCGTTTATTTTAGCTTTTACTTCCCTTGCCTTTGGAGTCAAATTCATAAAATGTTCTTTGTACCCAAGAGCTATAAGTTTAGTACCTATGTTTTCTTCTATGCAGTTTATTGTTTCAGGTCTTATGTTTAGGTCTTTCACCCATTTTGAGTTAATTTTGCTACACGGTAACAGATAGCAGTCTAGTTTCATTCTTTTGCACATGGTTGTCCAATTCTCCCAGCACCATTTATTGAAGGGGCTGTCTTTTCTCCATTGTATGTTTTTGACTTCTTTGTCAAAAATTATCTGTCCATATTTATGTGGGTTTATTTCTGGGTTCTCAATTCTATTCCACTGGTCTGTGTGTCTGTTTTTCTGCCAATACCATACTGTTTTGATTATTGTTGCTCTGTAATACAAGCTAAAGTCACATAGTGTGATACCTCCAGCATTGTTCTGTTTTCTTAGGATTGCTTTGGCTATTTGTGATCTTTTGTGGTTCCATACAAATCTCATGATTTTTTGTTTGATTTCTTTAAAAAATGCAATTGTGGGGGCAGCCAGATGGTTCAGTTGGTTATAGCACGAGCTCTGAACAACAGGGTTGCCAGTTCAATACCTGCATGGGATGGTGGGGTGCGCCCCCTGCAACTGAAGATTGAAAATGGCAACTGGACTTGGAGGTGAGCTGCACTCTTCACAACTAGATTGAAGGACAACGACTTGGAGCTGATGCACCCTCGAGAAACACTATCCCCCAATATTCCAAAAAAAGAAAAATTTAAAATTAAAAATAAATAAAAAATGCCATTGGGATTTTGATGCAGATTGCATTAAATTTATATATTGCTTTGGGTAATATGGCCATTTTAACTATGTTGATTCTTCCAATCCATGAGCATGAATGTCTTTTCATTTCTTTGTGTCTTCAATTCCTTTTAAAAATGTCTTATAGTTTTCAGTATATAAGTCTTTCACATCCTTGGTTAATATTATTCCTAGGTATTTTATTCCTTTTGTTGCAGCTGCAAAAGGAACTGTTTTGTTTTGTTTTTATTATTTTATTTCTTTTTCTGAGATTTCGTTGTTAGTATATAGGAATGCACTGGACTTTTGTATGTTGATTTTGTAGCTGGCAACTTTATTGCATTCATTTATTGTTTCGATAGCTTTTTGGTGGAGTCTTCAGGGTTTTCTATATATAGCATCATGTCATCTGCAAAAAGTGACAATTTAACTTCTTCAATCCCAATTTGGATACCTTTTATTTCTTTCTCTTGCCTGATTGCTCTGGTGAGGGCTTCCAACACTGTGTTGAAAAGCAGAGGTGATAAGGGACAGCCCTGTAGTGTTCCTGAATGTGTAGAGCAAAGGGTTTCAGTTTTTCACCGTTAATTATGAGATTAGCTGAGGGTTTGTCATATATGGCCTTTATTATGTGAAGGTATTTTCCTTCATTACCTATTTTATTTTAGTATATGTGCTGCCGAAGCAAGCACCTTCATTACCTATTTTACTAAGTGTTTTATTCATAAATGTGTGTTGTACCTTGTCAAACACTTTTTCTGCATCAATTGATATAATCATATGATTTTTGTCCTTTATTTTGTTTATATGATGTATCACATTGATCAATTTGTGTATGTTGAACCATCCTTTGTACCCCTGGGATGAACCCCACTTGGTCGTGATGAATAATCGTTCTAATGTATTGTTGCATTCCGTTTGCTAGAATTTTGTTTAGGATTTTTTGCACCTGTATTCATCAAAGATATTGGTCTGTAGTTTTCTTTTTTTGTGTTATCCTTACCAGGTTTTGGTATTAGAGTAATGTTGGCCTCATAAAATGAATTAAGGAGTAGTGTATCTTCTTCAATTTTTTGGAAGAGTTTGAATAGAACAGGTATTAGATCCTGTTTGAATGTTTGGTAGCATTCACTAGTGAAGCCATCTAGTCCTGGCTTTTTGCTTTGGGGAAGGTTTTGGATGACTGATTCAATTTCCTTACTGTTAATTGGTCTGCTCAGAGTTTCCAATTCTTCTTGATTCAGCCTAGGAAGGCTATATGTTTCTAAGAACTTTTCCATTTCTTCTAGGTTATAGAATTTGATAACATGTAATCTTTCGTAGTATTCTTGAATGATCCTTTGCATTTCTGTGGCTGCTGGGGTAACTTCCCCTCTTTCATTCCTGATTTTGTTTGTTTGTGTCTTTTCTCTTTTTATCTTAGTGAGTCTAGCCAAGGGTTTGTCAATTTTATTAATCTTTTCAAAAAACCAGCTCTTTGTTGCATTGATATTTTTCTATTGGCTTTTTGTTCTCTGTTTCATTTAGTTCTGATCAGCTTTTTATTATTTCCTTCTTTCTGGTGACTTTGGGTTTCATTTGTTCTTCTTTTTCTAGTTCTTTAAGGTGTAATGTGAGGATATTTATCTGGGATTTTTCTTGTTTCTTGAGATAGGCCTGTAATGATATGAATTTCCCTTTTAGAATTGCTTTCGCTGCACCCATAAAAAATTGGTAGGCGGTATTCTCATTCTCATTTGTTTCTATGTATCTTTTGATCTCTCCTCTTATTTCTTCTTTGACCCAGTCGTTCTTTATAAGTATGTGGTTTAATTTCCACATATTTGTGGTTTTTCCTGCTTTCTTTTGGCAGTTGATATCCAATTTCAAAACCTTGTGATCAGAAAATATGCTTGGTGTGATTTCTATCTTCTTAAATTTGCTGAGGCTAGTTTTATGTCCCAATATATGGTCTGTCCTTGAGAATGTTCCAGGTACACTAGAAAAGAATGTATAGTCTGATGTTTTAGGATGAAGTGCTCTATAAATGTCAATTATGTCCATTTCATCTAATGTGTCATTTAGGGCTGCTATTTCTTTATTTATTTTCTATCCATAGCTGTCAATGATGTATTTAGGTCCCCTGGTAGAATTGTGTTTTGGTCAATTTCTCCCTTTAATTCTGTTAGTAGTTGCTTGGTATGTTTCGGTGCTCCCAGCATAAATATTGATGACTGTATGTCTTCTTGTTGTATAGTCCCCTTTACCATTATGAAATGTCCATCTTCGTCTCTTGTTACCTTTTTTATCCTGAAGTCTGCTTCATCTGATATCATCGTGTCTACACCTGCTTTTCTCTGGATACCATTTGCTTGAAGTGTCAATTTCCACCCAGTCACCGTGAGTCTATATTTGTCCTTTTAGCTGAGATGTGTCTCTTGGAGGCAGCATATGGTTGGGTTGAGTTTTTTTTATCCAGTCTACTACTCTGTGCCTTTTTATTGGTAAGTTCAGTCCATTTATGTTTAGGGTGATTATTGATATGTGAGGATTCCTGTCATTCTATCTTCAGTTTTCTGGTAAGATTGTGTCTCCTTTGTTTCTTTGCCTTTTTCTTGTTGTCTATTATTTCTGTGTGGTGGTATTCTATGATGTTTCCCTTTGTTTCTTCTTTTATTACATTAGTATTTTAGTTCTTGATTTTTTTGTGTGTGTGGTTACCATTAAGCTTATGTAAAAGAAAGTTTCATATTTAGAGTATTCTATTTTCTTCAGCATGCTTACTTTCTCCATCCTTTACGCTGGTTCAGACCTTTACTTTCCTCCTGTTTATTTTTTTGTTGTCATAAATTATCCCTATTTATGCTGGTTGAATAGCCTCCTTCAGTATTTCTTGTAGTGCAGGTAGTGTGCTAGAAAATTCCCTCAGCTTCTGTAGGTCTGGAAAGGTCCTTATTCCTCCTTTATAGCTAAAGCTTTTTAAAGTATGCAATATGGTGATTTGATATACGTATACATTGTGAAAGGATTTCTCCCTCCCTCACTGAGTTAATTAACACATTCGTCACCTCACAGTTACCTTTTGGGTGCTTTGTTTTGTTTTGGTGAGAACATTTAAGTTCTACTCTCTTAGAACCTCAGAAATTATTCATCTTATATCTGAAAGTTTGTACCCTTTCACCAAACTCTCCCTATTTCTCCCACTCCCACAGTGCCTGGCAACCAGTTTTCTACTCTTTGTTTCTGAGTTTGACTCTTTTTTTTAACATTCCACAAATAAGTGGTACTATGATGTGTTGTCTGGTTTATTTCATTTAACTTAATGCCCTCCAGATTCATCTATGTTGTCCGAAATGACAAGATTTCCTGCTTTTTTCAGGCTGAGATA
The DNA here is from genome assembly GCF_036562045.2 of Rhinolophus sinicus. Taxonomy (NCBI): domain Eukaryota; kingdom Metazoa; phylum Chordata; class Mammalia; order Chiroptera; family Rhinolophidae; genus Rhinolophus; species Rhinolophus sinicus. Next base: position 53,609,906 of record NC_133758.1, read on the forward strand.
TATATATTCATATATTATAGTATAATATATGAATATGTATATGACTCATATTTTCTTTATCTATTCATCAATCGACAGAAACTTTGCTTGTTTCCATACCTTTGCCATTGTGAATAATGCTGCATTGTTTTTTTAAATTTCTCTCTTGAATTATTTTTTATTTATTTTAAGCAAATTAGTTTCACTCTCTTTTTGGCAGCATCTTTTATAAATCTTTTAATTTTACAAATTAGTTGAGAATGAATGTTTCCAATCACCTGTTCACGCTTGCATAATTTTTTTGCACAGTGGGGAGAGAGGGTACTGCTTTTAGATATGTTTAAAGCAATTGTGGCACAAACTGAAATGGTCCAGCAGAGCCAAGCATAAGGAGATAAACTCCTTGACCCAGTTGGACTTTATGCCTAAGATTTCTGATAATCCTTCTGGGGGAATTTTAGAATCCTTTCAGGATACTTTCTATGTGCTCACATTGCAAAATAAGGAATGTGTTCTCTTCGGCCCTGCTTAAATCTGGAGTCTACTACAAACATTTATGCCCTTCCCTAGGGTAGCTGGAGAGTGGCCATACTGGCAGCCTGTGGAATTAGTGGGGGTTGGTGCTCTGCAGTTGCAGAGACTAGAGGCTCCAGGTTTGCTCTAACAATGCCCTTCCTGTGGGGCGTGCTGTACCTAGATAGTCATGCTCTGGCTTAACCTTAACAATATTGCCTCAGAATTCAGCTCCTTGTTTGTTCTCTTGAGATTTAGGGAGCAGTGGATAGTACCCATTTTCTCTCTTTGCACTATTTCCAGAAGTCTTTACCTTTAATCATAAAACTATTTGGAATCCTGGGGAAATACGCTCTCATCTTAAGTAAAACAGTTTTACAGGACGCCAAGTTATTAAAACTGTATATTGATGTGAAATTGAAAAGTTAGAACTTGAGCAATTTGAGGGTTGAAATATGTCATTTGTTAGAAATATTAGAAAATATTGCAAATAGCCAAGCAAAGGGCAAATTGCATTCTAGAATGCAGATGACATGAGAACAGTACTCATGATATAAACATGAAGTAGGATGGATTTTGTAGAATATAACTTTGTTAAAATTTTGATAGAGCTGTCTATATGGGAGTAAAAAGGACACCTCTATATACTTAGTCTTCTGTCTCAGATTTCAGTGATGCCCCTACCCCAACTGCCACCATCACCCCCAAGAGAAATATGCTTGGGAGGCAGACTGGTATGAGTCAATGCATTGTTCAGTATCTTCAAGTATGGTTTTTGCACAGAGCAAAGATTATTCAGAGCTGACTTTGGTCCTAAAATTTAATATTTAATTATTTAGTTTTTAATTCATATTCTGTTTAGCAAATTTTAACAATCATTATTAAATGTGATTTTTATTATTATTATTTGAAAATTTTGTTAATTAAGTGCATTTAATCATATTAGACTACACTTATATTTAATATATAAACGTTCACAGATAATTTCTTACCATGAAGATATTGGTAGTATGAGTTTGGTTTCTTTAACATTTCTTTACTTAATTCTACATCCTGCTATGGATGAAAATTGCTCATCCACCTAGGGAGCAATACTCAACACAATTCAACAAAGGTTTCTTCTCCAGGCCTTTGAACTTAATGAAATTCTGGATCATTTTATATTCTTCCTATTGCTGGGACCACAGCTCTTGACTGATGTGATGATGATAGCTGATTGTATTCTGCATTTCTCCCCTGGTTTTTGTCTGACTCTGCAAACCAATTTACAAGGACATTCTATTGACAATCTTTTGCTATACCTACCCACCAGTTAGCCACCTTGATTCTCTTGTACCCTACATAATGTTTTCTCCTGTCCAGTCACATTTCCAACTCAATCCAGGACCCTCGATCCTGCCTTCATTGTGCACTGCTACCAACTAAAATAACTAATAATATCCAACTCTACATCTCATTCTCTCTTTTTATTTCCCTAACCACCAAGATCCAATAAGCAATGAAGAAATATCTATTCAATAAAGTGAACGAATGAATGAAAAACAAATGATATACACGAGGATAAATCCACACCAAAATATGAAATTTATGTTTGTTTTGTTTTCCGCCTTAAATTGTGTCCCTCTCTTGGCAGAAGAGACTCATAATATTTCCTTTTTATGACACAGACAAGTAGAACACACACATCTCATTTAAACCCCATATTCATCCTTCAAGGTGAAAAATATGCTAGCTTAATAGTGGTGGCTGCCTTAGAAATGGAAATGCTTAGTAAGATTCTATATTTGCTGGCTTTCTTCTGTCAGCTATGTAGTCTTAAAAGGTATATGATGTACACGGTCTGACAATTAAGTTTGCGAACTTGTTGTAATGATGTTACTAACCTTTTTTTGATATCAGAGGGATTATTCGTTGTGAATTTGTACCACCTGGACAAACAGTTAACCAAGTTTACTATTTGGAAGTGCTGAAAAGGCTGCATGAAAAAGTTAGACAACCTGAACTTTTCGCCAACAATTCATGACGCTTGCATCACAACAATGCACCAGCTCACATGGCACTGTCTGTGAGGGAGTTTTTAGCCAGTAAACAACACCCTCCCTACTCACCTGATCTGGCCCCCAATGGCTTCATTCTTTACCCAAAGATAAAGGAAATATTGAAAGGAAGACATTTTGATGACATTCAGGACATCAAGGGTAATCTGATGACAGCTCTGATGGCCCTTCCATCAAAAGAGTTCCAAAATTGCTTTGAAGGATGGACTAGGCACTAGTGTCTGTGCATAGCTTCCCAAGGGGAATACTTCGAAGGTAACCATAGTGATATTCAGCAATGGGGTATACAGCACTTTTTCTAGGATGAGTTTGTGAATGCAATTGTCTGAACTTGTATGCATTTGTTTGCTCTCCTTCTTTCTTTCTCTTCCTGAGTGTGTGTATATAAATGAACGGCATGTGCACACACACACACACACTCCTATACTAAAAAAGTATTTTCTATTTTTTTTCAATTATAGTTGACATACAATATTATACTAGTTTCAGGTGTACAACACAGTGATCAGACATTGACATAACTTACAAAGTGATCACTCCCAAAAATCTAGTACCCATCTGACACCATACATAGTAATTACAATATTAGTGACTATATTCCTTATGCTATACTTTACATCCCCTGACTATTTTGTAACTACGCATTTGTACTCCTTAATCCAGGGGTGTCCAGACTGCGGCCCGCGGGCCAACTGCGACCCAAAATCCATTGTTAATTGACCCGCAGCAAATTCCAAAAATATATTGAGTTTACTTAAATAAACCAGGTGAGGCAATACGTACTTCACCTCGAGTGAGTGGCTTGGCTGTTTGTGTATTTTACCGCATAAGCCCTTGGTAAAAAACATTGAAAAAAGTTTGGACACCCCTGCCTTAATCCCTTCGCCTTCTTCACCCATCTCCCCAATCCCTGTTCCATCTGGTAACCCTCAAAATGTTGTCTGTATCTATGAGTTTGTTTTTAGTTTATTTGTTGATTAATTTTGTTCTTTAGATTCCACATATAAGTGAAATCATATGGCATTTGTCTTTCTCTGTCTGACTTACTCCACTCAACACAATACCCTCTAGGTCCATCCATATTGTTGTAGATGGCAAGATTTCATTCTTTTTTGTGGCTTAGTAATATTCCATTGTGTATATATACCACCTTTTCTTTATCCACTGATCCTTTGATGGACACCCAAGTTGCCTCCATATCTTGGCTATTGTAAATAATGCTGCAGTGAACATATGGATGCTCACATCCACTAGAAGTAGTGTTTGGGGTTTCTTTGGATAAATATCCAGAAGTAGGATTACTGGGTCCTTCTTTGTCTATTGTTACAGCCTTTGTTTTAAAGTCTGTTTTGTCTGATATAAATATTGCTACCACAGCTTTTGTTTGTTTGTTTCCATTTTCATGAAATATTTTTTCCCATCCTTTTACTTTCAGTCTGTGTGTGTCTTTCGATCCAAAGTGAGTCTCTTGTAGACAGCATATGTATGGGTCTTGTTTTCTTATCCATTTAGCCATGCTCTCTTTTGATTGGAGCATTTAATCCATTTACATTGAAAGTAATTGTTGATATATATATATATTTATTTATTTATTTATTTATTTATTTATTTATATATAGTTATTGCCATTTTGTTATTCATTTTTTAATTGAAGTTTATTGGTATGACAATTGTTAGTAAAATTACATAGATTTCAGATGTACAATTCTGTAACATCATCTGTATATCACATTATATGTTCACCACGCAGAGTCAGTTCTCTTTCCATAACCATATATTGGATCCTCTTTACCCTCATCTACCACCATTATCCCCTCACCCCCCACCTTACCCTCTGGTGACCACTAAACTATTGTCTGTGTCTATGAGTTTTTGTTTCTTCATTTGTTTGTCTTGTTTTCAGTTTTATATACCACATATCAGTGAAATCATATGGTTCTTGACCTTTTCTGTCTGACTTATTTTGCTCTGCATAATAATCTCAAGATCCATCTATGTTGTCGCAAATGGTACTATTTTATCTTTTCTTATGGCAGAATAGTACATTTTGGGTGATTATGGATATATGAGGATTTCCTATCATTCTATCTCTGGTTTTCAGGTAGGATGGTGTCTCCATTGTTTCTTTGCCTTTTTGTTGCTGTCTATTATTTCAGTGTGATGGTATTCTATGATTTCCCCTGTATTTCTTCATTTTTAATGTTATATATTTCAGTTCTGGAATTTTTTTTAGTGGTTACCACTAAGTTTATGTAAAAGAAAGTTTCATATTTAGAGTATTCCATTTTCTTTAGTATGCTTACTTTCTCCATTCCCTTGTGCCAGTTCAGACCATTACTCTCTTCCCTTTTGTTTTTGTTGTCACAAATTATCCCTATTTATGCTGTGAGTTGATTTCTGTGCTGCACTAGCAAGTTGTCTTTTTCCTCTTTTTTTAAGGGCTTTTTTTCCCTCCTTTACCCTGTATGTTTAAGTGTGTAGTGTTCTTTGGTGTAGGGATTGTCATTTCCTGCTTCTGTCTGTTCTTAATACTACTCATGGTTTTGTATCCTTTTGGTTTTTTGTTTCAGGTCGAATAGTCTCCTTCAGTATTTGTTGTAGTGCAGGTCATCTGTTAGAAAATTTTCTCAGCTTCTGTAAGTCTGGAAAGGTCTTTATTCCTCCTTCATATCTAAAGGATATCTTTGCTGGATATGTTATTCTTGGCTCATAATTTCTCTCTTTTAATAGTTTGAATATTGATTCTACTCCCTCCTGGCTTGTAGAGTTTCTGCTGAAAAACTGGATGACAATCTAATGGGCTTTCCTTTGTAGGTTACCATCTTCTTTTCCCTGGCCTTTGAGGATTCTTTCTTTGTGGTTAATTTTTGACAGCTTCAATAGACTGTGCCTTGCAGAAGGCCTGTTGGGATTGAGGTCATTAGGTGTTCTGTTTGCTTCTTGGATTCGACGATCCAGTTCTTTCCACAAGTTTGGGAAGTTCTCGTGGACTATTTGTTTGAATATACTCTCTGTTCCCTTCTCTCTTTCTTCTCCTTCTGGTATGCCCATTATTCTTATATTGCTCTTTCTGATGGAGGCAGAAACTTCTTGTAGATTTCTTTTAAGTCTCAAGTCTCTTTCTGCTTCCACCTGTGTCATTTCCATGTTTCTATCTTCAATGTCACTGATTCTTTCTTCCATCTGGTCAACTCTATTACCTAAGCTGGCTATTTCATTCTTCATTTCTTTTATTTTGTTCTTAATCCCCAGAAATTCTATTTTGTTCTGTTTTAAAATTTCAATCTCTTTGGTAAAATGTTCATTTTGTTCTTCGATTGTGTTTCTGAGTTCATTAAACTGCCTGTCTATGTTTTCTTGCATCTCACTGCATTTTTTAAGAACTGCAATCTTGAATTCTCTGTCATTTATGTCACATATTTCCATGTCTTTAAGTTCATTTTCTGGAGACTTTTCATTTTCTTTCTGAGCTGTCTTGTTACCTTGGTTATTCATGGCAATTAATGAATTATTATTTCTCTTCCTAGGCATCTACAGGAGTGGGTTCTGCAACAGGTTGATAGAAAGAGGTCTTTCTTTTGTTTTCCAGTAGGTGTTGGTAGAATGTTTTACTCTCTCTCTGACTGCAGTCTTTTATTCTTTCTCACGCTGTAGTGTTATATTTTCTCTGTACTGTTCTGGCTTTTCACATAATGAGGAGATTCCATGGAAGGTGAACTTCTCCTCTGTGAACAGGTCACTGCCTCTGTGGGGAGATGTGGAGAGCTTCCGAAGTTCCAAAGCTCTTCCTGCACCAGTTTCAAAGCCTGTGTGTTTCAGCAGCTCTGTGTACTCCTGCAGGGATCTGCCCAGATAGGTGGGGACAGAGGCAGGGTAGGTTGTGAGAGGTGGCCCAGAGCAATGGTAGCAACCACCAATGCACCCAGTTCTGTACCCAAGGCTCCCTTCCTTTCAGCCAAACTAGTTGGGCTGTGAGTCTGTGGTTGCGGTCCGCAGTTCTCAGGACTGCAAATATTCTGTTCTTTTGATCTGACACTGAAAGTGTTCTACTGCTAGCTCTGGGAGAGTGGGTTGGGGCAAGCTCTGGGAGGGTGGGAGGGGTCGGCTAGGCTCCGCACCTAGGCCTTCCATCCTCTGCTTGACAGTGAGGGCTTAAATCACTGTTTTCCCTCTTCTTCACTCAGTCTTTTCTCTGAGGTGTCTTCCATGAGTGTTGGGTTCAGCCGTGTTATAAGCTGATCCATCAGGTGCGACTGTGGGCCATAAGGGGAGCACTAGCAGTCAGAATTCTTCCCTTTCCCGCAACTGCAGTAGGTCTGAATGCAGGGAACTCGGATCTCTGAGCTCCAGTCTACTCCTGCACCTGCGGGGCTTGCATCTCCACACTTTCTTCTTCCCTCCTCCCCCACAGGCCCAATTTGCCCACCTTTAGATGATTTCGATTGCTTGCCTCTTAGTCTTGTCTGTCTGCTGAGCAGAGAGTCCTTTGTGGAATTACAGTTGTTCAATTTGTTGTAAATTCCAGGGGAGATTTCAAGAGGCTCACCTCACGCTGCCATTTTTATGACCCATATTTTTACATTTTTCCTTCTCTTTCTCCTTCTCATTTTCCTTCTCCTTCTCCACCTCCTTCTTCTCCTTCCCCTCCTCTTCTTCTTCTTCCACTTCCTCCTCCTCCTCCTCCTCCTCCTCCCCTTTCTTCTTCTTCTTCTTCTTCTTCTTCTTCTTCTTCTTCTTCTTCTTCTTCTTCTTCTTCTTCTTCAAGAAGTCCTTTTAATATTACTTGTAATACTGGTTTGTGATGATGAACTCTTTTAGCTTTTTCTTGTCTGGGAAGCTCTTTATCTGTCTTTCAATTCTAAATTATAGCCTTGCTGGTAGAGTAATCTTGGTGGTAGGTCCTTGCTTTTCATCATTTTGAATATTTCATGCCAATCCCTTCTGGCCTGCAAAGTTTGTTGAGAAATTAGCTGACAATTTTATGGGAGCTCCCTTGTAGGTAATGAACTGCTTTTCTCTTGCTGCTTTTAAGATTCTCTCTTGTATTTAACCTTTGGCATTTTAATTATGATGTGCCTTGGTGTGGGCCTCTTTGGGTTCATGTTGTTTGGGACTCTCTGAGCTTCCTCGGCTTGTATGTCTATTTCCTTCACCAGCGTAGGGTAGTTTTCAATCATTATTTCTTCAAATATGTTTTCAATACCTTGCTCTCTCTCTCTCTTCTCCTTCTGGTACAAATGTTGGTATACTTGATGTTGTCCAAGAGGCCCCTTAAACTCTCCTTAATGGTTTGTATTCTTTTTCTGTTTTGCTGTTCTGATTTGGTGTTTCTGCTATCTTATCTTTTATATCGCTGATTCAGTCCTCTGTTTCATCTAATCTACTGTTGATTCCCTGTAATGTATTCTTCATTTCCATTATTGTATTCTTTATTTTTGACTGGCTCTTTTTTATGTTTTCTATCTCCATTTTAGTGTTTCCTATTTCTTTGTTGAAGTTCTCCCTGAGATCACTGAGCATCCTTATAACCAGTATTTCGAACTCTGTATCTGGTAGATTGCTTGTCTCTATTTTGTTTAGCTCTTTTTCTGGAGCTTTGTTCTGTTCTTTTATTTGGGACATATTTCTCTGTCTCCTCATTTTGGCTGCCTCCCTGTGTTTGCTTCTATGTGTTAGGTAGGTCTGCTAAGTCTCCCAATCTTAGTAGGGTGTACTTATGTAGTAGGTGTGCTGTGGGGCTCAGTGGCACAGTCTCCCTGGTCATTTGAACTGGATGCTCCAGGTGTGTCCCTTGTGTGGGTTGTATATCCCTCCAGTTGTAGTTGAATCTTGGTTGTTGTTTGCCCATCAATGTGAGGGATTGATCCTCAGACTGATTTGTTGTGAGGACTGGCTGTGACTACAGTGGAGAGGCTGTTGTGCAGTCACTCACCATAAGGAGCAGGATTTGCTATTGCTGAGCTCTAGTTCCTGCTCAGGTGCCCTTGGGTGTGTCATCCTTGGAAACAGCCCGGTGATATTCCCACTCAGTCTGAAGCTGATCACTAGGTGTGCCAGCCCTGGGACAACCTGAGAGGGGCCCTGACACTGGCCAAGTTCAGCCACAGCCTATGCCCTGCCCAGGGCCACCTGATGTGAGCTACAAAGCAATCCACACAAGACCTCCAACCATGTTGGACTTGGAGGTGCCTAGAGAGGCAAGCCATGAAGCAATGCCAGCTGCCTTTAGTGCCAGTTTAGGGCTGCTCAGCAAGAGGTATGAGACATGCTGAAGCCAGATGCTGCTTTTTTGGATTTTGTAAACCTTTGAGAGATTTTAGGAAAGTCCGCAGCATGAGCCAAGACAGGCTTTTTGTATTGAAAAGCCACTGGAAGAGGCTTGGGTGTGCCGGAAATTTGGGTGGGGTAGGGTCTCAGGGAGTATTTTCTATTTTTAAGTTCAGATCAGCTTTTTTAAAGTTTAATATAAAACGTTGCCTTAAGGAAAGTATGACTAAATTTGATAATTGCCAGGAATTTCATTTAAATAAATTTAATCTGCCTTCAAAAGACATGTGAATTTTTTAAAGCACTTTGTACAATACAGCTGGTTTAGAAAGCCTACTTGTTGTTTGTTTAACTCTAAGAACTGGAGCTAGATGCAAACTATTACTACAGAGGGAGTATGGATATGTGAAACTATGGAGAAGGATATATGAAAAATGCAGACCTGTTGGGTGAAGAAAGAGGTCTGGCAGGACTGAGCATGTTCATGCATTTCCCCCTTTCTACGGTTACCAAAACAACCTATGAAAACAATCTGAAAAAAAAGTGTGTAACGAAGACATAAAGCTTTGAGATGAATTTCCTTGGCTCACTGTTGGTCATTATCCCATTCACTTCAAAATGTCAAGTGTTTTGAAAATTGAATCAAATATAGCAGAGTCTCATTGTGTTCTCCTCTCAAATATTATTAATAAATTTGTAGCATTTTTCTACCAACATAGAAACTTTCTCCAGGGTACTGTAACAATGCCTTTTTAGGTTAAAAACAAAAAAACAAACAAAAAAAGAACTTTGCAAATGGAGTGTAAGCTTTCAATAAAAAAGCAGAGAAACATTTCCTTGAAAACTATCCAGTTTTAAAACACACGTAGGCAGAAGAATTGTTAGTATGTTCCCATCTCCATTCATTTGCAACCCCAAAAACCTTCTCCATTAAAGTAGTGAGATGTGAGGGTGAATTACCTTAATGGGGCAGAGCCATCTGTCACATGAAAAACTCAAAATAAAGCATTGCTGCTTTGGTTAATGCTGACAAAGAAAGTACACATTTTGAAAAAGATATGATGAGGCAGAGCACGTGTCCCTCTTGGCCTCTTGCCCTGGTAGATGGCCGGGCGGCATGGGGGTGCAAGGTGGGGTAGGGGATGGGCAGAGAGGGAAAGCAGTGAAGGAAGAATTAAAGCCTAAGGCAAGGCACCCTGCCCCTCTTGCAGAAGGGCGGAGCTGGGAGCAGTGGGAGAAGATGATTTTTCCTGGAAAACTTTAGGAAGCCTGGTCCCTGTGGGACCTGGGAAGCATGCATGATCCTGGTTTCCTTTCACAGACACCAGCTTGGGGGAGGGTGCGCCAGCAAAGTAGAAAATGTCCAAAATGAGAGGACCAAGGTGGGAGATCCCATGGAGAACCTCTCAAAGCCACAGTGCAGCTGTAAGGGCTTGTTGGTGAATGGATGCCACCTGGGAGTTGAGGGAAGAAAGCTAGCATGCAGCTCAGTCTAGATATGGACAAGAATGGGCTAAGGCTACTCAGGAGAGGCAGCAGGGCTGGCCTGCAGGGGCCGGGATCCAACAGGGCTCAACTCAGCATCTGCCAGTCCAAGGAACAATGTTGCCTCCCAAGGTCCAGCCCCCTTTGTATGGACCCACCTAGAAAAAGGGGGGCAGATCAAAGCTGAACTGATTGAATTTTAAACTTCAAACGTCTGAAAAATCATTAACATGCCTGAGTTGTCCTGGAAGGAAGTGAAACAGGGCCTTTTTGGGACCCCCACAAAAGAGGCCTTGCCTCTGCCTGCCTGGAGCTTAACAATTGATGAAACCCCCTCCCTGCAGTTTGAGCTTGGAATGTCCCCTGTCCCAGTTCCTGAGTTTGGAATATCCCCTGTCCCAGTTCCCTGCTTTAGATAATTAAGCTGAAACTTATGTCCCTGTTCTTACTGATCACAATCTTTCTGGCCTAGCATTCTTTCGAGGTTACTGTCATCACTGCACCTGGGTTGATGAGCACATTGGAAAGCCACATCTCTGGAGGGAAGGCTCCATGCAGACCCCGGGAACCATCACATAGCCTCTGGAGGAATGCCCAGATTTCCCCTTAAATATCCCAGGCTGGTCTGAGAATGTTAAGGCAGTTTTTGGAGGTGGTAACCTGCTACCTTCTCAGACCACCAGTGCTCTGATAATAAACGCTTATTCTATGACCCAACTCCTATGTCGGTCTATTGGCTGAGTGGCGCAGGCAACACAAGCCCTGGACTCGTTTGGCCTCCGGTTTCAGAAGTAGATTCAGTTTTCTGCTATCAGGCAGGAGGGGAAGCTAGAAAGAGAATTCAGTAATGGGGCAATAAAGTGTTATAATACATGTTGTACTTCTGAGTCTCTAGATTATGAAATAGCACCTGCTCTGTATCATTAATTTCATAAACATCATCATGAAGAATTTCAGAATTGAAAATATTGGAAAATATTTTAAATAAATATTTTAGGAAACCTGGGCCCCTTCTCAGTTGGACCTATTTATTATAAATTTTTTTAAAAGTTCACTTTGCAGGTCTTATAGGTTAGAGTTTAGCAGAATGAAGGTGGTACCAATTATTGAAGTTCAGTTTCATTGTCTCCAGAACCCACGACTGTGGGATCCGCAGGCATAGAATCATGGTAGGGGTGAGTAGAGGGCATAGCAAAGAAGAATAAGAGTCCCAAAAAAGCTGTGCAATGTTCTGAAAGCCAGCACACCCTGTGAATTCTCAGGTAGTATCCGGTGTAAGTCACACTCAGCAGGGAGGATAATGACCACCACATTAACCCTTTCCTCAACGGAAAATAATGACTTGGGAGGTTTTTCCAGAGTAGGAAAAAGCATCTCCAGTTTTACAATGGACATAAATGAGAAGGAGAAATAACCATGCAGAGAATGTTTGTTTGTTTGTTTGTTTGTTTGTTTGTTTGTTTGTTTCAGATTCTGCAAGACCAGAATTTTTTACAAAGACTCCCAGAATTGTTCTTTGTTATGGGGCTGTGCAGTGTTGGGTGATATTTAAATACAGAGCACTTGTTGATAATCACCTGACTTAATTTAGTGAGAATTTGTGGTGCTGGCTAACACTACTGCATAAGTGACCCTAAAGTTGTGGGTGGAAGGATTTCCTCTGTTGTTTCCTCTTAGAGAGCTATGCTCCCTACTGCCTTCTACAAGGCCTCTTGGCTGAGAAGAGCTCCTGATAACCCTAAGTGTGGTGATGCATGAAGCAAACCTCTTTGACTCCCAACTGTGTCAGTTAGCGCTGCCATGACAAAGTACTATAGATGGGTATTTTCTCACAATTCTGAAGGCTAGCAGTCCGGAATCAAGGTGTCCTCAGGTTTGGTGTCTCCTGCAGCCCCTCTCCTTGTCTTGCAGATGATCTTCTCCCTCTTTCTGTGTCTGTGTCCAATTCCGTCTTCTCATAACGATACCAGTCATATAGGATTAGGGCTAACCCACATGACCTCATTTTAACTTAATTACCTCTTTAAGGCCTTATCTCCAAATAGGGGCACATTCTAAGGTACTGGAGTTAGGATTCAACATATTAATGTTGGGGAGACAATTTAGTCTATGACACCAATGAAGTTAAGAATGGCCAAATATTTTCATCCTGGGCCCATTTTAGGGATTTAGATGAAATGGAAAATAAAACAAAACAAAACAAACAAACCACACACACTCATAAAATGTCTAAATCAGCACATCTTGGCCCTGGAGAATAAGATCAGATTTGAAAGCAACTGGGTAGCTAGAGAAGTAGGTAAGAGAAAAGAAAAACTTCATTTGATGTCTTGTTTATTTAGATATTCCTTTCTTCCAGAAAGGACACAAGGGGAGGGGACTCCCAGATTACCAAGGACATAAAGGGCAAGATGCAGGAGACAAAGTCTGTCCTTAGTGCCCTCTCACCCTTTCACTGCCACCTGCTGGCCTCTACCCCCTGTGAAGGCACCTTGCATACCTCTTCCTGATGACCAGAGTGTCCACCAAGGCTGCACCCTTGGAGTGGGTGTGTCAAGGGGCAGTTAGGAAAGTCTTTCAAGGCACAGAATGGTACTCTAGGGGCTTTCCAACGTTAATGTAGTTCCCTACATTAAAGAGGCAATGTGCTGACTGGCATACAGGACCTAATAGTGAAAAACTATTTTATGTTGCCACGGAGAATTGACATTGAAGCATTAGAAACGTGTATAATCCATGAGAAAAAGCTGGTTTCAGTATTCAGTGATTAAATATCAAATTCAGATATTTATTAAGCACCTGTTATGTGTCAGGTACCATGCTGATCACTGGAGGCTACATTGGTGAGCAAGCTTTTAGTAATATCAGCAAACACAAGTGCCAAGCACATGTATCAACCCATATAACACCAAAGATTTTTTTTTACAGTCGAGGAAACTGAAACAAAGAGATTATTTGTAACTTGCTCAAATCCACACAGCAAGGAAGAATTGAAGCCAGTATTTTATTATATTATTATTATTATTATTATTATTATTAGGGAATATTGGAGAACAGTGTGTTTCTCCAGGGCCCATCAGCTCGTTGTCCTTCAATCTAGTTGTGGAGGGCGCAGCTCACTGGCCCATGTGGAACTTGGACCAGCAACTTTGGTGTTATGAACATGGTGCTCTAACCACTGAGCAAACCAGCTGCTCAGAAGCCAATATTGTAATTTAGGAAAATCTGGTTGGCTCCAAACTTCATACTGGTAAAAACCACATGATTCTCATTTAAGATATTTGGAAGTTAAGTAAGGAAGTTACGAAGTCTTTCTCTCTAGATGTTTAGATAGACTGAGATCCATAATAAGAGTTCATGTAAAGCTATAACTGAGCTCCCAGATTGGTCCAGATAGGAAGTAGAGAGGAGAGGTGTTCAGAAAGGGGAGCTGAGAAGAGGCCAAAGAGAAATTTCATCACTTCCTAATTTTGCTTGGTGACTTCTGATGGAAAGCTGCCATGAAAATCAACAACTAAATGCATTTAATTTTAAACTGCAGCTTTCAGTGCACAGTCTTAAGTATTTTTAGAAGTCCAGCTCCCTATTTTGAAAATCATGACAAACATGAACAAAAAAGATGGAGTAGAGCATGCCCTTAGCTGCCCCAAACTGACCAGTAGTGGGAACTGGGGCAATTCTAGGTCTACTTTTCTGAGCTATGGGCAGGGAATGGGCAAGGATAGATAGAGACTAAAGCCCTACCCAGATCTGGCTTCCTAATTCCTCCTTGTTCTTTGTAATTTTTATTTGTCTCTTATACCATACAGCTAGAGTTTCTCTACATTGAGTGTTGTGAAACTTTATTCAACATAAAGGGCTCAAAGACAAAAGCTAAAAACATTTAATCCCATCATTAGGTTAATTGTGTGAAAAAAAAGTCCCATCAAAGTTCTTGTACAAACTCCCATTGTTCTCCCAGGCTCTGAGAGATAGCACTCCAGAATAATTTCATGTGGGTCAGCATCTTTTATAAAGGGGTAGTACGCAGAGCAGCTTATGAAATTAACTCCTGGAAACCACGGGAGTCTCTCTCTTGGGAAATGCCTTGTATTTATTTATGTTTAGGGGGTGCCAGTGCTCAGCAGCGTTAAAGGATTTAAGGTCATTCCTCATTACAGAGAGAGGCTAGTCACAGTTAAGGCTCCACAATGGAGTTTTGAGTTCAGACAGTTGTAAAATCCAGTGACTGTCATCATAGTGTTTGATTTTTAGCTGGGGTCAAAGCTTCTTGTTTGCATCCAAACATTAGGGAACACAGGCGCTTTGTGCTCTGCCGCCAGGACGAGCGCCTGCGGCCAACCAAGCAGGCTGAGAACACCGAGCGTCCAGTGGCCTGCTCAAAGGACGACCCGTTACGAGTTAAAGAAAATTCCTTTAGGACCTGGCCGCCCCTAAACCACCAGACTGGGCGAGAGGGTCGGAAGCTCCCCCAACTGGAGCTTCATCACATCACTGGAGCTCCCATCACATCAGTGGGGAGCAAAGTCGTGGCCTTGGCCGCGCACGCCCACACCAGTAGCAGGCTGCCCCGGGACCCGGGTCCCGCCAGGTTCAAGGGCTTCCGTCCCACGCCCACCATACACACCACCCTCCCTTCTCTCGCCACGCCTGCTGCGGGCTGCGTTCCACTGGCTGGGCAGAGCACTGGGTGGGTAGGGGTCCGTGAGGGATTGCGGGGCGTGGCTTGACCGAGCGCGCGGTGGAGGGCGGGGCTTGACGGGGAGGGGCGGGGCCGGGAGGAGCAGAGGCTTGGAGGGGCGGGGCTCGGATGCAGAGTGACGCAGGACTCGGCGGGGAGGAGTGGGGATAAGGGCGGAGCTCGGGGTGTGAAGCGCTGAGCAAGGATGAGGGCCGGTAGGGGCGGGGCTGGGGCAGGGAGCCGGAAGCCCAGCGGGGTCGAACTCTACGTGGGGAAAGACTAGGGTTGGTGCTGGGAAGTGCGGGACGAGGCACAGCGCAGGACAGGCAGCGGAGAGGGTGGGGCTCAGCGGGGAGGGGCGGGGCTCTGGGCGGGGCTTGGGGCGAGCGGCGCGGCTTCCCCTGCCGCGGCCCGCTCCCTGCCCTTCCCGCGGGCACAGCTGTGGGGCAGGCTGAGGCCGTGGCTCGAGTGGCGGGAGTAAGAGGAGGGAGTGCGGAGCCTGATTTCAGGGCAGTGGAAACTAGTAGAGGAACTGCGTGGAGGACTGGAGGTGGCGGGGCCCCGCGAGGCCGCGATGAAGCCAAGTCGCGAGGACGAGGCGGCGCCCGCCGGGGGCCCCTGGGAGGAGTGCTTTGAAGTGGCGGTGCAGCTCGCACTGCGGGCGGGACAGGTGAGCGCTGCGGCCCTGCTCTCGCGTTCCGGCAGGGTCCGTGTTAGCGCAGCCCCGCCGGGCCGGGCGGGCACTCTGTCCGCGTCACACCCACTTGGGACCTATGAAAGTCCGAGCAGAAGTCAAGTCGGACCAAAGGGGCTCCTCTGGGCTCGGGATAGCAGGGCCCAGGACCGCGTGCAGCCGCGGGGCTGGCGGGCTGGGATCCTGCCGGGGTGGGGGTCCTCGAGTGCGGAGCCGGACCCGCGTTCCCCGGCCTTCTGCGGTGGCCGTCTGGTGACCGCGGACCCAGGCGTGATACAGTGAAAGAAGTCTTTGTGTTCGTTTACTGCACAGACCTTCCCTTTACCTTCTCCACCCCAGGAGCCGGAGAGGTGAACACCTCGTTCTCCCGTGGCGGTGGCAGCCACCCAGGAAACATGCCGAACATAGCCCCTCTCCTTTGGTATTTGAATGGCTAACTGTAGGGGATTTGACCTTTGCCTGGGAGAGAGCAGGTTAGAATAAATATATTGACTATGCAAATTAGTCCAGGGCTTTAAAATTTACTCCCTGGCCTGAATGCCACAGCTGTTTGTTTTTGAAGACCTTTGAATTGACCCAGTGGCCGGGACCTGGGTGTAGTTGCCCCTAGGTTTAGACCCCAACTGCTTGGAGACCTGGAAGGATTGCTGTTTATCTTTCCTCAAGCATCCTGAATGCAAACTTACTCTGCCCACAACCTTCAAGTGGTTCCACTGAGTGATTGCAGGAACTTAACACTGACCCGCAGGATGAATATCAAGCAGCTAAGCTTAAAACCTGTGACTAGAGTTTGAAAATGCAGCTCCTCTCTTCTCACTTTCATTTTTGTTTTGTTCCCCACATTTTCCTCAGTACTTTCAGCAGCGCCTGACACATAGTAGGGATGCAGTCCATATTGTGGGATGAGTGAGTGGGTATTGGTTCTCCCAGGACTGTCAGGGCAGGGTTAGATCTAGTGGGAAGATAGTTTACTCCTGCTTTGCTTGTTAAAGTCTATGATTGTGTTCTGGTGATCTGGAGAATGAAGATGGACAGAAGGAATTGTGAGATTGATTTTATATCCAAATAGCATTTTCTTTTTCAGGCGTAGCAGTCTCTTTTCAATCCTAAATTTGAAGTGAGTGGTCATGCACAGCGTGAATAGTGCTTTACCTTGGGATGAAACCTCTAATCCCCTCTAAAAGTTAACCTTCAAGACTGAGTTGACACATTTAGTATTGGAGGGTTCTCCCTCTGTGGTTTTAAAGACCAAAGACTCAGCCTGTAAGGAATGCATGACTTACAGGAGTGTTGTGGAAGTGTACTTTGGCTCCATCATCTTTCTGTCCTGTAGGGAAAGGAGACCCCAAACCTTATGAACTAGAATGCTGGAGCTTGCAGCTTGCAGGGAGAACATGCTTCCTGGAAAGCACATCCAGTGTGTGCAGGAGGGGAGGGAAGCGTTTGCTCTCCTGCCCCTCCCTTCCTTCCTCCCTCCTAGCCCCCTCACTTCCTTTCCAGAGTGACTTATCACCAGGATATTTAGTAATTTAGGTTCTACCATAAAACTTTTCTTCCATGAGGCTTTGAAGAGAAGCTATTTTAGGATTCGGACACTACGACTATGTAAATCCTGGAGAGTTGTTACGGGTTTCTGTGGTTTTTCAAATTTAAATCCTTGAAGATACAGAGGGTTTTAAAAACCTTTTAACAGATGCGTATATAGAGCTTGCAATATGGCAGGCACAATTTGAGTTTTATGCATTTTAACTTATTTAGGAGATAATGTGTTTGCAACTTGCCAACAACAAAAAAGCTTTTTTTAAGGGTGGGGGAAGGGTGAAATAAAGATTTTGCCATTAAGAGTCTGATCAGGGAGCCTAGGACTCCGGGCTCCCTCTTGGGCATTATTCTGATGCTTCCTGCCTGCCGGGTAGTGAGGGGGAGCTTGGCCTGAATGGTCTGTGGCTGGGACAAATAGAAGCCATACAAGGTCATTGCAACCTGTGTAAAGGGACAAATTGTCTTAATAATGTTCTCACAGTAATAGGGTGCTGATTGGAGGAAATCTGGCCTTTCGCCAGACAGCACAGAGTAGGATGAAAAGGTAGTTAGTCGTGATCCTTTTCTGAGTACTCTTTAGCTAAGGCAGTGTTTGGCACAGTTACCATGGCCTTGTGGCCCAGCATGCCCACCCCCTCATTGGTACCCAGTGTTCTGCTATTTTATTGAGTTTGCTACTCTCAGCTGCTCCTGAGACAGTTCTGTGTGCTGAATTCTTGAATCTGGATTCTGTTTGCTGAAAGGTGGAGAGAGTAGAGAGAGGGACCTCCCAAGAGATACATGTCCCTGCCCTTGATCTTTCAGACATTGGTTCCGGTCAGGGCAGCCCTAGACAATTTGCTTCCCAGTCCTGAGAAGTCTCCATAAAAGCAACCTGCATGGCCTCCCTGCCCCCCAAATGCTGCCCCTGCACAAAGGATGGCCTCCCTGTTTTCCCTTCCTCCTTGCCTCTCCGCCATGCATTCCTGCAGTGCCTCTTGGAATCATCCCTTCATTTCCAGGCCAAACCACCCACACCACTGCAGGAGATGCTCCCTGGCTGTTGGGCTTTGAGGGGGTGGGTGGAGTGACTTCAGCCCCACCTCATGACCACCACTAATACAGTAGCAGGATTCACTGAAATGATTGTCTGTCATCTTTTATGTGACCAGTGAACAAAAGTATCTTAGAAAACTATGCTTTTTAAATTGTTTTGCAGGAGTAGATCTAGGTTTTGTTGGGTCTGAAACTTAGACCTAAGTTAGGGGCCCTCTTTAAGAAACAAACACAAGATTTAAAATTTAAAAATAGATATAAAAATTATTTAGAATAAGAAAACGCAACAGTATAATTTTAAGATGCTATCAGTATAACAAAATACATAAAAATAGTGCTTCTCAATCTGTAATACATTTTTTCACATTTTTTGGCTTCATACCCTTTGCATCTTTGAATAACAATGATTTTGTAATATTTGGAGAGAATAGGAAGGTAAATTTAGGCTTTCCTATAGCATGGCTAGTTGAAATCGATTGCTGATAGTTTAGAAGTTTATTTAGGCTTCAAACTGGTATGGTCTTATAGATTTTTAGAATTGTCATCAAATTTGAAAATCCCATATCTTTTCTTTTATATATTAGTTGTAAGATGTGGGAGAATTTTCCACAGACTAGCATTTAGCTCTATACCATTGGAGCCTTGTTTCTTTCCATGATCCCTTGTGCTGGCTGCCACTACCCAGGCTCACACACTCCTCAGGTTCTGCCATTTATGTCACCATGCCAGGTGAGTTGGTGTGGTGGACAGTAGAAGCATTTTTGGAAGCTGTTCTGACACAGGATGGCTAACAATAACTTACAGACAGATGTGACTGCAAACCCCTCAGATATATTCCATCAAACCCAAAGTAAATGCATCTCCATTCAACTTCCCTTTAGCTGAAAATTCCAGCACCCACTCCAGTGCTACCTGACACGAAGTATGATGGCTGGGAGGTCATAGTGGAAAGAGCAGTTATAGCTACAACTAGAGGAGCTGACTTTTGCAAACTTAAAAAAAGGTGTTTATGTGTGACCATGTCAACACTGTGCGACGGTCCCTAGCAAATCCTCATGAGAATTAAAGGGCCTTAAAGCCTCAGTGTCAATAGCTTCACAGTAAATTCATCTCTGTTTACTGGTAACAGAATCTCAGTACAAAGCAGAAAAACAAAAACCCAGAACTCCACCTTCAGTACTTCAGACTTACTGCCTCTCTAGTTGGCCTTACATATCCTTGCAGGTTATGCTTCCCAAGGCCCAGTCGAGAAGTGAGGCCTATTGTCTGGACAGTGCCTGGGTAGACCAGACCTTTGTTCAGCCAGATCAAACTACTCTGCATTTTCACAACAGACATTGCATTTTCCTAGCCTTCTTCTTGCCTATGTTTATTGAAAACCATACTCTTACCAGGTTACCTTCCTCGTCTGTCCTGTGCTTCTCCCCCATCCTGCCGACAGCTTTGTTTGTCCCTGGTCTGATTGGTGTGCTTTCCCCATGGTGGGCTGTGAATGTGGAGCTCTTCTGTCCACCTCTGGCTCCCCAGAGCAGAAAGTCCACATTGGTGGGCCCTGACCCAATGTCACCTACTTGTCTTGCTTGCTTTGCCAATACGGTATTATTTTTGATTTTTGATGTTAATTTTTATCAGTTATTCACACAGGGAATTTAAGAAGTGCAGTGCTACTAAAAGGACTCATGAAAAACAGCAGTGTCCTGGCACATGTCATCCTCATCCTTTTTCCCAGAGGTCACTGTTTTCAGTTTTCCGAGTTACACCCATTTTCTAAATCACAGGGTTCTACTGCTTTTTCTTGAGTCATCGCTTTAGACACTGTGTTATGTTGTGTGGCTGTGTTACCTGTTTGGTTTCATTGATGTCACATTCTGATGACCATACAATTGTAATGCATGGCTGAGCCGAGCAGTATAGTTGTGTTACATGTTCTTTTCTTTCTTATACAACCTGTATTCTTCTTAAAGTAAAAAAAGAAGACCTTTGTTCAGCCAGATCAAACTATTCTGCATTGTCAAAACACATATTTGCTAGTTTTCTATGTACCTAGCAACAGTCATCTTCCGACTTGCCAACAGAATTTTTAATGATCTCAGTGTGCTCAAATGCATCAGGTTTGCTCCTGTAGTGAAGTGTCCGCATGCTTTCACCTGCATCAGAAGTCCCTGGAAGGCTTTTCAAGGGAAGCTGAGTCCCACCCCCAATTTCTTAATTCCCTAAGTCTGGACTGGATTAGTATTTCACCAAATTCCCAGCTGATTCTGACGCTGCTGGTCTAGAGACCAGCTCTTTGTCCAGCCAGATCAAACTACTTTATGTTTTCAAAACACTTTGAGAATCACTGCTGTATAGTATTTTGTTATGTGAATATATGACAGTTTTTTCATTTAACTCTTGAGGAAACTTTGGATAATGTCCAGTTTGGAGTTATGAATAATATTGCTATAGACATTCTTGCATGTCTTTTGATTATGTATGTCTTTCTGCTGGGGATATACTAATAATAGGAGTGAAATTGCTGTGTCATCAGATATGAAATTCTGCCAACTAGTTATTTAAAGTATATGTACCAGGTTAGACTTCTAGCAGGAAGTGAGGGTTCCTGTTGTTCCACATCTTGGACAACACTTGGTATTATCTGTCTTTTCCATTTTAGCCATTCTGATGGGTTTGAGGTGGTATTTTGTGATTTTAATTTGCACATCCTATATGACTAATGAACTTAAGTGCCTTTTTGCATGTTTATTGGCCTAGATATCCTGTTTTTAAAATGGTGGTTACTAAAATGCTGATTAGAAATTTATTAATTCACAAATATTTATAGAGTAACTGGAAAGAACGATAGCCTTTACTCTGAGTGTGATGTGAGGTTTTGAATAGAGTCCTGTATAGGGCCCTGCTGGGTAATAGGGAGACCATCCTGGGCTGCAAGGGGCCCTACAACACCATGGGGGGACCAGAATTGGATATCTGATAGGAAGCTGTTAAAATAGTCCACATGAGGAATGACGGTGGATTTGACAGAGGTAGTGAAGAAGGTAGTAAAAACAGATGTATTTCGAAGGCTGAGGTTCAAGCTTTGCTGTTGGATTGGATGGAATCAGGGTGTGAGAGAAAGAGGACCCAAGGATGCCTTCAAGGGTTCAGGCCTGAAAAACTGGTTGAATGGATTTGCTGTTTCCTGAGATGACGAAACTGCAGGAGGAACAGGTTTGGAGGTAGAAGTCCAGTGTCGTATTTCCAGCATGTTAAGCTTGAATTGGCAGTGGATTATTCTAAGTGGAGGTGTTGAGTTTGGATCCAGAGTTCAGGGGAGAGGTCGAGGGTAGAGACTCTGTTTTGGGAGCTGTTGGCCTGGGGTGATATTAAGGCAGATCCTGAACAGGCAGAGAGCAGGCTTGTCCACCCATGGACTCTGCCCTGACATGATCCCAAGTCAAAGCTCCTGGGTTTTCCTCTGCAAGATTCCCAAATGTCAGTATATGGCGGTCTTGGGTCACTTACTTCTTCCAAAAAGACTCCTCTGCTCTCTTGCCTCAGCTGAATGCGCCCACTGCTGGAGAAAGGGAGGCAGCGGATAGTGATTTCATTTCCCCGTCTTCAGTCCCCTTCCCTCCAGTGGTCCTACCATACACTGTGTTCCGCTTTCCACTTAGCTCCATAGGGTAGCTGTCAGCCTACATTAACAATTGTAAAACTTTCGCCAACATTTGAAACCTCAGCCAAGAAAGAACTCCTGTGAGACAACAACTGGCAGGTGCAGAGTAGCAGCTGCCGCTTTTTGGGTCCAAGTGTCCAGGGCCCCACTATTCAC